>NC_092760.1:49044028-49352733 GCF_047496795.1 Chiloscyllium punctatum
TTACCACCCTTCTTAAACAGTGGCACCACATTCGCCAACCTCCAGTCTTCTGACACCTCACCTGTGACAATCGATGATCCAAATATCTCAGCAAGGTTTTGGATTAGTGGTGCTGGAAGAGCACAGCAGTTCAGGCAGCATCCGAGGAGCAGCAAAATTGATGTTTTGGGCAAAAGCCCTTCATCAGGAATAAAGGTAGAAAGCCTGAAGCATGGAGAGGTAAGCTAGGGGAGGGTGGGGGTTGGGAGAAAGTAGCATGGAGTACAATAGGTGAGTGGGGGAGGGGATGAAGGTGATAGGTCAGGGAGGAGGGTGGAGTGGATAGGTGGAAAAGAAGATAGGCAGGTAGGACAAGTCACGGAGACAGTGCTGAGCTGGAAGTTTGGAACTAGGGTGAGGTAAGGGAAGGGGAAATGATGAAACTGTTGAAGTCCACATTGATGCCCTGGGGTTGAAGTGTTCTGAGGCGGAAGATGAGGCGTTCTTCCTCCAGGCGTCTGGTGGTGAGGGAACGGCGGTGAAAGAGGCCCAGGACCTCCGTGTCCTTGGCAGAGTGGGAGGGGGAATTGAAATGTTGGGCCACAGGGCGGTGTCGTTGATTGGTGCGGGTGTCTCGGAGATGTTCCCTAAAGCACTCTGCTAGGAGGCATCCAGTCTCCCCAATGTAGAGGAGACCGCATCGGGAGCAACGGATGCAATAAATTATATTAGTGGATGTGCAGGTAAAACTTTGATGGATGTGGAAGGCTCCTTTAGGGCCTTGGATAGAGGTGAGAGATGAGGTGTGGGCGCAGGTTTTGCAGTTCCTGCGGTGGCAGGGGAAGGTGCCAGGATGGGAGGGTGGATTGTAGGGGGGTGTGGACCTGACCAGGTAGTCACGGAGGGAACAGTCTTTGCGGAAGGCGGAAAGGGGTGGGGAGGGAAATATATCCCTGGTGGTGGGGTCTTTTTGGAGGTGGCGGAAATGTCGGCAGATGATTTGGTTTATGCGAAGGTTGGTAGGGTGGAAGGTGAGCACCAGGGGGGTTCTGTCCTTGTTACGGTTGGAGGGGAGGGGTCTGAGGGCAGAAGTGCGGGATGTGGACGAGATGCGTTGGAGGGCATCTTTACCATGTGGGAAGGGAAATTGTGGTCTCTAAAGAAGGAGGCCATCTGGTGTGTTCTGTGGTGGAACTGGTCCTCCTGGGAGCAGATATGGCGGAGGCAGAGGAATTGGGAATACTGGATGGCATTTTTGCAAGAGGTAGGGTGGGAAGAGTTGTTATCCAGGTAGCTGTGGGAGTCGGTGGGTTTGTAAAAAATGTCAGTGTCAAGTCGGTCGTCATTACTGGAGATGGAGAGGTCCAGGAAGGGGAGGGAGGCGTCAGAGATGGTCCAGGTAAATTTAAGATCAGGGTGGAATGTGTTGGTGAAGTTGATGAATTGCTCAACCTCCTCGCGGGAGCATGAGGTGGTGCCAATGCAGTCATCAATGTAGCGGAGGAAGAGGTGGGGAGTGGTGCTGGTGTAATTACAGAAGATCAAATGCTCTACGTAGCCAACAAAGAGACAGGCATAGCTGGGGCCCATACGTGTGCCCTTTGGTCTGGAGGAATTCGGAGGATTCGAAGGAGAAATTGTTAAGGGTGAGGACCAGTTCGGGTACTGTTGGGGACGTTGGGAGAGGAAACTACGGAGGGCTTGGAGGCCCTGGTCATGGCGGATGGAGGTGTAGAGGGATTGGATGTCCGTGGTGAAGATGAGGCTTTGGGGGCCAGGGAAACGGAAGTCTTGGAGGAGGTGGAGGGCATGAGTGGTGTCTCGAACGTATGTGGGGAGTTCCTGGACTAGGGGGGATGGGACAGTGTCAAGGTAGGTAGAGATGAGTTCAGTGGGGCAGGAGCATGCTGAGACAATGGGTCGGCCAGGGTGGTCAGGCTTGTGGATCTTGGGAAGGAGGTAGAACCGGGCAGTGCGGGATTCCCGGACTATGAGGTTGGAAGCTGTGGGTGGGAGATCTCCTGAGGTGATGAGGTTCTGTATGGTCTGGGAGATGATGGTTTGGTGATGGGGGGTGGGGTCACGGTCAAGGGAGCAGTAGGAAGAGGTGTCCTCGAGTTGGCATTTGGCTTCAGCGATGTAGAGGTCAGTGCGCCAGACTACCACAGCCCTGCCGAGTTTTCACCATCCCTCCAGACCTTCCCCTCACTGAGGACGAACGATCGGTCCTCAGCAAAGGCATTTTTGTTATTTTGTTGCAGTCATTGTTTTTACCTATCTCAGCAAGATGCCCAGTAATCACTTCTCTCGCTTCCCACAGAGTTCTCGGGTACACCTGATCAGGTCCTGGAGATTTATCCACTTATGCATTTCAAGACATCCAGCACTTCCTCCTCTGTAATCTGGACATTTAGCAAGTTATGATCATTTATTTCCCTACATTCTATATCTTCCATATCCTTTTCCACAGTAAATACTGATGTAAATTCTCATTTAAGTATCTCCCCCATTTTCTGCGGCTCCACATGAAGGCCGCCTTGTTGATCTTTGAGGGGCCATATTCTTTCCCGAGTTACGCTGTTGTCCTTAATGTATTTGTAAAAACCCTTTGGATTCTCCTTAATTCTATTTGCCAAAGCTATCTCATATCCCTTTTTTGCCCTCCTGATTTCCCTATTAAGTATACTCCTACTGCCTTTATATTCTTCTAAGGATTCACTTGATCTATCCTGTCTATACCTTACATATGCTTCCTTCTTTTTCTTAACCAAACCCACAATTTCTTTAGTCATCCAGCATTCCCTATACCTACCAGCCTTCCCTTTCACCCTACCAGGAATATACGTTCTCTGGATTCTAGTTATCTCATTTCTGAAGACTTCCCATTTTCCAGCCGTCTCTTTACCTGCGAACATCTGCCCCCAGTCAGCTTTCAAAAGTTCTTGCCTAATACCGTCAAAATTGGCCTTTCTCCAATTTAGAACTTCAACTTTTAGATCCGGGCTATCCTTTTCCATCACTATTTTAAATCTAATAGAATTATGGTCGCTGGCCCCAAAGTGCTCCCCCACTGACACCTCAGTCACCTGCCCTGCCTTATTTCCCAAGAGTAGGTCAAGTTTTGCACCTTCTCTCGTAGGTACAACCACATACTGAATCAGAAAATTGTCTTGTACACACTTAACAAATTTCTCTCCATCTAAACCTTTAACACTATAGCATTCCAGTCGATGTTTGGAAAGTTAAAATCCCCTACCATAACCACCCTATTATTCTTACAGATAGCTGAGATCTCTTTATAAGTTTGTTTCTCAATTTCCCTCTGACTATTAGGGGGTCTATAATACAATCCCAATAAGGTGATCATCCCTTTCTTATTTCTCAGTTCCACCCAAGTAACTTGCCTGGATGTATTTCCAGGAATATCCTCCCTCAGCACAGCTGTAATGCTATTCCTTATCAAAAACACCATTCCCCCTGCTCTCTTGCCTCCCTTTCTATCCTGGAACATTAAGCTGCCAGTCTTGACCATCCTTGAGCCATATTTCTGTAATTATTCTAGTCCATTGTTCGTAACCATGCCCTGAGTTCATCTGCCTTTCCTGTTAGGCCCCTTGCATTGAAATAAATGCAGTTTAATTTATGAGTCCTACCTTGCCCCTGCCTGCCCTGACTGTTCAGTCACTTCTTTTCTCAACTGTACCAGTCTCAGATTGATCTCTTTCCTCACTATCTCCCTGCATATCTTCCATTCTGCACCCTCTCTGAGACATCATTGATCCTGGCACCAGGGAAGCAACACCCATTCTGATTTTTCGCTTCTGGCCACAGAAACGTCTGTCTGTACCTCAGACTACAGAATCCCCGAACACAATTGAGCTCTTGGAACCCGACGTACCCCTCGTTGCATTAGAGACAGTCTCAATACCAGAAACTTGGCTGTTTGTGCTACGTTCCCCTGAGAATCCATCATCCTCTACATTTTCCAAAACAGCATACCCGTTTGAAATGGGTATAGCCACAGAAGTCCTGCACTAGCTGCCTACCTCTCTTACCTTTCCTGGAGTTAACCCATCTACGTGACTGTATCTGAGACTTTCCCCCCTTCCTATAACTGTCATCCAACACATACTGTTGCTGTTGCAAATTCCTCATCGCTTCTATCCGTCTCTCCAACCGATCCATTCGATCTGATATGATTCACAACCAACAGCATTTATTGTAGATATAATCCACAGTAACCCTTAAACTCTCTTTAAATTCCCACATCTGACAAGAAGCACATATCACTCTACTAAAGGCCATTTTTGCTCCTTCACAATCTACAGACCCAGAAAATAACACTATCTTATTCCTCTACAAAACACTGCCCCAGGTTAAATTAATAGTTATGGCTTATATTTTAAGTTTAGTCAAGAGACATATCTCAAAAAAACATGTAATCAAGAAAGAACCCATTCTATTCACTACTGCAGACTTTCTGTGGGCCACACTTAAAACTATTTGCTTATCTGTTCCTGTGCTGTGAACTTTGCCCAAACAGATCCTCCAAGGTCACTTGTGAATTTCACTGTTTATTCATTTTCCCAGACGCACTCCGATATCCAGCGATACATGAATTCAAATAGCAAAGGCAGTAACTGTGTAGGTGGTGTCAGTTTCTTTCTCTCTCTCTCTCTTTCCTGCACTGCCCTCACCATGTGCTTCATTTGTCTGTACTTCTTCCTTTTAAAACTGCTGTTTTTTTGAATTCTTTTTCCCAAAGTTCCAAAACAATGCAATAGTATAAACAATATAAAACAGTAATTGCTGCTCCTAGATTTCGATGAAATCACCTCCAGCACCTAAAATACCTCCTAAAAAGGAGCAGCTGTTACAGCCAGAAATTGTTCCTGTCCTCCATCTTGGATTACCCAGAATCCCAGCAGAGCTATATTGGAGCCTTCTTCCTCCAGACTCCTGATAAGTATGATCTGATATCACTAATGATGCACTAAGACCAAGTTGATCAAGTCTGCTCTGCCATTCATTGAGATCATGGCTGGTCTGATAATCCTTATCTCCACTTTCCTACCTTTTCCCTTTGACCCGTGATTCCTTACTGATTAAAAATCTATCTCAGTTTAGATCAGAGTGGTGCTGGAAAAGCATAGCAGGTCAGGCAGCATCCGAGGAGCAGGAGCAGGAGGCTGCCTGACCTGCTGTGCTTTTCCAGCACCACTCTGATCTAAACTCTGGTTTCTAGCATCTGCAGTCCACACTTTTGCCTAAAAATCTATCTTAGCCTTGCATATACTTCACTTTCCAGCTTTTGCAGCGCGTAATAGTAAAAACATCCCACAGATATTACCCTCTGAGAGAAGAAATTCTTCCTAATCTTTGTCTGAAATATGCAACCCCTTATTCTGAGATTGTCCCTCCCTCCTCGACTCTCTCACAAAGCAAAAAAAAACTTTTCCACATCTGCCTTGTCAAGTTCTATAAGAATCTTTTATGTCTCATTCTTCTAAATTCCAATGAGTACTGGCCCAACTTACTCAATCTCTCCTCAGAAGACAGTCCCTCCATACCTGATGTCAAGCGAGTGAATCTTCTCTGGACTGCCTCTAATGCCAGTGTATCTTTCTTTGGATAAGAGACACAAAACTGTTCACAATATTCCTGCTGTAGTTTGAGGAGTGCTTTGCATCATAAAATCATACACAAAGCATCCCTACGTTTATTCTCCATTCCCCTTTAAATAAAGGCCATCCTCCATTTGCCTTCCCTATTACCTGCTGACCCTACTACGTTTTAGTGATTCGTGCATGAAAATTCCCAAATCCAAATCCCTCTGTTCTGCACCTCCCTGCAGGCTTTCTCCATTTTTTGAAACTCTGGCTATTAGCGTAATATTCACTAACCTTTTATGTTACACTTAAGACCACTCGCTGGCAGTCCCAATTAGGTGCTACATGCAAAAGCTGAGAAGTGAATTTAGATTCTCAGAAGAGTTTTTTAGTCTGTCTGCTTCTTTTACCTCTGCTCCATGAAAACACCCGAAGTAAGGGCAAAGCTAGTGGTCCCTTGCTTTCTCTTCTGCCACTCCAGCACCACCTTCTCCTCACAGTTGCTGAGGTCCTGCTGTCAGAAAAGTGAGCCAACCCCCAGGAAAATGAGTCTCTGTCGAGCAAGAAGACTCAGGCCATTGTATTTGGGCCCAGAATTCAAAGTTGCATTTTAAGATATAAACAGCCTACTTTTGATTACAATTGAGAAAGAAAATGAATCATAAGAAAATCTAGCTAAGGTTTAATAAAGAAAACTGACAATACCCATTTAACACAATCTCCCAATCCAATTTCACTAAGACATTTATGTTCTCTATAATTGAAGAACTATATTCAGAATTTGACAAGAATGCATTTCAGTATCCATCTCCTCCTTATTTAAAAAAAGCAAATCTCAGACAATTGATGGCGTCAGGGCAGTTGTGTGACTTTTCATCCTGTTCCGGCATAATTGTTTCCAGAGGCTAGGATTAAGCTTTCAACAAACCAATTGACCAACATACCAGAATGGCAATAAAAAGAAAATTAGTTAATTATTTGTAGAGCAAGTGAATGATTGTACTTACTGGGAAGAATTTAACTGTCACAAGATCATTAACCTTTCTTAGTTAATTATATACAGTCTACAATGTATTACTCAATATACAGCAGGTATCAAATATTATTCGCCACAAATACTTTGACATGATGTGAAGTCTGAGTTTTAACCTGTCCTGAATTTTATTTGTCCTCTTCCCATTTATCAAAAAAGTGAAGTACAAATAACTGTCTGAAAACCTATATGAGCAATGTCCTTTTTTGCAAGAAACAATTTAATTTGAAGAATTATGCTAATTAGTTCCTTTTCATGAAATACCTAAGAATTTCTAGATGTAATCAAACTAATAATAAGCCAGATGCACATGATAAATACAGGTAGTTCTTCTTTAATGCGATGGTTGCGTTCTTATGCAACTCCCTGTAATAGAAAGATTGCACTTTAGAAACAGCGTCCCAATTTGTCAATCATGTTACAACAAATTTGCTTTAATGAAACACGTGTCATAGCACAACAACCTGTAATGATTTTTTTTTTAAATTCCAATCTACCTAGTTACACTATATAATGGGATCAGTGTTCAAATGCTGCAAATCATTTACTCCATATATAAAATAAGACAGCACTTTAAGGTTAAGCTACTTCCAATAGTGTGGATTGATACGTATAATATGAAAAACAATAATGTTAAAGACATATCTTCAATTACATTTGAATATTACTAAGGCCTGAAAACATATAATACTACACTCTACCTCTATAAGATGTTTGTGACTTGGACAGTTTGTGTGCATTTAAGCCTGCATTATCAAATGTGCCAATTTAGTTATGTATGCATGCAAATGTTTTTGTCAAGGTGCATGTTTATAACTGTAATAACTTGCATATCTGGATATATTCTTATGTGCATAGGCATGCATTTGCCAATGTCTGCAGATCTGATGTTGCTGTACATGTATATTAATATCTGGATGTATATTTGGATTTATGCCCATGATCACTTCTGCAAGTGTGTCTGCATGTAACTCTGCAACGCTATTTAGTGTGCTCTGGTTTGCTCTTGCAGGTGTCTTCATAAGTAGTTTAAGATCTCTCACCCTAATGCATTTCTGAGCTGAGCCATTGCTCTTGACCTCAAGTCTCTATATCATTAAGACTGTCTATTGCCATCTTCATAATAACACAAATCTCCTCTCTTGCCTCAGCTTCTCTATAACTAGAATCCTTATCTCTGATTATCATCTCTACACATGATCATTCCAATGCTATCTTGGTTGGGTTCCTGAATTTGACCCCCATAAAGATCACCTCATTTAACACTCTACTTCCCTACCCTACCTCACAAAGTCATGTTTACCCATCCCGTTGCTTGTTGACCTACATTGACTCCCAGTCCCTGAATGCCTCAATTTTAAAATTGTCATTCTTGTGTTTAAATTCCACCTGCCCCAGCCCCAGCCTCCCTATTTCTGTATCCTCTTCCAGCTCTAAAACCATCCGAGAGCTGCATCTTCCTTCCATTTAAGTCTCTGTGCACCCTCTCCTTTATTTGTCATATCATTAGTAACAGTGCATTTGGCTGACTGGGACCTAACGTCTAAATTCCTTTCCTGCCCCTCTCCATATTTCTACCTTCCATCCTTAAATGTTATCTCTTTGACCAAACTTTTGATCATTTCTTCTTCTTTGCCCTTTTGAAAGATTTTGACAGATTAACCTCTTTCAGGGGGCTTGTGACACTTTACTACATTAAAGGTGCTATATAAATGCAAAGGATCTGTATGTGTCTGCAATGTAATTTGAATTGAATAATATCTGAGACCAGTGAATTTGACTGGCTGTTATAAACTAAACCTATGTTTAAGTTGCAAATCAACCTATTAGAAACATTTCTATGAAGTTAACAAAATAGTTGCTCAAATAATTTATTACTTTGCTAACTGACTGAAGCTTGTGAATTCCCAACTTACATGCTAAAGCACTGGTGAGGCTTTAGTCATCTCTACAGAGATTGGCAGTTGTCTGGTATAATTACAGCCAATTCACAATGACCTTGTTTACTTATTTTTCCTTTCAGGTATTTACACAAGAGTAGACTTCTACGTCAATCAACACAAAATGAAGCACCAGAAGACGCCAGCAAAGCTGAAGTCTGAAATAACTGTGTTTAATGAGGTTATGCTGTTCACTGTGTCAGATTCGGTTATTAATCAGTCCATGATTATAACCTCTGTTTATGAAACATCACTCTCCAAGGACAGTACAAGGCATCTCTTAGGCCGTGCATATGTGGGAAGGAAGAAATCCAAAGAGGATGATCACTGGCTCTCTATGCTGCAGTGCTTACGGCAGCCTGTGTCAAAATGGCATCCACTCTTAATCTAAACACATCCTGTGGGATCTGTCTTACCATCACCATTAATTATCTGGTAAAGACAGCAGAAATGTGACAGCAGGTGCCTAGAGCACAGAGCACAGTCTTTCCAAGCTCATTCAATTCTATTTTGCGCAAAACAATATTCTGCAAAAGCATTAACTGAACTTAGTAGAAATAATTAGAAATCTTCATGAATTCAAAAGGAAATATTCAATATAAAATGGAATCAGAAGATTGATTCTGAATCATAAAATAAAGCTACCAAACCCTAATAATTCTACTATGCCTGGGTATTAGCTTGTACGGTTGACTAATCATATTTCAAAGATAATCCACCATTCCTATTCAATCATCACTTTCTTACTAGTTACTGGAAATATTAGAAATTACCAGATATGGGAGAAAAACACATAGCTAAGCAGTCGTGGAAAAATTTCCACAGGAACTGCTGAATGAAGGCTTTACAATTATTAATGTGTCTACTGTATTTTCACAACAGGTTTCAATTAGATTTGAAGAACAACATTTAGCCAGTCAGAAATTTGAGCTAATGATGTCATGTTACTTCATTTTTAAATTTATTAAATCAAATCACACGATCCAATTTGCAGCTTTTAAGCCGAATAGCTAAATAGAGAATCCGTCAGATTTGAAGAGTACAAATTAGGATTATTGTTAGATTAAACACAATGTCATGCAAAAGTCAGCTCTCTTAAATTAATGTAAATACCAATGAAACATACTTACCTCAGAGGGTTTTCTCCTGGGACATCTTGACATTGTTTATTTTAGGTGAACAGATTATCACTTCTTCTGACTTCTCGACTTGAAATTCCATTATTCTCACAATCCAAAGAAATGACCAGTCAGACTCTTTGCATCTCTTAGTTTACTACATGCTTTGGCTATCTGTTTTCTGTATGCCTTGACTGATTTTCATTATCACTTTGACCTATGGCCCCTAAAGCTCTGCCATGCAGATATTATATTTAAGTGAATCACACATTAGGGTTCCAGAAATGCGTGGTTAAAGGCAACAATGACTTAGAACATAATATTCAGCAATTAGGCAGCATCTGCAGCAAGGGAAACAGAGTTAACTTTTAAGGTCAGCGATCATTCACCAAAGCCAAAGATTTCCAGATATTTGTAAGAATGCAATACAACTAGGAGAAAGTGAGGACTGCAGATGCTAGAGATCAGAGCTGAAAAATGTGTTGCTGAAAAAGCGCAGCAGGTCAGGCAGCATCCAAGGAGCAAGAGAATCGACGTTTCGGGCATAAACCCTTCTTCAGGAATGAGGAAGGTGTGCCAAGAAGGCTAAGATAAAAGGTAGGGAGGAGGGACTTGGAGGAGGGGCGTTGGGAATGCGATAGGTTGAAGGAGGTTAAGGTGAGGGTGATAGGCCGGAGAGGGGGTGGGGCGGAGAGGTCGGGAAGAAGATTGCAGGTCAAGAAGGCGGTGCTGAGTCCGAGGGTTGAGACTGAGATAAGGTGGGGGGAGGGGAAATGAGGAAGCTGGAGAAATCTGCATTCATCCCTTGTGGTTGGAGGGTTACTAGGCGGAAGATGAGGCGCTCTTCCTCCAGGCGTCGTGTTGCCATGGTCTGGCGATGGAGGAGGCCAAGGACCTGCATGTCCTTGGCGGAGTGGGAGGGGGAGTTAAAGTGTTCAGCCACGGGACGGTTGGTTGGTTGGTGTGGGTGTCCCAGAGGTCTGCACCCGATGTAGCCTCCTCTACATTGGGAAGACAGGCCGCCTACTTGTGGAACGTTTCAGAGAACACCTCTGGGACACCCGGACCAACCAACCCAACCACCCTGTGGCTCAACACTTCAACTCCCCCTCCCATTTCACCAAGGACATGCAGGTCCTTGGCCTCCTCCATCGCCAGACCATGGCAACATGACGCCTGGAGGAAGAGCGCCTCATCTTCCGCCTAGGAACCCTCCAACCACAAGGGATGAATGCAGATTTCTCCAGCTTCCTCATTTCCCCTCCCCCCACCCTTATCTCGGTCCCAACCCTCAGACTCAGCATCACCTTCTTGACTTGCAATCTTCTTCCCGACCTCTCCGCCCCCCACCCCCTTTCCGGCCTATCACCCTCACCTTAACCTCCTTCCACCTATCGCATTCCCAACGCCCCTCCTCCAAGTCCCTCCTCCCTACCTTTTATCTTAGCCTTCCTGGCACACCTTCCTCATTCCTGAAAAAGGGCTTACGCCCGAAACGTCGATTCTCCTGCTCCTTGGATGCTGCCTGACCTGCTGCGCTTTTCCAGCAACACATTTTTCAGCTCAAGAATGCAATACAACCAAACCAACAGTTGAAAACAGATTATTCTTATTAATGATATTTGATGTCCCAGCTGAAATAGCAACACTGATAATGACTCAGCACTTGCTGAAGGAGGGCATCTAGTCCTGAGTGCCTCATCTTTCAGCTCCAATCACTTTGGTGTCACAAATTGCTGCAAATGCAACTTGATAAAATGAACAGGGCATCTTGGTGAACAATGGCACAGATAGTGAATTTCCTTAACACAATTAAGAATACAAAAAGAAACAGTAAACCTGGAGAAGGAATATGGGGAACTCAAAAAAAAACAATCACTTCAGAGGGGGTTTGAAAAAAAAAGAAAAGTTTGAAAAAGAAACAAACATTTCGAAAACTTCTTGGATTTATTTACAGGAGACTCTAAAGCTTCAGTTTTTCCTTTTCTGTAACAGAATTGTCTGAACAGCATTGCAGGAACATATATTCCATTGTTAAAATGTTGCGAAGTGAAATACCAGCTCTAATTTTCAGTGGCAATTTACTGAAACTCATCTAATATAAAACCAAAAGAACTGCAAATGCTGTAAATCAGATTTCTCTCCACAGTTGCTGCCACACCTGCTGAGATTTTCCAGCAGTTTCTGTTTTGGTACTGAAACTCACCTGGTGATTTATAGAAAGCTGTCATTTTTGCAAGAAAACACAGAACAGCAGAAAATCATCCAGCGATTTGTGATGTTTTCCAACTCATGGTGTAACTTTTCCCTACCACAAGTTGTTGGATTTTCCACATACTAATAACAACATGTGCATTAATCTCACCACCTTTTGTTAGCAAGTTCTGATTCAATGTGATAACCTTGCTTCATGCCAACAGAAATAGTGTTCCTCTGAGAGATATTTAGAAAAACCAGCTTCCAGTAGTGTCACTGAGTAACGTCATTACATGATAAATCATTGCTTGCCAGTGGAGTTTCATTCTGTATGCAGTCACTTGCAAACATTCTCTGACTGCAGGGTTGACCTCACCATTCCTTTGCTTTTTTTTAAATAATCTCATTCCACTTTAAATATTTGCATTCCAACAGGGCGTTGGTTTGGTTGAAGGATTGAAGGGGAGGAGCAATGGAGAGCATGTTAGTGGCATCTTGCCCATGTTCCAAATGCCAACCACCCCCTGAGTATTTTACTCCTGAAAGGAAAGTCCTTGGATAGCCCCCTTACCCCTGGGCTAATTGAGAGTCTTATGTCGCCAACTAAGGACTCCTCCGGGAGTTTTGGGATTTTGCATGCAATGGGGAGACCATCATCAAGTATCTAAGCCAGCAGGTGAAATCTGGCAGCATCTTTGCCAGGATGGGAGTGATGTGTGGGGCGTTGGGGAAATGGGGGCATGTGCGTCCTGATTGACCACCCTCCATCCATCAGAAGGGCCTCCCAAATGTACTGTGAAGCTCTGGACTTCTCCCCTGCATTGAGCAGAACTCCTGGTTGTGAGTAAGTTGCCCACTCACTGCTGGGCTCACCCCCAACTTTGACATTGACAATGGACCCCTCTCCCAGTGTAAAATACAAATACTTACATATGTTTAACCTTTGGATTTTTTTGTCAAAGAGGGGAAAGTGAGGACTGCAGATGCTGGAGATCAGAGCTGAAAATGTGTTGCTGGAAAAGCACAGCAGGTCAGGCAGCATCCAAGAAGCAGGAGAATCGATGTTTCGGGCATGAGCCCTTCTTCAGGAAATTCTTTTGGCAAAGACACACAACAATATGTGAAATTTCACTGCTCAAACACTGTCAAAGTCTGTAATTCTATTGCATTGGTTCTTTCCAACGGTTCAATGTCAAGCACACCATACTGTGATGGTGAGCAGATAGCTGCCAGGTTTTGCAGCACTTGTGATATAGTAGTAATGTCAGTGAACAAATAATCCAAGGGGAGCAGAGTACTGTAATATTCTGGGACCATGGGATCAAATCTCACATAACAGCAGATGGACTTCAAATTCAATTAAAATCAAGTCATGTGCTGATCATGGCAACTATCAATATTGATGTAAAAACCCATCTGATTTACTAATCTCTTTTCAGGAAGGAAATCTGCCATTCTATGTGTGCTTTACTCTTAACCAGCCTCTGAAATGGCTGAGCAAGCCATTTCATTCAAAGGCAATTAGGGATGGGAACTGGCTGCTGACCTTACCAGTGACACCCACATCCCAAGGAAGAATGAAGTTAAGAAAAGGTTTCATCCCCAGATTTTGTTGAGTTAGCTGATCTCAGCTGGCGTAGAGATAGAGGTTCAGTACCATTGCCCTTCTTAGTATTAGGAAAAGTAAACAAACACCTAAGGTTCCTGACTGACTGTGATGCAGGGATATGCCCATATTGATGTTGGGCATGTACAGGATTGAGTGGTGCACAGTGCTTATGTCTACTGACCAGACTCAATGGTCCAAAGACAAATAATTCCTACTTCAGTGATGTATTGCAGGGCATCTAATGTTCAAAAATAAAATTTCAACATTTGTACGTTTAAGAAAGTAGAAGAGAAGTTCAAACAGACTTGTAGGGTGACGGTGAAGTTGGCATTATTGAAGCTCTAAAAAAACACTCAAGTGAATTTTTAAAACACGTGAACACTGCACTTTGATTAGTGTATGCAATAAATAGACAATAAAGATTTAATGAATTTGAAAAGTTAATGTAACAAAGTGAACAATGTCATGAACAGATTACATAAACAACTGCAAACATATCTATATATACATTAAAAACACAATAAACAGGTAAACAAAGATGGCTGCTGTAATCTATGATTGGATTTACCAGCAGTGTTCCAGAAGATTCTCAGAAGTCAATGTCAGCCAGACAATCTACACCTCATGTAATTCCTGATGAGTCTGGAATATTAACTATTATAGCCTGCTAACACATCTTGCACAAAAGAATAGCAAATGAATAATCGTCCATTTAACCTCAGGAATGAACCATGGATATTTGTTCAACTGCAATGTAAGCCTTTGTCTTAATGGTAACCACTTCCTCACCACCTCTGCTCACCCCAACAAGACTCTGATAAACTGAACCCTTTTAACCATAACTTTCAAAATAGCAAACAGTCAATGCCACTACATAAAACATGTACTGAACAACATCAAAATCCCCAATTGTCACTGTTTGAAAAGTCTCTGGCCTGTAAATTTCAGCCAATGACCAGTATATGTGCTCTTGGCAACTTTTGCTCATCAAATCAGTGAAGCAGAAATCACTTCTCAGCAAAAATAATTCTTGGTGGAGATATGAAGAGATTTTTAAAACAAATAAATGGTCTACCGCCTTTGAACTACTAGTGAGCCAACTAGCCAACAGCCCAACACAGGAATTCAGACTTTTAACTCCAGTTTTGGGTTTTGAACTTGATCTTAAAATCAAGGATAAGACAGTATCTTTAAGTTATTTTGTACTAACGTTGTTACTAATTGAATGATTCCACTATTCGTTCTAGTTTGATCTCTCTCCTTTTATGGGTCCACACATGCCTGTTTTGCAGAATATTCCCCTGTGCAAAAGAATGTATGAAATAAACCATACTTCTATTTCACCTTACAAATACTGTTGTGGTCTTTATAAGGACAGAGCCCTCAAATATAGGGAGCAGACATAATGGGACTAATGTGGGAAGGTGGTGGAATGATGGTATTACCACTGAACTGTTAATCCAGAGACCCAGGTAATGTTCTGGGGATCAGGGATGGAATCCGACGATGGCAGATACCAAAATTTGAATTTTTAAAACATCTGGAAGTAAGCAATGAAAGATGACCACAAATCCAATGTTGATTGTTGGAAAAACCCATCTACATGAGGGAAGCTATTATCCTTACCTGGTCTGGCCTACATGTGACTCCAGACTCATAGCAACCAACTTTTAACTGCCCTCTGGGTAATTAGGGATGAGAACAAATGTAAGCCTGCCACTGGTGCCCTCATCCCATGACTGAATGAAAAAAAACATTGTTTAAAAACAGAGAAAAGAATCTGCTTATGGCCAGGTCATATGAATAGAGATAGCAAAAACGACATTGTCGGTAGAAATGATTCAACACATTAATAATTTATGACTAACTTTATTAATTTGAAATAGAGTTATCAGTCTATAATCTTTCATAGTCACTCCTTTCCTCAACAAAGCTTAAAATAATGTTTCCAGTGTTTGTTATTGATACTATTATCATACAAATTCTATTTCTGCCATTTAAACTATTTGTGCTAAATCAGTGTAAAACAAGAAAAAACTTTCATCCTAGCACCAGTGGCTTTGATGTGAAGTTAGTTTGGATGTTTCAAATCAGGTTTAATTAGCAGAAACTAATTTGAGCAGTGAGGTGAGAATTTGACTGATGATGCCTATTTGCATGAATTAGCATTCCATTCTAGCTAATCTCACATATAGTCCTCTCAACATCCTAGCAAGCTGCCTCCAAACCCCAGAATTGAGTTCCTCAGCTTCCCTTCCACAGCTATGGCACCTGTTAAATCACTTTGACTTATAGTGGACAGACCCCAGCACTGAGTGTGGTACACCCCCTGACCAACCACAAGAGACAGCCTTGGCTGATGATTGAATAGACCCCTAACTGATTTCTGTGATCTCCTTGACTACTCACTGAACAGGTTGAATTAGATCTGTAAGGCTGACCATGGCCCTGTCCCCAGACTGTAGAGTTATAGCCTCCCACACCCTGTCTGTTTCAAATGGCTAATTGATCATATCCAAGCCCCTGGATTGATGGTGGATGATGCATTTGATTGAAGTGCAGCTCAGTGTCAATATCCAGCAGACTGTTGACTGTGCTGGACCTGACCATGGCAGCTGCCAACCTCTTTATGGAGGACACTCCCTTGCCAGAGGTGTCAGGATACAAACAGTGCAGGTGGAATCCTCCACTCTTCGAATCAATTTGCCCTGTGCCTCTAAATAAACCTATCTGCTGCCCTTGCTTTTGACTGTGGATTTACATTAAGTCCCTGATGGTCGACTCCAAGCAGCCTTCTCCTGTGTGGGGCTGAGCAGATGCCCGAGCTCCAGCAGTACTCTGAGTGCTGGTGGCCTGGGGCATTTCTCCCTTGACCAACTGTGGAGTCTTGGCAGCGATGTGCTCACCTACATATGCCCTGACTCTAGTCTAACTACAGTACCCACAGAGTGGTCAGTATCTGAGCACGGGAAGGGTGCAGGAGGTAGAATTACCAGTACTGAGGGATCGATGTCTTCTTTCTCGGAGCTGGGGAAGGACGTAATGTCTTGTGGGTCTACTCTTTCGAAGGAGGACACAGCGGATTCCACTGGTACCTGCAGGAGGCAAAAGAGAGAATGAGTTGCGGAATAAGGTAGCGATCTGAACGTGTAAAGAATACATTCACAGTGGCAATGGCAGTAATGGGAGTGCAGTACAACAATGGACAAGATTTTTCTTTAGTTGTCTTGATATGGAGGTTTCAGCATCATTAGAGGCACAGGCCCAGCACAGTAGGAGGTGAGGAGATGCATGTTAGGTGCCCAATTACCTATCTTGGTTATCTCCACCCAACTGTGGGCCTTTTCCTCCCTCAGTGAGACTAGGGCAGAGATGGAATGAGATGAAAATGGATGTGACAGCTTGAAGTGCAGGTGGAGGAAAAGTGTGCCGAGCGAGAGAAGGCAAGCAGTGCAGCAGACCTGTAGAATGGATAGTTTGGGGTTTAGTATGAGTGAGAGAGAGTGAGGGAAGATGATCAGATGGGTCAATGGGCTGAGAAGTGGGAGATGGAGTTTAATTTAGATAAATGCGCGGTGCTGCATTTTGGGAAAGCAAATCTTAGAAGGACTTATACACTTAACAGTAAGGTACTAGGGAGTGTTGCTGAACAAAGACATTGGAGTGCAGGTTCATAGCTCCTTGAAAGTGGAGTCACAGGTAGATAGGATAGTGAAGAGGGCACTCGATATGCTTATTAATCAGAGTATTGAGTACAGGAGTTGGGAGGCCATGTTGCTGCCATATAGGACATTGGTTAGGCCACTGTAGGAATATTGCGTGCATTTCTGGTCTCCTTCCTATCGCAAAGATGTTGTGAAACTTGAAAGGGTTCAAAAAAGATTTACAAGGATGTTGCCAGGGTTGGGGGATTTGAGCTACAGGGAGAGGTTCAATAGGCTGGGTTGTTTTCCCTGGAGTGTCGGAGGCTGAGGGATGACCTTATAGAGGTTTATAAAATCATGAGGGGATGGATAGGATAAATAGACAAAGTCTCTTCTCTGGGGTGGGTGAGTCCAGAACTAGAGGAACTCTCACTAGGGAGAGAGAGGAAAAATATAAAAGAGACCTAAGGGGCAACTTTTTGCACAGAGGGTGGTACGTGTATGGAATGAGCTGCCGGAGGAAGTGGTGGAGGTTAGTACAATTGCAACATTTAAACGGCATCTGGATGGTTATATGAATAGGAAGGGTCTGGGGGGATATGGGCCGGATGCTGGCAGGTGGAGCTAGATTGGGTTGGGATATCTGGTCGGCATGGACAAGTTGGACCGAAGGGTCTGTTTCCGCACTGTACATCTCTATGACTCTATGAGTCTAATATTAAAAGTGTCAGACCATGAGCTATCAAAATAATGGTGATACTAATGATACCATCATTATTTATCTGCAATGTACAGCAATTTCAGGCAAGAAGCAAATTTGCAATTAAACTTAGAACTCCAGAAGCAGCTGCCTAAGTTGCACATCCACTGCTGACTTTGTTAAAACACAAGCACTTAATCATCAACCTCATTTCTACAATGGTGGGAAATTTGTCAAGTAGACATGAACTGAACAGGCCACTGTCAATTCTGAGTAGCCTTTTCAAAGCGTGACATGTTAATTGCTGTCAATCAACCTCAGAGGTATTGAAAATTAATGATAAGTACATCAAGGGTTCTTGTGGAGTAGTGGTGGTGTCCCTATCTCAGAGCCAGGAGCCCTGAGTTCAAGTCCTAACTGCTCTAGTAGTATGTACTAACATCTTTGAACAGGTTGATTAGAAAATGTCTACAAATATAAAGATTTACACAATAACATTTTAACTGTTTGTGGAGATTTTTAAAAGTGAAAGTTTACTTTTACTTCCTTTCAGTCTCCTTTTTTCCTAATCTCCATTAATCAAATCTTTCTTCTACTCTTTTTACATTTCTTTCTGTTGCTGATTTGATATTGAATTCAACTGTGAGAATTGATACATTTTTGTCAGTCATTGCACTGTTAATTTCACAATCCTTCAGGTTGATGAAGTTAATGCATACATTTTCCCCTGTTCACTCAGTTTTGCTTTCAACTAATTAACTTAGATTTTCAGCAATTTACCAGGCATATATATAAAAACCTGAAGATGCAAAGATAAGTCTTAACAAATGCAGATACTATTAAATACCACAGCAAAATCAGGCATATTTTATAAATGAAGCATTAAGTATAATTTAGTAACTTCAATGTTCTAAGTTAACTTCCATTTAAAGTACATTTCCTCAAACGTATTCTTCCTCATTACCTTATACAGTTTGTAGAGATAGTGAAAAGCTTTCACTGCCTTGCATGGAATCCACTTAAACTAGTAAATTCTTCCCTGATGTTTAATCAGTAATTAGTAACAAATAAAAATTATATTGTACAATTCAAAAGTTTTCCAAGTTTTCAGTTTGTGTAATGACTTACTTTCCAGTTATTTCTGCTGGAAACACGAGTAGAACAAAAATTCTATCCCACTGGTACCTCAAGAACAACAATGAGCTGAATGACAAGTTATTCTGTTTTTGATGATGTCGAGTGGCCAAGGTTTCAATGGAAAAGAAACTCAGGTGGAGTGTATGATCATCAACTACTTCGCTACTGGTTTTCTCCTTTACTAAAACAGAAGATCAGCTCCATGTCCTTCAATATCAATCTGAAGCATTGTTTTAATAGCTCAGACGAAAGACAGCTCTACTGACAATGTGGAAGGCCCCAAATGGTGCTTTGAAATGACAGTTTGGATTCTGAAGTCGATCTCTTAACTTTCTGATTCAGGAGAAGGAAGGCTACCAATTGAACCAAATTGCAATGATTAAGCTCTGCTGCAGCAAAGTGATTACTGGAATTAGCAACAAGAGTTCAGCATCTCAGAAACTGGAGAACATAAATTACAAATCCAGGCATCAATCTGTTGTGTGGCCCTACTCAATAATAAGTCAAACCAATTTAGCATGGCCTCAATGTTGCACCCTGCACCTATGAAGCCTGCAAAAGCATCTCATGTCATATGCATAATTAATTCAAATTGTAAACTGGTATAATGCTAAAAAAAATCTTTTACTCCATCCCTCTTACAGCTCCTCTATTGTTACTGCATTTTAAAAAAATATGAAAAAGAACTTGAATCAGAGTAAAATGTTTTTGGAAATTTTCAGTATACTTCAAATGCAAGAAAACATGGCAAGTTAAAGTTACTAAGTTGAACTTAATGCTTCATTAAATACATGCATCAGACTGCCTTTGCTGACCTTCATTGTACTCAGTTGCCTATTGCTCCAATTTCAAACTTTCATCTTACTGTTTAGGTCCTTTCTGGCCTAACCCCTCCCTAGCTCTGAAACTTATTGTCCTGTAACTCCTGTCAGACTCTGTGTTCACCAACTCTGCCTTCTTTTGTATCCTCTTAGACTCCTTGGTGTTTAAAGCACAAAAAGAGATCACTCAGTCCATCATATTCACACCAGTCAGCAAAGATCTAACAACACTAATCCTATTACCCAGCTGTGGCCCAAAGCTCTACAGGCTATGTCAACACAAGTGAATGTCCAAAGCATCTCTCCTCAACTCTATTCTTAGCTTTCCTCCTCATATCTTAAAATATTCTCCCTGGTTATTGACCCCTGTACTAATGGACAGAGTGCCTTCCTATCCACCTTTCCTATGCCCCTCAGAATATTAGATATCTCTCAGGTCCCCTCTCAAACTTCAATGCTCTAAGGAAAACAACCCCAGCTATCCAAATCGTCTTCGTAGCTCAGACCGTCAAGACATTAAGGACAATTTTTCAAGATATTTAAGAATACTTAGATGAACATTTGAAATGCTAGACCATACAAGACTATAGGCCAAAACTGGAAAATGGGATTAGGTAGATGGGTGCTTGATGACAGGCATACACACAATGGGTTGAAGGGTTTCTTTCCTTGCTCTAAACAACTTTACAATTCCACTGATATCTCCTCCTTAGTCTCCCTCAACACCCTGGTATACATCTTGTTTAATCTATGAAGAAAGGTTGAGTAGGTCAGGTTTATTTTCATTAGAAAAAAGGAGATTGGGGGGGAACCTGATTGAGGTTTATAAAATCATGAAGGGTATAGACAGGGTGGATAGAGACAAGCTTTTTCCCAGGGTGAAGGATTCAATAATGAGAGGTCACGCTTTCAAGGTGAGAGGTGGAAAGTTTAAGGGGGATACACGCAGCAAGTACTTCACACAGAGGGTGGTGGGTGTTTGGAATGTGTTGTCAGCAGAGGTGGTAGAGGCAGGCATGGTAGATTTACTTAAGATGCGTCTGAGTAGGTGGGGAGTAGAGGGATACAGATGCTTAGGAATTGACCGACAGGTTTAGACAATACATTTGGACTGGCTCAGGCTTGGAGGGCCGAAGGGCCTGTTCCTGGGCTGTAAATGTTCTTTGTTCTTTGTTTAAGCCTGTGGATTTGTTACTGCTAAACTCACTGGTACCTCCTCTCTTTTATTTAATTTATTCTAATATTTCACTGTCCTCCACTCTGATGTATCTGCCTGTATTGCACTTTACTGTTGTTAAGACTGACAAAAAGTATTTACTAAGGTCTGCCCATGTGCTTTTTGGGTTCGTATATAGATTATCTCTGTGGTCCTTCCTTCAACTCAGCCTTAGTACTGTGGTCTTTAAATGTTCAGGCCCTATAATGAAATTCTATTATTGATGCAATACTTCATCAAGTTCCAATATTAACAGGCCACATCAGTTAATTCCACTACCAACAATCTAGGAATTTGTTGTATAATTTCCAAGATTATAACATAACTTGGGGAACAGGACTCCTCTATGTCTGTGTGTTGGAAAATCATGTAGTAATTTTTTACATACACTAGGTGGAAGTGTTTACTATTTCGGTTACACTGACATTGCAATAAATAATTTGGCCTAGAAAAATATGCTGCAGCATACTAACGGTAGAACGTTTAGGCAAGTATCAAATTTCTTTCTGTTCATTTAAATGAGTCCAATTTCATTAAAGTTACTGAGAAACAAGGAAACAGGAAAATGCCATTTATTCTTCACGCTTGCTCCAGATTCAGTGAGATCATAGCTGGTCTATATTCAACTCCATTTTCCTATCCTTGTTCCTTACACCTTAATACTGATACGAACCAAAGATCTAAATACCTCAGTCTTGAAAACCTAGACCAGCATTCTTTGCATTTGGAAAAATGAGTTTCACATTTCCTTTGTGTAATAGAGTGTTTCCTGATTTCACTTTCAAAAAGCAAAGACCTAAATTCAAGATTATGTCTTGTATTCTGAATTTTCCCAGCAGACAAAATTGTTTCTTTGTATATATCAAAAACCTTTATTATTTCCAACAGCATGGCTGGATTATTGAAATAACCATCAAACCGCGGGACAATATGTGTTGGTTCCTTATCTAGTCCTTCTAACTTAATCTTGTAAATTCTGGCATCATTCTAATGAAACAGGCCTGGTGTCTTTCCTAGCCCACCATGAAGCTGAAACTGAATCCAATGCTAGTTCCTCATTTTTGAGCTCCAGCCCACTTGACATGAAAGCCAACATTTCATTCCACTTCTTCATTACTTTATGTATATGTGCACTAACTTTTAATGATTCTGCTCCTCCATCCTCCAATCCCTCACCATTAAAAAATATTCCTTTGTATCTTTCTCAGATCTAGAATGGATGATTTAAAACCTCCCTGCATTGACCCTTTTTTTTCCCATTTACCCAATTTATCTCTGTCTCTTTGTAACTCCCTGTCCAGACTCACTCTGCCTTTTAACTGAGAGTCATCAAGAAAGAGAGGAATCCATTCAACACATCAAGTCTGCACCAACTCTTTTGAAGAGCAATCTTGGTAGGCCCACACCCCTTTGTTTTTGTTTTTTCCCCATATTTCTGACATCTTTTCTCCTTCCTGTAGGTAGCCATTTCATTTTGAAGATTGCTGTTGAATTAGTATCAGTCAGAGCATTCCAAATTCTAACCACCCACTGCAAAAAACGTTTTACCTCATGTCACTTCTAGTTCTTTTGCCAATCACATTGAATTTATGTCCTTTTGTTATCAACTCTTCCACCTTTAAAGATGCCAGCTCTTTATTGAGTCTATTTAAACCTTTCATGATTTTAAGCACATTCATCAAGTTTCACTGTAACCTTTTCTATTCCAAACAGAGGTAACCCAGTACCTTCATTCTCTTCACATACTGCAATTCCGCATTCTAGAAACCATTTGACTAACTCACATCAATACCTTGTAGGTCAATAGTAATGTCAAATGTTGGGGACCACACTCCAAGTGAGGACAAAGTAATATTTTTATAGGTTTAGCTAAGCTTCCTGACTTTTTTATTCTCATCTCCTATTCATAACATCCAGGATCCTGAATGCCTCTCCTTTGTTTAAATTTATCTATGGGATGTAGGAATTATTGGCTAGGTCAGCATTTGTTATCAATTATCAATTGCTCAGAGCAGTTAAGAGTCAACCATGTTGCTGTGGATCCAGAGTTACATGTAGGCTGGATCAGATTTCCTTTTTGTTTAATTAATGAAAAAGATCTTTACAAAATTATAAAATTACAAAAGAGATAGTATAACAATCTTATGGCACAACAATAACCTAACCCACCTGTCAATCTTCCTGTCGCACCTGTCAATCTTCCTTTCCATTCGCTCTACCCTTCTCTCCGACCTATCACCTTCACCCCCAACCACCATCCACCTATTGCACTCTCAGCTACCTTGTCCCCAGCCCCACTCCCTCCCATTTATCTCTCCACCCCCGAGGTTCCCAGCCTCATTCCTCATGAAGGCCTTTTGCCTGAGACGTTGATTTTCCCGCTCCTCGGATGCTGCCTGACATGCTGTGCTTTTCCAGCATTACTCTCATCTTGATTTCTACTATGGGGATGAGTGAGGAGGTATTATGTGAAATACCTACCTCTGTCATATCATTCTTCACACTTTGACTGTGTTAATGACGATCGGACTTTTACAATACCCCACAACAGTTCTCATCCTGACCATAAATAGCGAATCATGAGGTAACATTTTGCCTGGGAGGCTTCAATATTGACCTTGGATCCTGACAAGCTCAATCATTCATGTAAGACAATAAAGAACTTAGTTGATGTCTTTTGAAGTCTGGTAGGTCTACCCTTTTCTTTCCAATGCCCTGTGGAAGTGGCAGCTTAGCAAACTTAATAAAAGGGCACCTGTGGTGCCAAATGAAAGATCCAAGCCAACCATTAAGTCTCCGCAGTGCTTGCCTAGATAGCACCAGAGGGAACATTCATTTTGATCAAAGCTATTTGATCCAACCAGGATATTGGTAGCCCCTCCCTACGCTGAAGGGCTTGTCTTATCTTCTCGAGTAATTGTACGAAATTAGCTTTGTACAATTGGTGAAACGCGGAGGTAATGAAAATACCTAAATATAGGAAACCTCCCTGTGACCACCTAAAAGGAAACCGAGTTCAATCTTCAAGGTCAGGTACTCCCAAAAACCACACACTCTCCCCACCCCCCCCAACCCCCTTCATGGGCATGGCCTCCAATTCCATAACATTAATTTTATATCCTGAGAAAGAGACAAATAAATTAATATTTCGTATTAAACGGGGAACAGACATTGTTGGGTTAGCCAGAAAGAGAAGGATATTGTCTGCATAGAGAATGATTTTATGCTCTCCTATTCCCACTCCTGGGGCAGCTCTTTTGGGGTCCTTCGAATAATCTCCACCAGTGGTTTGATCACTAAAGTAAACAGCAGTGGCGAAAAGGGGCACCCTTATTGGCTGCCTCTACCAATACTAAAATTGTCTGATTTTATGCTATCTGCAAGGACCGTTGTCATGGGATCACTATACAACACTGCCACCCACCTGGTAAAGACACCCACAAGACCAAACCGTTCCAAGATAGTAAAAAAGTACAGCCACTCCACCCGATCAAACACTTTTCCCGCACCTAGGGAGACTATCAAGCCCGGGATCAATCTTTGCTGGCACACCTGGACCATATTCAACACTCTTCTGATGTTGTTAGAGGGACTGCGACCCATAATGAAACCAGTCTGGTCCTCCTTTACATAGAGGGCAATACCTTCACCAGCCTCAAAGCTAACGTTTTAGACAGAATTTTAAAATCCACATTTAGCAGCGACATGGGTCTGTACGAGGCGCAGTCCTCAGGATCTTTCCCTCGCTTAAGAATAAGGGAAATATTAGCTTCCCTGAGAGAGGGTGGGAGGCAGTCCTGACTGTATGAATGGTTATACATACCCAACATTGGTTCAGCCAACACGTTAATATACTCCTTATAAAACTCACTTGGGAATCCATCCGGGCCAGGCACTTTGCCACTTTGGAGCTGCCTTGCCATTTTATGTATCTCTTGTGTTGTCGGAAGGGCATTCAAAAGGGAGGCCCGCACCAAAGTTTTATGTAGAAGATCCAAGTTCTCAAAAAAGGACTTCATCCTCTCCCAACCCATTCTCACAGCCCTCCGATCAGTATAACTCTACATAAAATGTCCTAAATGCTGTGTTGATCTTTTTGCACGAATGATTAGGAGTACCAGTACCCTCTCTAATGGACATGATAGATTGAGGAATGCTTTTCATCATGGCCAGATATGCCAAGTATCGACCTGGCTTATCACCGTGCTCAAATAATGTTTGCTTCATGAAGGAGACCTCTCTTGTTGCTGTCTGGGTGAGCACGGAGTTCATAGCAGCCTGGAATGCTGTAATTCACTGTGACTTAGTCAAAGTCCTGAGCCCCTTGAGCACGGTGGCTCAGTGGTTAGCACTGCTACCTCACAGAACCAGGGTCCCAGGTTCGATTCTGGCTTCGGAGGGTGTCTGTATGGAGTTTGCACATTCTCCCCGTATCTGCGTGGGTTTCCTCCGGGTGCTCCGGTTTCCTCCCACAGTCCAAAGATGTACAGGTCAGGTGAATTGGACATGCTAAATTGCCTATGTTGTTAGGTGCATTAGTCAGAGGGAATTGGGACTGGGTGGGTTATTCTTCGGAGGGTTGGTGTGGACTTGTTGTGCCGAAGGGCCTGTTTCCACACTGTAGAGAATCTAATCATAATCAAAATATACCATCTCGGCTGCCTTCAACCAGGCCTCAAGTATATGCTGTTGCTCTCTCCTTTGTCTCTTCCAGGTCACTGAGTACAAGATAATTATACCCCTTGAATAAGCCTTGGCAGTCTCCCATAGCACTGATGGGTTACTGGTCATACCAGGATTAATATCCGAGAAGGTCTTAAAACTCCCTTGTGAAATACTCAATGAACTTACTGTCTTTCAAGAGAAAAGGATCTATGTGCCAATGCCACATATTTGTCCCATTACCCCGATCTTAACTTCCAAATACACTGCTGCGTGGTCGAAATGGCTATATGCCTGATCTAACAGATTAGTACTTAATTCAAAAAACTCGCCGGGGCAAAAAACATGTTGATCCTTGTGTAGCACTTGTGCGGGTTGCAGAAGAAAGTAAATCCCTTCCCTTAGGTTGAAGACACCTCCAAACATCCATCAACCCCAATTCCCCACATAGGTCTACCAACTTTTTTGATTATGGGGAGATGCCCGAAAGACCCTTTGGCATCCTATCCACCTCAGGATCCATAAGACAGTTGAAGTCTCCCCCTATAATCATGTGGCGCATTCCAAGGGCCATCAGCCTGGAAGTGCATCAGTTACAAATTTGAGGGGTGTGCCGGGGGGGGCAGTACACATTCAAAACGCAGCACTCCTCCCCATGTATTCGGGCTTTGAGAATCACAAACCACCCGTATTCATCCTTAATTTGGTCGATCAACTGGAATGGTAGATTCTTCTGTATTAGCATAGCCACTCCTCTGCTTTTGCAATTAACAGATGAGAAGAACACCTGGCCGAACCCTCCCTGCTGTAACTTTAGATGCTCCTTATCATCCAAGTGAGTTTCTTGTAGCAGAAGAACATCAACCTTCCCCTTTCTGAGACTCAAGAGCACGTTCTTTCAACTGGTGAGTGACTCCACTTTATGTTCCAGGTGCACCATCTAAACGAACATAACCATCTAAAGCAGCCTGTGACTCCCTGAGGGGAAGAACCCTACTCATAATACGTCAAGTGGAGACAAGAAAAGATTCGTAAAATCTAAAAACTACAACTACAAGCACTACCAAAGCAAAGTTTCTAATAACTACTCCTAAAATAAACAAAAGGCAAATAACTGGAAACTTGCCCCCTTGCCCACAGGAGGCACTCACCCTACTAACTAACACCTCCATGGCACCTTCTGGCTGAAGCCGCACCCCAAACCCAGGCAAAATGGAAACAAAGAAAACATATATCTTATGCACATGGAAATTAAAGGTGGGCATCCAAACCATCCATCCCGTACATCAACCCGGCTTGTTGTCAATAAAGTAAATGACCACCCCGCACTAAAAAAAGGAAGTAACAGGGACTAGCAAAAATAACAAGAAAGGGAACGAAGAAACAGCTCCACATATTACAGGAACAAAGCCAGGCACATAAAGTAAACAACAGAGAGAACAAAGGAAACACTATTGTCCATTGTATTTGATCCAACCAGTCTATTTTAAAGTATTTAGGAAATCCTGTGCCTTCTGTGCTGAATCAAAATTATGCATGGACCCTCCACAGTTGAGGCACAACACTGCCGGGTACCAATAGAATATTGAATGCTCAAGTCTCTCAGCCTCTTCTTTACTTCATTATAAGATTTCCTCTTTTGGAGCACAGCCCCAAAAAAGTCGTGAAAGAACATGATTTTCAACCTCTTGTAGATCTGGGCCTGTGGATCTTTCACCAGCATTCTGAAAGTTTCCATAACCATTTGCTTGTCTCTGTATTATTGAAATTGGGCGGGGGCACTGGTCTCATCCGGGCCT
Organism: Chiloscyllium punctatum; assembly: GCF_047496795.1. Taxonomy (NCBI): domain Eukaryota; kingdom Metazoa; phylum Chordata; class Chondrichthyes; order Orectolobiformes; family Hemiscylliidae; genus Chiloscyllium; species Chiloscyllium punctatum. The sequence goes on from NC_092760.1 coordinate 49,071,492, forward strand.
GCGCACTGCGATCCAGTGAGCCCACTCAACTCGCATCTGACCCAATTTGGCTACCAGTCCCATGAACTGTGGGAGCCATTGCTCCAGGAAGCTGACCAGCTGATCTCCTTCCTCTCATTCTGGCAACCCCATAATGCGGATATTCTTTCTCCGACCTTGATTTTCGAGGTCATCGACCTGCTCAATTAAGGCCCACACCTGTTTTTCCAGGGCATGAATCCACCCTGCCAAGGATTCTGCTGTGGTCTCCAAAGCTGTGGTTTGCTGCTCCACCTCCTCCACGCGCTGCCTGAGGTAGAGAGTGTGGTGCTGCAAAAGTACAGCAGGTCAGGCAGCATCCAAGCATCGGGTCCATTTGGAGGTGGCGGAAGTGGCGGAGGATGATGCATTGTATGCGGAGGTTGGTGGGTTGGAAGGTTGACGACCATGGGAGTTCTGTCACTGTTGCATTGGGAGGGGCAGGGTTCAAGGGCAGTGGAGCGTGAAGTGGAGGCGATGCACTGGAGGGCATTATCAACCACGTGGGAAGGGAAATTGCGATCGTGGAAGAAGGAGGCCATCTGGGACTTTCTGAGATGGAAATTGGCCATCCTGGGTGGATACAGAGGAATTGAGAATAAGGGATGGTGTTTTTTCAGGAGGTAGGGAGGGAGGTGTAGTCTAGGTGGCTGTGGGAGTCATGGGCTTGTAGTATATATCTGTGGTTAGTCTGTCACCAGAGATGGTGGTGGAGAGGTCCAGGAAGGCGAGGGAGGTTTCCAAGATGGTGGGTGAATTTGAGTTTGGTGTGGAAGGTATTGGTAAAGTTGATGAACTGTTCAACCTCCTCGTGGGAGCATGAGATGATGCCGATAAAGTCATCGATGTAGCAGAGGAACAGGTGGGGGGTGGTGCCAGTATAAGTGCGGAAGATAGACTGTTCCACATATCCGACAAACAGGCTGGCATAGCTGGGTCCCATGTGGGTGCCCATTGCTACCCCTTTCGCTTGGAGGAAGGGGGAGGATTGAAAGGAGAAGTTGTTGAGGGTGAGGATCACTTCAGCCAGGCGGATTAGGGTGTTGGTTGGGACGGCGTGAGAGGCAGGAATGGAAGACTTGGAGACCTTCATCATGGCAGATGGATGTGTACAGGGACTTGGTGAAGTTGAGGCATTGGGGGCTGAGGGAATGAAAACTTTGGAGGAGATGAAGGGTGTGAATGGTGTCACGAGCATAGAGGGGGGCTGTTCCTGGACTAAGGGGGACAGGACGGTGTCAAGGTAGGAAGAGATAAGTTCGATGGGACAGGCACAGGCTGAGACAATGGGTCAACCGGGGCAGTCAGGTTTGTGAATCTTAGGAAGGAGGTAGAATCAGACAGTTTGGAGTTCATGGACAATGAGGTTGGAGGCTGTGGATGGGAGATCCCCAAAGGTGATGAGGTTGTGGTTGGTCTGGGAGATTATGGTTTAGTGATGGGGGGTCAAGTCACCTATCACCTTTTCCCTCACCTTCATCCACCTATTGCTTTCTGAGCTACCTTCCCAACCCCATCTCCCTCCCTTTTATCTCTCAGCCCCCAGCCCACAAGCCTCATTCCTGATGAAGTGCTTATGCCTGAAATGTCGATTCTCCTGTTCCTTGAATGCTGCCTGACCTGCTGTGCTTTTCAAGCATCACACTCTCGACTCTGAGCTCCAGCTTCTGCAGTCCTCACTTTCTCTGCGCTGCCCAAGGTATTGAATCGCCTGCTAATGCTTTAGTAGCAGGGCCGAGATCGGTTCTAGTCTGGTCTGGGAACCCTCCAGTGCTGATTTAATCTTCTCTTGGAGTTTGATGAACTCTGAGACCAAATTCTGCGGCTTCAGTAAGTTCAAAAGGCCCCTCCACGGGAGTTGGTCCTGCATATTGTGATCCACACGGCCCCTTTCCTTTAGTCATCTTCCCTGAACATTCAAGGTGATATTTAAAAATTCTGGGGACTTTATACTGCTGATTTTTAAGAAAATGGCTAGTAAGGGGAGGGTGAAAGCTTCACTTTGCCTGGATTGTGGTGCGGAGCCCAGCAAGGGAGACCTGTTAGATTGCCACCATCTTGAATCCCCATCCAGATTTCCTTTTCTAAAGGACATTAATGAACCCAGTGGGGTTTTATAACAATTGACATTCACTACAAGGTCACCATTAAACCAGAATTTTATTTCAGAAATTTATCAAAGTCAAATTTCATCATCTGCTGTAATTCGAACACGTGCTACTAGAACTTCAGTCTACGGTTGTGGATTTTGTTCCAATGACATTACGATTGTCTCCCCCGTCTTGCTAATTTCAAAGATTTATGGGCAAGCTCCCAAATCTCTCTCTTCTTCTATCCCCTTTAACAGCCTACCTTGTATTGAAGATTATATTGAATTTCACCCACCAATTCTCCTCCTAATATACCTTGTCCTCTGTATCCCCATTTGGAGTTTATTGCTATGTTTCACATCATTTACTACATTTCCACGTTCTGTGTTATCTCCACATTTTGAAATCGTCCTGTGCACTGTCAAGGTCAATTAATTAGCTTAGACAAAAGTTGCTGAATTCAGGGAAATCATTCAGTAGTGTATTTGGCTAGTATTGTGACTGAATCCATAGCTTTGCTGTTATCAGCATCACACCCTAACCAACTGAGTGAACTGTCCCTAGCTGCCAACATAGATATAAAAGTATCTATTTTATCAGAGCTGAAAATGTGTTGCTGGAAAAGCGCAGCAGGTCAGGCAGCATCCAAGGAACAGGAGAATCGATGTTTCGGGCATAAGCCTGAAAAAGGGCTTATGCCCGAAACGTTGATTCTCCTGCTCGTTGGATGCTGCCTGACCTGCTGCGCTTTTCCAGCAACACATTTTCAGCTCTGATCTCCAGCATCTGCAGTCGTCACTTTCTCCTATCTATTTTATCATCCATGTCATTGAAACACATGGTGAGAAGCTGAGCACCTAGCTCAGAACTTGGGAACACCACTTGTCATAACCCACTAACCACAGAATGAACTATTTTACCACCATCCATTATTATTGATGCACACTACATGACTACTTATTATTCCCCACACAATAACTTTAGGTGGAAGTTCATTTAGACAGTGTCCAGGGACACCCGCCTAATCTCCAACCTAGTGAGCTCTTCAAAAGATTCGTCAGGCATGACCTAACATTCACCCATTCAGATTAGCCAACATCTGTCCAACTATTTACTCTGACCCCTAACATAAATTTCTGGGATAACCCCATAATTTTGTTTAAGCTGATTCAAAGATAACATTTTGAACTAATTTTGTGTCTTGCTATTTCCACTTTATGTGTATTTACTTTAAGTCGTGCATAAAGCAATATGTCTGGCAAAGGATTTTCTTAATGTTGAGGACTCATGGAGCAACTCCATCCTCCATGTATGCCACTGTGCTGTCATCTCACTGGTGGAGCTGTCTTGCTGGTGAGAGAGGACATATCTAGGAATGGTGACGTTTGGGTCTGCAACACTGAGTGTAAGATATGATTCTGTGAGTTTGACTGTATCTGGCCATTGCTTGATTAGTCTGTGAGACAACTCTCTCAAATTCGGTGCTCAATTAAGGAAGACTTTGCAGAGTTGACTGGTCAGTGTTTCATGCTGTCTTTTCTGTTACCGAGGCCAATACCTAGTCCATTTGGCTTCATTCCTTTTCTTGGTAATTTGTTTAGGTATTATTGCTTGATAAATATTTTCCTTATGGCTAAACTCACCTCCTTAATATTTGGCTTTCTATCTTACCAAAGTTGCCAAACAAGCTAGACATTGAGAAACAAAAACACATGTTGCTGGAAAAGCTCAGCAGGTCTGGCACCATTTGTGAAGAGAAATCAGAGTTAATATTTCGGGTCCAGTGACCCTTCGACACCACCCGCAGTTCTTTTTATTTAGACACTGAGAAAGCTCAGCATGGAAACTGCAACGAGTACCTGGCAAATTCAACTTATTGTCTAGTCCAAACAACTTCCATGTTGAACACGAGGCACAAACAAATCTGGGCACATTCTATGGGCCACATGAATCCACATCCAGAGATATTGCCATTTGATATATGCCAGATAGTTGGAGGCAATGGTCGAGCGGTATTATCGCTGGACTGTTAATCCAGGTAATGTTCTGGGAACCCAGGTATGAATCCCGCCATGGCAGGTGGTGGAACTTAAATTCAATAATAATCTGGAATTAAGAGTCTATTGATAACCATGAATTGATTGTCGATTGTGAGGAAAAACCCATCTGGTTTTCTAATGTCCTTTAGAGAAGGAAACTGCCATCCTTATCTGGTCTGGTGTACACGTGACTCCAGATGCTCAGCAATGTGGTGGACTCTTAACTGCCCTCTGGGCAATTAGGGATGGGCAATAAATGCTGACTTAGTAAACAAAACCTCTGTCCCATGAAAGAATTTTAAAAAAGCTTTTAAGAATACTCACAACACATTTCTGAACCACTTACAGGTCACTTCTTACTTCAGTGGTGAACATTGGGCTGCACTGTCACTATAATGCTGTAGTAAGGATCCTGTGCGCCTGGAATGGGTCCAAATTGCATCTCTGAGCATTTCACTCACCATCATAGTTCTCACCCACTCTGAACCTACCTGGATACACACAGCATTCCTGCCTCGTGTTTCTTTTCCTTGCATTTGTGTGTTTTGCCAATTCAGTTAGAAATACAAGGCTCATATTACCAATGCCTTGCCTTTCCCTTTATTGTAGACACAAAAGAAGGAATCTTACCATGTTTGTCAGCAGACCTCAGTCAAGAGGGTCTTCATTCAGGGGGTCCTGGCAGAGTAAGTCAAGGGCAGCTTCCAATACCAGTATAGGGGCTTGAAAATGGTCAGCCATTCTGGACATTCAGCATCAGGATGATCTCCACATGGTGGTCCACTACCCGTCTTGACTCCTTCTGCCCTATTGGAGCCTGTTTTCCCATTGGAATGAGAGTGACGCAGACATTAGGGAGATGAAACTGGTGGCACGTCTGTTACTTTTGATGCCGGTGGGGAGGTGTCCCAGAACAAGTGTGTGGGAGTACAGAGGGCATTCAGGATTAGTGGCGCAGGAGTTTGGGATGGGTATGACCAAATGAGAAAAGATGTTGCAGGAAATAGTGGAAATGGTAGAGCATGAAACTTGGTGATAAAGGTGCACAGTGGCAGAGATCAAGTGATTTGGAGAGAAGATGGTGAAGTGGAGAAGGTCACCTCAGACCAGGCAGGATGCTGGTGTAGTGACCTCCACTGCTGATCCTGGGGAAGTGAAAAATCCACCTCAACACCACTCTATCCAGCAGGACCTCCAGGCTCCTTTTCCATACAGCAAGGTGCCAAATTTCTCCTGTCTGCCATGTTCAGGGCAGGGTCAGGACCATGTACAGAACCATCTGTGCTTGTCTGGGTGCAAAAGGGATAGCTAAAAAATTCTGAGATATCTGATGAGTGATGAGTTGTTTTGGGAATGGTGTATGGCAAGGCGGGGTCCAAATTGAACAGAAGGAGCACCAACACAGGGGTGCTATGTAGTTAATGAGCTACATTTGTCAAGACACAGTGAGAAACCCCAGTAGGCCTTGCAATGGAAATCCCTCCAAAAAAAACACAGCACAACTTGGGAGTTTTCCAAAAAGAAACTAGAAGTCAGTCCATGGCCTTCAAAGGGGATTGCTCCCTCAGTACTGCACTACAGTGTCAGTTCAGAATTTGTATTCTGGCATGATTGAGAGCCTTTTGATTCAGAGGTGAGTGTGTTAACAGCTGAACTGTGATTGACAATTTAAATGTTATTGATTACTTTAGTAAGAATTTTCAAATTTCACATCACAAAGAATGTTTCCAACTTAACCTATTACCTATAAGTAACAGATTTTTACGCAAGGTTGTTTTGAGGTGACAGCTTTTTGGCAACTGCATCAATGTTTTTCAAAACTGTTTGTTTTCCTATCCAGCATATTTTTACATTGGTACACATGCATCTTGTGACCTTGTTGTATTGTGCTGAAATGCACATTTTTCAGTCCCTTTTTTAAAGTTGATGTTGGAAAAGCTTTAAAGATGTTAAATGGAATGTTTTGAACACTGGAAAATAGTACTGGATTTTTAATAAAAGATGTGGCAATGGCTTTCAACTAGGACAAAGTGAGGACTGTAGATGCCACCTTCAAACAGACTCCACCACCAAAGATATATTTCCGTCCCACCCCCATCAACGGTTCGGAGAGATCATTCCCTCCGCGATCCCTTGTCAGATCCATGCCCCACACCAGCCCTCACCCCACTCCTGGCACCTTCCCCTGCCACCGGGGGAAGTGCAAAACCTGTGCCCTCACCTTCCCCCTCACCTCAGTCCAAGGCCCCAAAGGATCCTTCCATATCCGGCAGAAATTTACCTGTACCTCCACTAATGTCATCTACCGTATCCGTTGCACCCGATGTGGTCTCCTCTACATTGGGGAGACAGGACGGCAATTTGCAGATCGTTTCAGAGAACATTTCTGAGACATCCGCACCAACCAACCCCATCGCCCCGTGGCTGAACACTTCAACTCCCCCTCCCACTCCATCAAGGACATGCAAGTCCTGGGCCTCCTCCATCACCAAACCCTAACCACCTGACGCCTGGAAGAAGAACAGCTCATCTTCCACCTTGGGACCCTACAACCACATGGGATTAAGGTGGGGGATTTCACCAATTTCCTCATTTCCCCTCCCCCCAACTTATCTCAGTCCCAAGCCTCCAACTGGGCAGTGCCCTCTTGACCTTTCCCATCTATCTGCTCCACCCTCCTCTCCGTCCTATTACCTTCCCATTCACCTTCATCAACCTATTGCATTCTCAGCTTACTTCCCCATAGCCCCATCCCCCCCTCCCATTTATCTCTCAGACCCCAGCCCACAAGCCTCATTCCTGATGATGGGCTTATGCCTAAAGTGTTGATTCTCCTGCTCCATGGAAGCTGCCTGACCTGCTGTGCTTTTCCAGCATCACACTCTCGGCAATGGTTTTCAAGTCTATGATAGTGCTGCTTCACCCTATTAAGTCACATTCCTGTGACAATATGAGAGTTGGATTTGGTGGAGTTTGTATCAGTAGGGCATGTGACTTCCAGTGTTGAGATGGATTTTTAATTAAATATAAAAAATGCAAAGCAATTCTGGATGTGCATCGTCTCACTACAAAATATTTGTTTCAGAATCTGTAATATTTGATTAGATTAGATTACCTAGCATGGAAACAGGCCCTTCGGCCCAACAAGTCCACACCAACCCACCAAAGTGCACCCACCCAGACCCATTCCCCTACATTTACCCTGCACCTAACACTATGGGCAATTTAGCATGGCCAATTCACCTAACCTGCACATTTTTGGACTGTGGGAGGAAACTGGAGCACCCGGAGGAAACCCACGCAGACACGGGGAGAATGTGCAAACTCCACGCGGTCAGTCGCCTGAGGCGGGAATTGAACCAGGTCTCTAGTGCTGTGAGGCAGCAGTGCTAACCAATGTGACACAAATATATCTTCTATATTGTCTAAAACAGACAAAGTTGAGGTAGATGGAGGTGAGAAAGGAGGGGACTTAAGTGAAACATAAACATAAATGTTTCTAGGTTGCACATCCTACATAGTTCACTGTAGATTTTTTTTAATAATCACTTGTTCAGAGATGTTACCAAGACCTCCTAACCTCAAAGGTTGCCTACCACTGTGCCACATGACCTGTTGCATCCGTACCTTGCCTTTAAGACAATTCCCTTTCCAGACTCTATGTGCTGTATCTATACAATATTGCAATGCTGCCTGACAGCCAGACAGGAGTGTGTGTGGGTCTGCAGACTGCACACAGTTGGCTACAGTAACATCTGCTTCATTACTTATAATTCGAATTACTGCTTTAAATAAACTAATTTGTGGAGTTAATCAATCCCTGACGAGTGATTTTTATATATTTAATAATATAACGAGCTGCCCTGTTATCCTCAGTGGATTGTGAGAAGATAACATCAAACGACCACCATTCCTGAATTTTATGGTAAAGTCCTGTATTTGGGGTACTTGTCCCACTTCTTGGGATGGATTGTAGCCTGTTCACAGTTGATGCTGTACTTTAGTATTTTAAACCGGTATATATACCCCACAAATCTCATGGCGGCCTTCATCTCCAGCCCCATCTGTAAGAATGGACAACCTCCCAGCACCCATTCCATCTTGAAGCTTCACAATGCTGGTTAAGTGTCTTTTCCCCCTACAGTTAGCCACTTATCCTCAGTAAGTGGCATCCTGGCAGCCCCCTGCCTGTTTTAGAAATATCCGTGGAGAGATTACTTCAAATGAATAATGGTTGGAACTAAGCTATGAACAAGTAACATAAACATACCAGTATGTTTTGCATTTCTAGTATTAGCTTCTGTATTTTTTAAGATCAGTTGCAAATGTTGCTCTTTTGGATTGTCAGCAGTGTAATAAATAAACCTCCACTATCTCTCCAAGTTACTCGTGGTGCCAAAGTGACTGTGATACTGAACTCTGCATCTGTTAAATGTGAGCAGTAGCTGCACACTGATACAAACACAGCCACTTTACATGAGTCTGCAAGTCATTATTGCAGGTCAATGACGGAATTACTGCCGATCTGAGATACACGGACACATTACAGACTCAGGATTAGTGGTGCTGGAAGAGCACAGCAGTTCAGGCAGCATCCAACGAGCAGCGAAATCGACGTTTCGGGCAAAAGCCCTTCAGTTTTATTCCTGATGAAGGGCTTTTGCCCGAAACGTCGATTACGCTGCTCGTTGGATGCTGCCTGAACTGCTGTGCTCTTCCAGCACCACTAATCCAGAATCTGGTTTCCAGTATCTGCAGTCATTGTTTTTACCACATTACAGACTCAGTCTTGTCAATCATTAACTAGCGATTCATACAATATCTTCATACATTCCAGTATGATACACGAGAGGAACATGGATTTAAAAACGATTGTCTGCTTCGTGAAGAGTCTGGATCTTTAATGCGGAAGTGATTTTGGATTGTGTTTAGTAAACTTAATGGTATGGTTTGTCTGTGTTCGGCAACTGGACCCTGCCTGGCGCTAACTTGCAGCAGAAGAATAGCAGTGTAGCCTCAATACTCTCCACACTGTCCTGAGTTGCCAGGGTTAAGTTTAAGATTAATTCCTTCCCAACCTGCAGCCTCTGATACGTTGAGAGGGGGAAAAAAATCATATTCATTTTCGGCGTGTTCAGCTTAAACATGGCTGAAAATCTTCATTTCCTGCGTCCCGTATTTCACCCCGTCTTTATTCAGCAGGGCTGCACTATTAGACAAAGGAAGCAAGTTGGCATCAAGGAGCGAAGGAGATTGTGAAATGAAAATAGGAGAGAATATTTTACAGGCCTGTTGTTTCCTCACTGAGTTCGCCGTAGGAGAGGAAAAACAACAAATGAGTAAACAAATACCAGTGCTGCCTTGACAAACACAATTGTGAAAGAGCCATTTTCAGCTTTTGTCTCTTGTTAGGGGACCAGGAAGGTAACTGCTTGTTAGAGGGTGCTGCCATTGCATTGCGAGCTCTTGTTTCTAATCATACAATGTAATAACAATTTTTAGATTATTAACTTCTTTAAAATTCCCCACCCACCGCTTCGACGGCTGGAGGTTCATTTCAGCTTCACAATTTTAATCCAAATTTATCCTGATTGAAACCACGTAATTGAAGTGACGTGATAATCCATATAACCATTCAAGCATTTCCAGAATAGGTGGAGAAACGTTCCTACTGACTTTCAAAATTATATTCTTAACGACTGCAGAAATTCGAATTAGCTTTTAAAGTGTTACCTGAACGTAAAATGTTAAGGTGCCCATATAATCAAAGCACGTGACAAACCTTGATCAGTTATCTGAGCAGTGAGTCTGTAAATTTCTGCCCGAGGCAATTTATCAAAAAGCTGCCGCGAGTTTTTGTTCTAACTCAAAATCTTTTTGAACACGTTTGAGAGAAAGGATAATGGAGCACAAAAATTCGTTCGACAGATTGTTTCTTGCAGAGCTGATGTAGGTATTATGATTGCAATTCTATTTTTAATACAATCTTGTTGTACCTCGTGGGACATGACTCATTTTAGGACATTCTGAACTCAGTGCTATTGCACAACAGGAAGGATCAAAGAAATCGAATTGCATATTACAGAACGTACCACAAATGTAATTTAACATATAGTTTTATTGAAAAATAGATTTTTTGATATTACAACAAATACAAAACAATACAATTCAAAACAGTACAAAGAAAGAACAAAAAACAAACCACTCATACAAATGCATAAATCTATATATAAAAAACAGCTAAATACTTAAATAAATACCAACTAACAACGAAGTAATAAATAATGATACAACTCAGCAAGACAAAACACTAACTCTTGACTACCCGAGAGCATTAGTTTACACATATCCGTACATTCGCAGTTCCCCCCCTCTGGATATTAGACTCGTAAAACACAATCATTACAGCTATATAAAAGCCCTTATTAGTGTGGCAGACAGATCTGTGTCTGGATAGTCCAGAAAGGGTAGCCATGTCTTATAAAAATTCTCAGTTTTATGGTGCATCATACTTGTCAGAAAATCCAAGGGGGTATGCTCCATAACAATTTTATGCCAATCCAACAAACCTGGAGGATTTTCAAACACCCAACCTAATAGAATATTCTTTCTTGCGCAAAAAGTGAGGATGTTGAAAAGTTTTTTCTTACATGCATCTACAGGGAATACACTGGGCAGGCCAGGAAAAATAGAAACGGCTCCCTCTCCACCATTGTCCCCCAAATCCTCTCTATTGCACCTATCACAGTGCTCCAGTATGTTCGGAGCCTGCAGCAGGACCAGAGGCAATGAGTAAGAGTGCCTGTACACACTTTGCACTCGGGCCAAGTTGAAGATATTCCTGCTTTAAATTTTGATAAATGATTTGGGACCAAGTGGATCTGGCTGAGAATCTTCAACTGTAAAGCATGGGTCCTATTGCAGATCAAGATCTTTCTTGTGTTTTCCCAAATATTTTCTCATGACTCTGAGGTGATCTCAACACCCAACTCTCTCTCCCACACCCTGCAAAGCCAGTCGATCTCATCTGAGGGGCCACACCCCACCCTCCCAACAGACGATAAAGCGTGCTGACAGAAAGTGGCTTCTTAGCCCTCTTCTCCATGTCATGATCGGTTAAAAGTTTAATCCTTTTTTGCACTAAATCCCTAATTTGAAAGAAACTAAAGAGGTCCCTGCTAGATAGCTCATATTTCTGAGCTAACTGGTTAAAAGACATCATTGTGTCTCCCTCAAATAAATCACCCATAGAAGACACACCCCTAGCTGCCCAAAGTCTAAATCTTGAGTCCACCATCCCCAGTTGAAAACCTGGTGTACCCACTATAGGTGTGAAAAAAGATGTTTTAACAATATTGCCGTCACTCTGCCGCATTGTCCTCCATGCTTTAACAGTATTAATAACTATTGGGTTATGGCAATATTCCATAACTGTCCTCATTTTGTCCAGAAACAGCAAGCTAGTAAGGGGGCAATATCTAACCATATTGAAAGAGGGTCCTTGCAAGCCCAGTCACTCACGTAAGACAAAAGCAAAATTCGTTGGAAGTTTTTAATGTCCGAGAGATCCACTCCCCCCAGTCTCTGAGGCAATTGCAATTTAGCCAACGTAATAAGGGGCAGCTTAGAATGCCAGATAAAAGGGCTAAACTAGCTGTTCAGTCTCTTGAACGTTTGCCTAATGAAAATCAAGGGGAGTATTCGCATAGAGAACAGTAGATGTGGGAAAATATTCATTTTAATAAGCATTATCTGACCTAATCAAGAAACTGGAAGCACCTCCCATCTTTGAAGGTCTTGTTTGATTTTGTTGAATAAATGAACAAAATTAGCTTTAAACAGCCTATCGAAAACTGGAGTAATGAATACATCCAAATACAAAGAACCACCCCCCCCCCCCATGATACTTAAAAGAGAATCGAGGTTCACTCTCAAGACCCAGTATTTTTGTAAGACCACCCACAGGCACAGGCCTCTGATTTTGCAAAATTGATCTTGTAACCCAAAAAGGTGCCAAATGAATGGATGCATTGTATCAGGTGAAACACCAAAACTGCTGGGTTTGACAAAAAGGTGAGGACATCGTCCGCATACAATGAAATCTTATATGATTTTGACCCTACTCAGGAGCCGATATATTAGGAACCCTACAAATGGCCTTCGCCAGCGGCTCAATCACCAATGTAAAAAGCAATGGTGAAAGGGGACAGCCCTGTAGGCTGCCCTTAATGATAAAAAAATTGCTTGATCACACACCGTTGGGGAGAACTACAGCAAGAGGGTCACTATAGAGAGCCTTTACCCATTTTATAATGGTTTTGCCCAAGCCAAACTGCTCTAGAGTATAAAAAAAGGTATGGCCACTCAACCCAGTCAAGTGCCTTCTCTGCATCTAGACAAATCATCAATCCCTGTATTGACTGTTGTTGACACTCTTGAATTTCATAAAGCAGCCTCTTAACATAATTGGAGAATCTGTGGCCCTTTATAAAACCCGTCTGGTCCTCTTTAATAATAGAAAGCAACACAGTTTCTAGTCTTAATGCAAGTGTCTTAGAAAGGATTTTAAAATCAACATTTAAAAGTGAAATGGGCCTATAAGAAGCACAGTCCTCCAGGGCTTTCCCTTTTTAAGAATAAGAAAAATATTGGTTCTCTTAGAGATGACAGGAGAAGATAATGACTGTATGAGTCTTTGGACGTGTTGAGTTTTGGGTCTGACAATATGCTTATAAATTTCTTCTAAAATTCACTGAGAAGTCCATCTGAAGCTGCTTCACAGCCTCCTGCAACTCTTGCTATGATAATGGGACATTGAGAAAGGACTTTTGTTCAGAGGTCACAACCCGGAAGCTCCAGATTCTTGAAAAAAGGGGTGGCACGGTGGCTCAGTGATTAGCACTGCTGTTTGATTCCCACCTCGGGTGACTGTCTGTGTGGAGTTTACACATTCTCCCCATGTCTGCGTGGATTTCCTCCGGGTGCTCCGGTTTCCCCCCACAGTCCAAAGATGTGCAGGTCAGGTGAATTGGCCATGCTAAATCACCCTTAGTGTTCAGGGATGTGTAGGTTAGGTGCATTAGTCAGGGGTAAATGTAAGGGCAAGGGTCTGAATGGAATACTCTTTGGAGGGTTGATGTGGACTTGTTGGGCCGAAGGGCCTGTTTCCACACTGTAGGGATTCTTTGATAAAAGACCCCATCCTCACAACTTTCATATCGGTATGATTCAGAGTAAAATCTCAGAAATGCTGCATTAATCTTTTTAAAATCACAGCTTAGGATTCCAGCACCTTCCCTGATCGATGTAATGGATTGAGGGCAACTCTTTCTCCTGGCAAGATACGCCAAGTACTTTCCCAGTTTATCACCATAGTCCAGAAGCCTTTGTTTTGCAAAAGTAACTTCCTTCTTTGCTGTCTGCATGAGCATGGAATTCAATGCAGACCGCAACACTATAATCCTCTGTAGCTTGGCCAACAAGGGCCTGTCAAACTAAGCCTTGTCGGTTGCCTTCAACCGTGCTTCGAGGAGACGTTGCTGCTCATCCTTCTGCCGCTTCCTACTGACAGAGTAAGAAATAACTAACCCCCGGCATAGCCTTTGGCAGTTTCCCAAAGGAGGGATGGGTTACTAATCAAATTTGAATTAATGTCAGGAACGCCCTGAATTCATTAGAGAAATACTCCACAAACTTACTATCGTTAGGAACAAAGGGATCCATTTGTCAGTGTCTCGGACCGTCTACAGCGTCTTTAATCTTAATCAACAAGTAACATGGAGCATGATCGGAGATGGTAATATTACCAATCGTACAAGATGCCACTAAGACCAGGGTTGCCACGGGGATCAGAAAAACATCAATCCTGATGTGGCACTTGTGTGGATTGGAAGAAAATGTAAAATATTTGCCTCTAGGGTGGAGACGCCTCCAGACATCCACCAACCCTAACTCAGATCCACTAATTACTTGGTTTGTAAAGAAGGTATTGGGAGGGGGGGCTTTGGACAACCTGTCTATTGTGGGATTCATACGGCAATTAAAATCGCCCCATGATGATATACTAAGATTCAAGACTAATCAATTTAGAGAACACATTTCCCAGAAATGTTTGGGATGTGCCGATGGACAGTAGACATTTAAATACTATATTCTTCCCCATTTAAGAATGTTTTAAGGATTACGAACCTCCCATGTATGTCTTTAACACACGCGAATAATTTGCATGGAAGATTCCTCCTATCCAATATGGCAACTGCCCTACTCCTAGTATTAAAAGATGAAAAGTAAACCCAATCAAAGCCATTCTGCTGCAATTTCAAATGTTACCTATTATCCAAGCACGTCTCCTGCAATAAAGCAATATCCATCTTTTCTTTCTAAGACATAAGAGTACCTTTTTCCTCTGAATTGGCGGGTGCCTCCCCTTGATGTTTCAGGTACACCATTTAATCAAGTCATTAGCCATAACTTTCTGCAGTAACATTTATGCCCCAGAGAGGAAGAACTCAAATTACAAATAGCTGAGCCTTAATAAAAGAGACCTCAGAACATAAAAACTACACAAACTAAAAATCACACAACACCAGGTTATAGTCCAACAAGTTTAATTGGAAGCACTAGATTTCGGAGTGCTACTCCTTCATCAGGTGGTTGAAGGTGTTGTTATATACAACAAAAACCAAAAAACAAAACATTTAAAGCATCAATGGCACTGGATCAGGGAGCTCACCCCTCTGCCCACAGGGGCCAATTTGCCCCAAAACCCAATTTGCCACCCCACTGCCAATACAGCAGCCAGGGCATTTAAATACCTGAACTGGGCATAAACTGCCTGTAAGTAGGCATCTAGCCATCCCATCCATGTTCTCTCCCCCTAGCTAGAGCAGCACAACAAACACAAGTAACAAAAAAAAAGAAAATACACAAAAGAATAACAATGTGAACAAAGAAGTTAAAAGTGAGTGGTAAGTAAGTAAGTACCCCACCCATCCCCTGGCAGACCTTAATTTAGAAGTTAAAAGTAAATACCCCATCCTACTCGAGCATAAATTAAACCAGATTATGACCAAAACGAAAGAGGAAAAGAAAACCCCAATGCAACTTACCTTTTGTTTACAAAACAAAATCCAAACAACGCTACTATTGTACATATTAAATCATTCAGACTAAATTAGCTTGTCCACAAAGTCTATTGCCTTCTCTGACAAGTCAAAGAAGTGTACGGATCCATTAAAGGTAATCCGAAGCATCACCAGGTACCTTAGAGAACACTGGATCCCGAGCTCCCTCATTCTTTTCTTAATGTCATCATAGGATTTCCTTTTCTGGATCACCGCCACTGAGAAGTCCTGAAAAAACATGATTCTAGAGGTCTTGTAAACGAAGGCCTTCAGATCCTTCTCCCGAATTCTGGCAGCTTCCACGATTCTCTGCTTATCTCTATAATTATTGAACCACACCAAGATAGGGCGAGGACTTTGGTCCAAGCGTGGCCTCCGTACTGTGACCTGGTGAGCCCTCTCAATCTTCAAACTTCCTACTCCAGCTTCCAAGTTAAGGAATTTTGGCAACCAATCCTCAATAAATTCCATTAGTCACTCAGCTTTCTTCCCCTCCGGCAGACCAATGATCCAAATATTTTTCCTCCTGCCCTTGTTCTCAAGGTCATCGAACCTGGTCAAGCAAATTACGAACCAGCATCTCCAGGGCCTAGATCCCATACTTGGAGGAATCAGTCTCAGCTTCCACCACAGTGACTCTGCGTTCGGCCTCATCCGACCTTTTCCTGAGGTTTCCCAGCTGTTGTTTTTACTTCTGCAGCATGATAGAGCTAGGGACCAGCTTCTTTTCATTTTGCTTACCCAGCATCTCATGAGAGTCTGCGAGCTCCGATGCCCGGGCCTGGTAAGAAGTCTAGGATCCTGTAGGCTGGGCCTTCTTAAGCATCCCTGGACAGCGAAAACGCAGGTAAGTGTCTTCTTAGAGCTTTATAGGACTCTGTGACCTTTTCAGAGACTGAGAGTACCGTGATGACCTGGGTAGGGGGTGTTAAGACTTTGTTCCACCTACGATGTGGTGCGGCGCTCTGCAAAGCGATCTTCCTTGATTGTCACCATCTTGGATTCCCCACCACAAATCCTTTTAATGTTTCAAGTTCCTTCAGCAAAGTAATTCCTACTTTTCTATCCATTCTCATTTTGCATGAAACCGTGTAAAATATATTCCAAAAATTACAACATGTTTAATATGTGATATAGCACAATACAGTAAAATAATAGGCCCTTTGACCCACCAAGTCTGTACTGACCACAATGCTATTGTAAACTAATCCCACCTACCTGCTCATGGAAGATTTCGATATGCAGATGGACTGGGAAAATCAGGTTGGTAGTGGATTGCAAGAAAAGGAATTTGTCTAATGTCTATGAAATGGCTTTTTGGAGCAGCTTGTGATGGAGCCCACTGGGGAATGGGCAGTACTGGATTTAGTGTTGTGCAATGAGGCAGACTTGATAAGAGAGCTTAAGGTGTAGGAAGCAGGGATCATAACATGATCGAATTTGAAAGAGAGAAGATAGAATTGAGGTAGTGGTATTTCAGCTGAATAAAAGCAACTGTAGAGGCATGAAGGAGGAGCTGGGTAGAATTGACTGGGAGAGGAGCCTGGCAGGAAAGACAGTGGAACAGCAATGGCAGGAGTTTCTGGGAGTAATTCAGGAGACACAGCAGCAATTCATCCCAAGGAAGAAGAAGCATGGTACAGGGAGGATGAGACAACCATGGCTGAAGAGGGAAGTCAGGGATTGCATAAAAGCAAAAGAGAAAGCATATGAAGTAGCGAAGAACAGTGGGAAATCAGAGAATTGGCAAGTTTACACAGACCAATAGAAGGCAACAAAAAAAGAAATAAGGAGGGAAAAGATTAAATATGAGGGTATGTTAGCCAGTAATATAAAGGAAGACTGTAAGAGTTTCTTTAGATATAAAAGGGCAAAAGAGAGGCAAAAGTGGACTTTGAGCCACTGGAAAATGACACGGGGAGACAGTAATGGGGAACAAGGAAATGGCTGAGGAACTGAATAATTTCTGTGTCAGTCTTCATGGTGGAAGACATGAGTAATATCCCAAACATTCAAGAGAGTGAGCAGGCAGAGCTGAGTATGGTGGCCATCACCAAGGAGATGGTGCTAGAAAAACTGAATGGCCTGAGGTGGATAAATAATTTGGACCAGATGGACTACACACAATGGTTCTAAGGGAGATAGCTGAAGAGAAAGTAGAGTTGTTGGTGGTGATCTTTCAAGGGAGGGTTCCAGAGGACTGAAAAATTGCTAACTTGTCACCTCTGTTTAAACGGGAGTAAGGCAGAAGGCATAAAATTACAGACCAATTAGCCTAACCTCGGTTGTGGGTAAGATTGTGGAATCCATTGTGAAGTTTGAGATTTCTGAATACTTGAAAGTGTATGGTAAAATAGGGCAGAGTCAGCATGGTTTCATCAAGAGGAGGTCATGGCTGACAAATCTGCTAGAATGCTCAGAGGAAATATTGAGCAGGTTAGACCAAAGAGAGCCAGTGGTTGTTACCTACCTGGACTTCAAGAAGACCTTTGATAAGGAGACACATACAAGGCTACTGAGTAAGATAAGGGCCCGTGGCGTTAGAGGCAAGGTGCCAGCATGGATAGAAGCTTGGCTGTCTGGCAGAAAGCAGAGTGTGGGGATAAAAGGATCCTTCTCGGGGTGGCAGCCAGTGACAAGTGGTGCTCTGCAAGGCTCAGTGTTGGGACAACTTTTCCCTTTTTACACTAATGATCTAGATGAAGGAACTGAGGGCATTCTAGTTAAGTTTGCAGATGATACAAAGATAGGCAGAGGGGCAGATAGCATTGAGGAGGTGGGGAGGCTGCAAAAGGATTTGGACAGATTAGGAGATTGGGCAAAGAAATGGCAGATGGAGTGCAGCGTGGGAAAGTGAGATCATGCACTTTGGTAGGAAGAATAGAGGCATGGACTATTTTTTAAATGGGGAGAAAATTCAGAAGTCTAAAGTGCAAAGAGACTTGGGAGTTCTTGTCCGGGATTCTCTCAAGGTAAACTTGCAGGTTGAGTCAATTGTTAGGAAGGCAAATGCAACGATGGCATTTATTTTTGAGAGGACTTGAATATAAAAGCAAAGATGTACTTCTGAGGCTCTATAAGGTTCTGGTCAAGCCACATTTGGAGTATTGTGCACAGTTTTGGCCCCCATATCTCAGGAAAGATGTACTGGCCCTGGAGCATGTTCAGTGGAGGTTCATGACAGTGGTCCCAGGAATGAACAGTTTAACATATGAGGAATATTTGAGGACTCAGGGCCTATACTTGATGGAGTTTGGAAGAATGAGGGGGGATCTAATTGAAACTTAGAGAATACTGAATGGTCACCATACAATTACAGGAGGAGATTTTAACTGTATTATGGACTCAGAGACAGATAGGATACCTAAGAGTACTATGGGTATATCTCTTAGATCTAGGCAATCTAGGTAGAAGTGACCTGTACAAGAAGGATGGATTACACCTAAATTGGAAGGGGACTAATATACTGGCAGGGAAATTTGCTAGAACTGCTTGGGAGGATTTAAACTAGTAAGGGGGGGGGGGGGTGGGACCCAGGGAGATAGTGAGGAAAGAGATCAATCTGAGATTGGTACAGTTGAGAACAGAAGTGAATCAAACAGTCAGGGCAGGCAGGGACAAGGTAGGACTAATAAGGTAGGGCAGAGTGGATGTTGGGAAGATGTTTCCGTTGATAGGAGAGACTAGGACCCGAGGGCATAGCCTTAGAGTAATGGGATGACTTTTTAGAATTAGGATAAAGAGAAACTTCGCCAGAGAGTGGTGAATTTGTGGAATTCACTGCCACAGAAGGCAGTGGAGGCCAGTTCATTGAGTATATTTAAGATTGAGATAGATAGGTTCTTGATTTACAAGGAGATCAAGGCTTATGGGGAAAAGCGGGAGAATGGGGTTGAGAAACTTACCAGCCATGATTGAATGGCAGAGCAGGCCCGATGGGCTGAACGGCCTAATTTCTGCCCCTATGTCTTAAGATCTTATGGTCTGTATCTCTCTATTCCCTGCCCGTCCGTGCGTCTGTCTAAATATCTCTTAAACTTTACTATTGTTTCTGCTTCTACCACCTACTCTGCTAGCAGATACCAAGCACCTGTCATCCTTTGTGTAAAATACTTAACTCACACATCTCACTTAAACTTTTCTCCTGTCACCTTAAACCTGTGCCTTATTGAAGTATTTAACATTTGACAATCCTGAAGAAGAGTCACTGGACCCAAATGTTAATTCTGCTTTCTCTCCACAGATGCTGCCAAAATTGTTGAGTTTTTCCAGCAATTTCAGTTTTTGTTTCTGATTTCAAGTATCTGCAGTTCTTTCTGTTGTTTGACATCTTCACCCTGGGGGATAAAAAAAAATCCAACTAACCACCCTATCCATGCCTCCCATAATTCTATCAATCGCCCCACAGCCTCCAAAGCTCTATTGAAAACGTTCCAAGTTTCTTTCAGATCCTCTGTTCAAGGTAAGTTAACTTCCAACAGCAGTGGCTGCATCTGGACCAGATGTCTCGAATTTTCACTCCCTTGCTCTCAGCGAAACTGAGAACTTCGACAGAATAAACTTTCATAACCTTTTTGTCAAAAGTGCAATTTCTAATTTTACTCCAACATCTTTTTATCTAAGCTAAACAAAGCATTTTTAATGCTCTTTCGATCCAAATCATTGTTAAAGCTCATTTCCTTCCTAGCTTCACAAGTCTTTGCGAATGGAAGAGCTCCACAGGTAGCAGATTATGTTAGTTAAGGCAGGATGTATTTGTCCTTGCTTAACATGCTGTCTCCCAGCCTGAGGGCTTTGATTCTTGGTAGGGAATACTGTGGTTTCATCAACCTTCAGAGTTTAGTTTGTGTCAGCAGTTTTATTTTCTACCATTCATTTTTGAGAACAAGTTTGAATCAATTGTTGGGCCATTTCTCACCCAATTTATGGCCTCACCTTGTGCTTATCTCACCAGGCATTCGCTGTTCAAGTACAGCCATTGCCATTGTCAAGTACGCTGTCTTGTGTAACTAGAATCCTGCTTCCTTATACCTTCCTAGCTTTTTATGGCTTTGGTTAATTATGTTATCCTCCTCCAGTATCTGCCCTCTGTGATCCGGAACCTTGGAATTATATTCCCATAGTGTCATTCATACCTTTCCAAACTCACCCAGGCAAATGTACAAAATTTCCCTTTGCTGCACCTATTTCGTGAGTTGCTTTGACATTTTCCTTGGTTACTTACTACCAGTAGATAACAATCTCAAGAAAAAGAGTCAGCCTTTGTATATACAGCAAAGCCTTCCTCTGCTATCTCTGCACCATTTCCGTTATTTCCCTTCTGTGCCCCCACTGCTGACTGCCTATGTGCAGTTTGACTGCTTGTCTAATGTCAGGTCAAGACGTATAACCTCGTTTAGTCTAAGATCAGTAAGGTCAAAGCTATTGTCCTTTTTTTACCTCCTGCAACATTCTGACTTTTGCCCTGATAGTGCCACTCCTGAACATCCAATTTCTGAAGCTAAACCAGCGCATATGAATCTTTGCATCCTGTTCAATTTTTCCCACTTTTAATTTAACTTCACACATCATCCAGCACCAATACTGCCTTCTAACTCTGCATTTGTTGCTAATTTCTACCATTATCTTACTCTATGGATTACCCTCAAACTGTGCTACTCACCCTTGTGCAGTACCTGTCATGTGAATGCCATTGCCTGGCTTAGGGCTCTGACATAGTGCTACCCCAGTGGTTGTTGCATGACTGGTGGCAAATTGTTGACATTCAGTGGAGGTGGCCTTGCAGAATTCACTCGATCATCTCTGAGTCTTGAGAGCTTTGTGTTGGACTGTATTACCTTGGCATGGGTGCCAGCAATATAACAGGAAGGACACTGTGTGCAGTTTGAACTTCACACCAGATAACAAGATGGAAAATGAAGTGCATAAGAGAAGTGCATAAGGCAGGAACACATCATTGTGCTGAATATTCTTGACAACACCACAGACAACAATCTCAGTGAATGCCAACATTATAAGGCAGAGTACCATCTTCTCCAAAAGGCTCGGGAGGTGCAGATTCTTCTGCTCCCTCCTCCTCCTTTTCTCTCCATGTGCAACAGTGTCCTGAACAATAGGGAAGATGTCAGTGTTTGTGTTGAAATGTATTTGAATGATGTCTCTACCGAAAATGAATAGTGAAGTAAATGTAAGCTGTAGAGGTTACCAGGTTGATACTGCAAGTACTATGTACTTTTCTCAAAGATAACACTGCAGAAGTGGGTGTACAGATTGAAGCAATGGAACCTGTGTAAAGTTGAGCTGGAAAATCTGAACATTCTGACAGATAATGTATTGTGCTGTGATGTATTGAGTGGTCGATGGGAGGTCACTGATCCTGTGATGAGATGGCACTTGCAGATATATTCATGGTCCTCACTCATTTGTGTGAGGTTATTGAACTTGTCAGGGAGACTTGGAGGTCTCTCTCTGGCCTCTTACTCCATTCCTGGTCTTTTAATGACTTTCTAAAATTGTTCCAGGAATTCACCAAGTGCCTGAGTACATAAGCCCTCTAAGACGTACAGGTTACTTGGACATCATGCCACTGTGCGACAATTGCCCTAGGATCTGTTGCTGAGCATATAGCCAATCACCAGTGTGCCCTGCACTGGGCGACAGCTACATTTACACTGATAAACAGCCAACGCAAAGTTTGTGTGTTGTCTGCCTTAAATAGACCAGCCATCTCTCTGCAAACCTTTTAGAGTCATAGAGATGTACAGCATGGAAACAGACCTGTCAGTCCAATTTGTCCATGTCGACCAGATATCCCAACCTAATCTAGTCCCCTTTGCCAGCACTTGACCCATATTTCTCTAAACTCTTCCTAATCATATACCCATCCACGTGCCCTTTAAAAGCTGCAGTTGTACCAGCCTCCACCACTTCCTTTGGCAGCTCATTCCATACACGTAGCACCCTCTGTGTGAAAGAGTTGCCCCTTAGGTCTCTTTCATATCATTCCCCTCTCACCCTAAACCTATGCCCTCTAGTTCTGGACTCCCCACTCCAGGGAAAAGACTTTGTCTATTTATCCTATGCATGCCCCTCATGATTTTATAAACCTCTTTAAGGTTACCCCTCAAACTCCAACACTCCAGGGAAAACAGCCCCAGCCTATTCAGCCTCTCTCTATAGCTCAAATCCTCCAACCCTGGCAACATTCTTGTAAATCTTTTCTGAACCCTTTCAAGTTTCACAACATCCTTCTGATAGGAAGGAGATCAGAATTGCACGCAATATTCCAACAGTGGCCTAACCAATGTCCCATACAGCTGCAACATGACCTCCCAACTCCTATACTCAGTGCTCTGAACAATAAAGGGAAGCATACCAAACGTCTTCCTCACTATTCTATCTACCTGCGACTCTACTTTCTACTTCTACTTTCAAGAAGCTATGAACCTGCACTCCAATGTCTCTTTGTTCAGCAATACTCCCTAGGACCTTACCATTAAGTGTATAAGTCCTGCTAAGATTTGCTTTCCCAAAATGCAGCACCTCACATTTATCTAAATTAAACTTCACCTGCCATTCCTCAGCCCATTGGCCCATCTGATCAAGAATCTGTTGTAATCTGAGGCAACCTTCTTCACTGTCCACTATACCTACAATTTTAATGACATCTGCAAACTTATTAACTATATGTCCTATGTTCACATCCAAATCATTTATATAAATGACAAAAAGTAGAGGACCCAGCACCGATCCTTGTGGTACTCCACTGGACACAGGCCTCCAGTTTGAAAAACAACCCTCCACTACCACCTTCTATCTTCTACCTTTGAGCCAGTTCTGAATCCAATGGCTAGTTCTCCCTGTATTCCATGAGATCTAACCTTGCTAATCAGTCTCCCATGGGAACCTTGTCGAATGCCTTCCAGAAGTCCATATAGATCACATCCATCACTCTGCCCTCATCAATCCTGTTTGTTACTTCTTCAAAAAACTCAAGTTCATGAGACATGATTTCCCACGCACAAAGCCATGCTGACTATCCCTAATCAGTCCTTGCCTTTCCAAGTCCGTGTAAATTCTGTCCCTCAGGATTCCCTCCAACTACTTGCCCACCACCAAAATCAGGCTCTTCAATTCTTTCAGAATGCTCTATACCACAGACATTAGAATCTTCTTCACCTTCCCTCTCCTTTCATTCTTGTTATCTCGAACTCTCTAAATCTTTTTCCACCTTTAAAAATCTTCTAAGGGTTTATTTCTTTAACCAAGGTTTCAAATTCCTCTTTTGTTTACCCTCTGTTACTAGCTCAGCATCTAACTTTTCTTACATTCCTGTCCCAGGAAGACCTTGAGACTTATTAACATAATGTCGCGACACAAGCTTGTGATGTTGCCTCTCTATTGACCACTGCTCATTTAGTTTGTTAAATATTAAACTGTATTTTTGTGAAACTGGCTTGCTGAAAGTGATAAATAGCACATTCTTACAGTATAACACTGTTAAAAATCAATCCAAGATCTGCTGTGATTTTCCATTTTTGACGTGCTTTCAAAGTCAGTCCCCAATTGTAGTATTCAACTTTAGCCACTTAAATTTATGTTTTCCTTCACTATTTGGCTGATAGAAAAATCATTTTTGCTGGGTGTAATTAATTTCTATTTACTTAAGTATTAAGAAGATCACACTGAAATAAACACAGCGATGACAAAAATAGATAGATTAAATAGTTTAACATGTATGTTCATTAATCTTTCTGGATCACATGTTGAATTTAACTGGCTTAAAATAATTATGATCTGTTCTATTAAAATTCTACTAGTCCGATGGCCTCATTATAATGATGCCCCCTCCTTGTCTCCATGAATGTTTTATTGGAATCATAGTCCATGACAGCAGGGACATACTGATCAGCAAATCAATAATCCTGATATACAGCCTGAGTCATCACAATCTGGGTTCAGAGGTAATTACATGAATGATAAGATAAAAAGCCACACAAATTGGCTTGACAGTCATTAATTGTTCCTGCGAATGGAACTGACAGTTTTCCTATAGGACTTCCATTATCACAAAGTGCATCAATTTGGTCCTTGCACTCTGAGAATCCTTTGAATCTATGCAGTATACGTAGATATATACATATTCCATGGAAAATCTATTGGAATTTTTCAAAGATGTAACTAGTAGAGTTGTTGAGGGGGTGCTAGTGGATGTGGTTTATTTGGGCTATCAGAGGCTTTCAACTAGGCTCCACTTAACAGGTTAACATATAAAATAAAAGTACATAGAATTGGGGATAGGGTACTGACAGGCATAGACAGCTATTTGTCAGACAGGAAATAAAGAGTAGAAATAAACGTTTTTTTCGAAGTGTCAGGTGGTGACTAGTGGGGTAACACAAAAATCAGTGCTTGGACCCTGCTATTCACAAAATATCTTAACGAATTAAGTGAGGGAAATAAATGTAATATCGTTAAGTACGCGGATAACAAAGCTGTATGGGAGGTTGAACTCTGAAGAGGATACAGAGATGCTTTGAATACAGTGTGATTTCGACAATTTCAGGGTGTGGGCAAATACATAACAGATGAAGTATAATGTGGATAAATGTGAGGTTATCCACTTTGGGAGCAAAATAGGAAGGCAGATTGTCATCTGAATGACGATAGATTAGGAAAAGGGAGTTGCAATGAGACGTGGGTGGTCTTTTAAACTAGTCATTAAAGGTAAACATACAGATACAGCAGGTGAGAAAGAAGGCAAATGATATGTTGGATTCAAAGCAAGAGGAATTGAGTACAGGACCAGGGGTATCATGTTGCAATTGTATAGGGGTGTGGTGAGATCACAGGTGGAGTATTGTGTGCAGTTTTGGGTTCCTTACTGAGGAAAGATATTCTGGTTTTGGAAAGAATACAACAAAGGTTTAGCAGATTGATTCCTGGGATGGTCAGACTGATATATGAAAAGAAATTGGTTTATTACGATTACAATCACTGGAGTTTAGAAGAATGAGGGAGACTTCTTAGAAAAATATTAAATTCTAACAGGACTGGACAGGGTAAATGCAGAGTCAAAAAGTGTGGTGCTGGAAAAGCACAGCAAGTCAGGCAGTTTCCAAGGAGCAGGAGAGTTGACGTTTTGAACATAAGCCCTTCATCAGGAGTGTGGAGGGAGAAGGGGGCTGTGAGATAAATAGGAGGGTGGGGGTGAGGCTGAGGGGAAGGTAGCTGGGAAGATGATAGGTAGATGCAGGTGGGGTGTGAGGGTGATAAGTTGGTGTGGAGGGTGGAGCAAATAGGTGGGAAGGAAGATGGACAGGTAGGACAGGTCAAGAGGGCAGTGCTGAGTTGGAGGGTTAGATCTGGGATAAGGTGAGGGAGGGAACAAGAAGAACTAGTGAAATTGACATTGATCCCATGTGGTTGAAGGGTCCCAAAGTGAAAGATGAGTTGTTCTTCCTCCAGCCATCGGGTGGCTCGGATTTGGCAGTGGAGGAGGCCCAGGACATGTATGTCCTTGGTGGAGTAGAGGGGGAATTTATGTGGCTGACTACAGGGTGGCGGTGTTGTTTGGTGCGTGTTCCCTGAAAAGCTCCACGAGTTGGTGCCCTGTCTCCCCAATGTAGAGGAGACCACTTCGAGAGCACTGGGCACATTAGATGTAGTGGATGTTTGTGCAGAACAATCTCTGCTGGATTGAAAAGATCTTTTGGGGCCTTGGACGGAAGGTCCATTGGTGGCATGACCCAATGAGGGAGTCATGGAGGTAAAGGTCTCTGTAGAATGCAGATAGGAGTGGGGAAGGAAATATATCTCTGGTGGTGTTGTCTGACTGTAGGTGGCGGAAATGACAGGATGCCCTGAATCCGGAGGTTAGTGAGGTGGAAGTTGAGGACCAAGGTGGTTCTATCCTTGTTGCAGCTGGGGGTTTGGTGTTCAAGGGCAGAGGTGCAGGAAGTGGAGGAGATGCACTGGAGGGCATTGTTGATCACGTGGGAGGAGAAATTACGGTCCTATAAATAGGTAAACACAGGAATTGTGTTCCTGATGACTGGGGAGTCCAGAGCAGGGCTCACAGTCTAAGGATACTGAATAGGCCATTTGGCACTGATATGAGGAGAAATTTCTTCACCCAGAGTGTGGTGAGGCTTACAAATGCTTTGACAGAGAGTGATTGAGGCCATAATGTTGTCTAGAATGCTCCAATGTAAGAGTGACTGGAGCTTCCAATTATGTGAATACATTCAGGTAATTGGTTCATTAGCATGTTAAGCTTCTGAAAGGACAGCTCTCTTAAAGTGATAGTACATCACTTTTTTACCAAGCTAGATCTTGTGTGCTCTAAGTAAGAACATGTAAACATTAGATTATAGCAAAATTAGTTTTACAGAAATATCAATGCTCTATGCTCTATTATTCTTTATGTTTTCAGTTTTCTATCTCCCTGATATGCTGGGTGACCTTCACCTCTTCATTTACCATGCAGAAAAAAAATCGTACAGCAGTTACCAACAATCCTTGAAAACTTTGCCCGTCAGTACTGTAGAATGTTCTCAGATACGTGCCAGTGAATAGATATGGTGATCCCATTAACAACAATATTCTTGCGCTCAACTTTTGTCCTGGGATATTGTAAAGGTGGCATAAGTTGCAACTTATGATGGACTTCTGTCACTAAGAAATTCGCTTTTATGCAAATCATGCCATTTCTTTAAGAAAACATTCATTCATACGATGTGGGAGACACTGAAGGTACAGTGATTTATATCCAAATCAGGATGTGAATGGCTTGGAGGAGAAATTGCAGGTGGTGGTGATCCCATATATTCCAAATAATTATGTTTGTGGGATTGTCTCTACAGTGTATAGGACCAAATGAACCTAACCTTTAAACTTTTTCAGCCTTTTGAAATTCTGGTAGTTCTATAAAATTACACAAAGTTTTGATTCGAACCTTTGTCTATGTTTTTCTCAATCAGTCATGTCATGGATCATTTGTTTGTCACGTCTATTGATTGGCTTATATTGCTGACATCTCCACTGAAAGATTAAAAATACACCAAAGCACAAAAGCTCAGGGCAGAAGTGACCTTGATAGAATGACTTGCAGCATAGCCCTCTGCAGCAATATTGCCATAATTCTGTTTGGCCTATGCAAACCAACTATATCATAGAATGCTTTGTCATTGCACCCAAACAAGCAGTGCTCCTCTGATGCAAATATATGTGTGGCTTAGGCTGTCAATTCTTGTTAGCTGTGTGTGTATATGTAAGTGTGCATCTGACTTGTTTGGCATCCTTCCATTGATACTTCTCATATTTCTCAAGGAAGCAAAATTATATGATATTTTATACTTATACTTTATATTTTATATTATAATATGAAATATATGTCATAGGAAAACCTATATGACAATCTTGGAGCAGTTCATGAGGGGTGAATGAAGGACATGGGGTTAGAGAGGCAAGCAATATAATTGACACACACACATTAATTAAAAACAGACGTACTAAAACAAGCTAAACATTTGATAAATTGCTTTACAGCGTGACTGTTGTTTAACTTTGCTGGTTGAACTTATTCCTTTAAAAACTCAGTGTCTAGTAATCCATGAGTGAGTGAGCACTGCTAATGTACTGGAAGTAAAAGAAAGTCATTTGTAGAGTGTTATAGTATAATTTTAGCTTTATCTACATCATTTGGCCACAAACTGCCAGATGCTTCCTGCATGGTTGAAAAATTGGAGTAAAATTCAGACTGATCCAAAAGTGGGTGGAAATTTATTACGACGTACTTTTCCAAACAGGTTCTTTGGTGTTTCATGTTGACACAAACATATAAAATAATTGGCTTTTGGATGGTGTATATGTATATCCACATTTTATCCACATTGTAACAAATCTCTCTTTCATGTCTGTTTGCAAGGAAAGAATGCACTTAGCATTAGGCAGTACTTGCAGATGGGTCTATCCCATGGTGCAAATCCTGAGAGATTTTGTGAAGTGTCAGCAGGGATATAAAAGGGCAAGATCCTGACAGACAACCATGATATACTGAGTGGAATGGGAAAGCCCCTGTGATGTACCAGACAAAGGCTTTCAAAAAGGTTTCAAAAAAGTTCTTAACTGAGTTCAAAATTGTGGGACAAAGCGTTAAAGTAGAGAATATATTTTAAAAATTGTCGAAGGCAGTAAATAATAGGCAATAATTTTTCATCTGCTCTCCATATTTTGTTCTCCCATTCTTTTATCCCTGACTCTCTTCTTTTGTCATTGCTTCCTTGTCTATGGTTGTTATTCCTTTTGTCTGCCTTCCCTGTCCATCACTACACTTTCTCCTTTCATCTTCTCACCTCATTCCTCATCACCTTGCCCGCCTAACCCTCCTCACCTTCCTCTCCTTCCTTTAAAACTCATTTTTCCCTCTGACTTCATGCAGACATTAAGCAAAGAGAATCACCAGAGCCTCTGTATGACTTGTTATTTTCCTCTTGTTTGTTTTGTGTGGAGCCATGGAGACTTCACACACAGGGATAGAATGTTGTTATATCACTACAAAAATGACAGAAGAGTTAGGGAAAGTGCAAGAGACGATAGCAGAACTGAGAGATTAAAACTGTCAGAAATGGCTCTTTCCTTTCGAAGTCAGAAGCCTAACAGATCAGATGACACAAGTCTTTAAAATGATGGGGGTGGGGGTGGAAGTGTGGTCAGTTGGAGCTGTGTAGTGAAGATGTTTTTATTTGTGGGAAATCCAAAACCTAGGATGGTAAATCATAAATATGGTCATTAGTAAATTCAATAAAGCAAAGCAAAGGAAAAATGTTTTACACAGAAATGGGTAAGCATGTGAAATTCACTACTATAAATGCAGAGTGGTCAAGGCAAATTGCATGGATATGTTTAAGTAAATAATACAATGATCTGTTGATAGGGTCAGAAAGGTTGGGTCAAATGGTCCATTTCTGTGATGTGAATTCAATGTACTAAGCTTAGTTTGAGTATGTCATTTAGAGTCAAGGAAATGGAAGAATTCATAGTTAATTTAAGCTTTTTAAGAGAGTGCTAAAACTGTTCTGATCTGGGTAAATTAAAGAATAATAACAGGGAACGGAAGATGGTTTTTTCCCATACTGAAATTTTAATAATTGGGTAGATGTAGGTTTTGAATTTTGGAAAATTGATTTATTTTAAGGTTTGTGAAAATACCTACTATAGTTTCTTTAAATGAATGTTCACTGAGGACATTGGACTTGTTTTGACTAGGCTTTCTGCAAATCACATGGTTGGTGATAATTGCTGGGGCTGTTTTGAACAAAGACGGGTTTAGGGAAATTTTTGTTTTTACTGGTTCAGTTGAAGGGAAGCCTGTTAAGAACCAGCTCAGCTGGAGTTCTGTTTTGATATTAAACCTGTAACTATGTTCATTAAAAACCTGATTAATAGTTCTGTTGTTTAAAGTCTGATATAGATAAGATATTTAGTTGATCATCTGGGTAGCTGGAAAAAGCATTGTTTTGATATTTTAACCAGTGGAGTAGTGAGACCAGATTGCCAGTTCACACCTTCAACCTATGTTGTAATACTAAGAATTTCTATTGTAAACAGAAAGTGGGAACGTTACATTTAAATGCACCTGTCTTGAATACATAACAGCTGTGCTTCTTAATCTACTGTGGTTATTATTTTCAGAAAAAATCTTGGGTGCAAAATATGAGTTTGTCATATTCCTGGAGAGGGCGTTGTGTAAGTTGTGATCCCAGTCAGTTCTGACATGGCCCAGTGCTGCATCCCAGACAGTCTCACCTGAGATCACATCAGCTGGACTTGGCTGCAACATTACACTTCATTGCGTTGGCACATAAGCAATCCACTACTTCTGGCTGTAGCCCACTCATACTCAGTGACTCATTATATGATCTCAACTCTATACAGGCTTCGGAGAAAGCAAGGACTGCAGATGCTGGAGATCAGAAGCGGAAGTGTGGCACTGGAAAAGCGCAGCAGGTCAGGAAGCATCCGAGGAGCAGGAGAATCAACGTTTTGGGCAAAAGCCCTTCATCAGGTCTATATCAACCTGTTGGGTACAGTGTTGATATTTTAGTTGATGGCTACAAGTATCCGATCAAGAGGCAGAGCCTGTGCATCAGTGCTGTATTGCTATCTCTTTCCCTCCTCCTGTATGTGCTGTGACAGGGCAGAGATCAGGAAAAGATTTGGGATGTCAACAAAGTGGTCCAGTTTAGTGTTTGCATCTTGCACAGAATGGTAACCGGCGGGTGACAGTAAGTTGGGAGTTGAAAAAGAGCATAAGCTGAAAATGAAATGACATCATTAATGTTCTTAAACATACTGGATCTATGGACATAAAGGTTATTAGGGGAGGTGATGGCCCAATGGTATTATCGCTGAAATGTTAATCCAGCAAACCTAGGTATTGTTCTGGAGACCTGGATTCAAATCACGCCTTGGTAGATGGTGGAATTTGAATTCACTAAAAATCTGGAATTAACAGTCGAATAATGAGCATGAATCGATTGTTGGATAAGCTATCTGGTTGACTTATGTCCTTTAGGGAAGGAAATTGCCAACCTTACCTGGTCTGACCTATATGTGACTCCAGACCCACAGCAATGTGGTTGACTCTTAACTGCCCAGAGGGATAGGCAATAAATGATAGCCTAGCCAATGACACCCTCATTCTCTGAATAGTTTTGAAAAACATTGTCACAGCTGCCCCACAAGGTGGGAAACCACCCCCTCTGTAGAGCATACAGATTACAGCCATCTTTGTTCCCCACCAGTTTTGTTTTGCTCTTTCCATTGTATGCCACTTGAGAGGCATAGAAGTCTACATCAT
Source organism: Chiloscyllium punctatum (assembly GCF_047496795.1). Taxonomy (NCBI): domain Eukaryota; kingdom Metazoa; phylum Chordata; class Chondrichthyes; order Orectolobiformes; family Hemiscylliidae; genus Chiloscyllium; species Chiloscyllium punctatum. The sequence goes on from NC_092760.1 coordinate 49,102,624, forward strand.
AGGAACAGGCACTTCAGCCAACGAATCTATGCCAGTCAAAAGCAACTGCATAACTAGTCTAATCCCATTTTCCAGGATCTTGCCTATAGCCTTGTGTGCTTTGGCATCGCAAGTGCACACCTCAAATCTTCAAAAATGTTATGAAGGTTTCTGTTTCTACCATCTTTAAAGGCAATAAGTTCCCACCATCCTCTGGGTAGGAAAATGATTCCTCACATCCCTTCTAAACCTTCTGCGCCTTCCCTTAAGTCTACATCCCCTAGTCATTTCCCTCTACAAGAGGACACATTCCTTGTTTTCTACCTTATCCATGCCCCTCATAACTTTATACAAACCATTGGCTTAGCTCAGTTGAATGGATAGCTGGTTTGTGATGCAGAGTGATGGCGACAATATGGACTCAATTGCTGCACTGGCTGCAGTTACCATGAAGGACTCTCCTTTTTAACCTCCTTTCTCCTGAGGTTTGGTGACCCTCAGGTTAAACTATCACCAGTTGTCTCTTTCTCTCTCTCTCTCTCTCTCTCTCTCTCTCTGTAATGAGAGAGCAGCCCAATGGTCAGGTAGACTATGGTAACTTTACCTTAATTTGATATATCTCAATCATATCCCTCCTCAGTTTCCTCTGCATCAAGGTAGTAACTCCAGTCTGTCCAATCTTTTGAATTTGAATTTGAATTAGCTTTATTATCTCATTTTCTTGCAAGACAGTCATTGCAATATGTTTGATGATGAGCCTGACGTAGCATAACAGGTGAAGGCATATGGAAGTAAAGGAAGCTGGATTTGAGGTTGGTAATAGTGGAATCCGCATGTGGGTGAGCTCAGCTATCTGGTTGTAAGGTGTGAGTGTTTATAGGGACTGCTGGTATTTGGGGATGTTGTGCATTGAGCAATGTGAGGTAGAATGATGGGTAGGAAATTTATGTGAACATACATTAGCTGACCTCAATTACCAGCTTGGTATTCTTAGATTTCCTATGGTATTATGTTACCTGATTATTTGGATCAGATACAGAGAACTAAAGCTCCTGGCTACCTGCCTCCAGTTTTTTTCTGAGGGTGGTCCATACGGTGTCCTAGCTCCATAAGTAAAAACAACACCTCTCTCCTCTCCACCCCACCATAATGGCATCCTAAACCTGCAACCGTCTCCCTACCTTGGTGCTAGTTTCCTTTTTTACAATTACAGCAATAATATTAAGCAGCAACATTTTGTAATTCCATGCAACTTGGAAGGGACAGATTGTCTTTCAGAACAGAGGGATTGCCACACCATGTACTATTAGCACAGAGTACACAGGCAGCCAACAGTACTGTGGATGCGAGGTTATACATTATAATGAAATAAATGAGGTGGCAGTGCCAAACTGTTCTACTACAACTCCATCTCAATTGGTGTGCATAGATTGCAAGTCCCAACCTCTGCACCCAACAATGATGTGGACAAATATTTTCCCCTTTTGTCAAGATTTTAGACCTGAATTTCATTAAGTTGAGGTAATGTGTTTGAAGAATCATTGGCTGAATGTAAAGCAAAGATTGCAATATGTTGATTGAATACACAATCTAGATTTCACTGATATAAAAGGAAAATATTGTGGACATTAGAAACCGAAAGTGAAAACAGAAAAGGCTGGAATATTGAGCAGGTCAACAAAATTGGTGGAAAGAAAAATTGAGTTAATGTTTCAGGTCAATGTTTAAGAATGTCAGTATGATATGCATACAGATATTTATACTTTTCTAATTATTATTTGATAACATATCATGTAAGTGCTGTAACTAATAAGCCTCTATTACAACATATCTTTTTGATCTACTATTTAATAGACTACTTACTGCAGAATTATTTCAATGTCACATGAATACCAACTGGCATCACTATAAACATTTCACTGAATTATTCAACCTTTATGATCCTTAATGGTTTTAATATTCATTGAAAACTGACATTGTTTATTCTTCAAAAACAATATATTACCAAGTGCTACTTAATTACTGAATATTTCAGACTATCACACAGGGTGAAATATTAATAATGCATTTATTACATTGTTAATTAACCATAATATTAGCATAGGAAGACTGTGGCATCGGTAAATTATCTCCTTTCAGCAGCCGGCTAGACACAGTTGACTACTATCCTTCTCCAGTGATTCTCCATCGTCATCCAGCCTAGCGGGTCTACACTCACCTGCTTCTATTTTTATCTATCAAATTGTGGTTAGAGATTGACCTGCAATAGTTTCTTTTCCCAGACCATCATCTTGCCATTGGTGATCCCCAATCTCTCCAAGGATTTTTAAACATTTTCTTAATTTCTTCATAGGATGTGAAAATCACTGACAAGGCCAGAATTTGTTGCCTGTCCCTAATTGGACTTGAATCACTGTAGGTACATCTACAGTGCTGTTAGGAATGTTGTAAAGGGAAAGAGTGGGTAAATGTGGTCTGACTAATCTTGACCAGTTTGCAGTAACCTTTTTTAACTCAGGGACATTGTGCGGTGAGATAGACAAAGGGGACAAGAATCAGGGAAAAATCCAAGACAACTTTATTGAACACTTTATTGGGGAAAAAGAATATATATCAGATTCTACTATTGTACTTTAATTCAAGTCTAACCAATCACTTCACAGAACTTCTTAGTAAACACTCTCAAATCTGCACTAATTATCTGTTTCTGAAACATGCTTTTCAGGATTTGCTACACCCTATACATTGATCCCTACTACTGTATTTGAACTCTTTGTCTGATAAGATCAGTAATACCCATTCATTAAGACTGGGACAGGCTGTTTCTTGATCTTTGAGCGATGTTTTAGAGTCCAGAGTCATTGATTGAGGTTTCCCTGTCCTTTTGGGCTGTTTCTGGTCTTCAGGTCATCTCACCAAGGTAGGCTCTCTGGAGATGCCATTGAAGAAGGTGGAAGAGGGAGCTGGGACTCCAGGTTGACTCTTTTATCCCCATCTACATGATCTTCTCGAAACTTCTGTGACCTGTAACCAAAACTAGCGTTGGACAGGGCCAGGAAGACCCAACGAGGTTATTACTTGCCACATTTGGAGGTCACAAAACATGGCTTTGAAACTTATCAAGTGCTCTTCATGTTACACAAATCCTCTGGCCTCCCACTAAGCTGGATGCCAACAAGTCTGCATAGCATTCTTCTAACAAAGCAGCTTCACTGCAGTTAGAATCAATGGTTCATTTTGAAACAATGTGGCTATTAGTACCTGGCCAGGCAGTTCCAGTCTGTCTGATTGACAGCAAGTTGATTGTCTATGGCCTGGCTGCATGAATTCTGTACGTTCCAGCTCTGCAGTTTGTAATTTGCAGAGTCCAGCCAGATTTAAACTTGGCTTCAACATTTCAAGTTTTTATCAATTCTCATGAAAATATGTTAATATTTCTGTAATAATCCTGGAAGTCATGGTTCATCCTACAATGATAAAGGAACAGGATGGTGTGTGCCTCAGAGGAGAACTTGCAGGTTTTTGCTCCCATGCATCTGCTGCCCTTGTCATTGGTACAAGGTGGCAGGTCCTTTTGAAAGATGCTTGGTAAGTTGCTGTTGTGCATTTTGGTAATGGTACACACTGCCACTGTACATCAGTGCAGAGGGAGGGAATGTTTAAGATGATGTATGGAGAACTGGTCAAATTAGTTACTTTAAACTGGATAGTGTTGAGCTGCCAAAGCTGTTGGAGCTGCTCATATGAAGACTAGTTTTCCATCACACTCCTGACTTGTGGATTGTAGACAGGGTTTTTGACTAAGGACATATGTTACTCACATTAGAATTTCCAACCTGTGGCCTGATGTAAAGATAGATGGCAGGTCAGAAGATTGGACAGAATACAAAAACAAGCAAAGATAACTAAAAAATGAATAATGAAGGAAAAAAATAAGAGTATAAGACAAAGTTAGCTAGAAATGTCAAAGCGATAAGAGATATTTAGAAAAGAAAAGGGTTTACAAAGTGAGTGTTGATCCTTTACAGAGTGGGTCTGGTGAATTAATTGTGGAAAGTACCTGAATCTAGCAGGTTATTTGCATCATTCTTCACTATAGAGAATATGAGAAATCTCAGAAATAGTTGTAAATCAGGAAATGGAAGGGAGGAAGGAAATCAAGAAAATTCCAGTCATCAGGGAAGTGCTTCTGAGCAAACTGTTCAGGCTGTGGGCTGACTTGTTGTTTTAGGATGTTGAAAGAAACGCTCGTGAAATACTTGATGTCTTGACTTTAATTTTCCAAAATTCTCTAGATTTGGGGAAGGTTCAATTAGGTTAGAAAATAGTATGTGTGACCCCTTTGTTCAAAAAGAGATGGAAACAGAAAACAGGAAACTACAGCCCATTGAGCTTTACACCTATCAGAGGCAATGTTAGAAGCTATTATTAAAGCAGAGTACTTAGATTTAAGATAATCAGGCAGAGTCAATATGATTGTGTGAAAGGGCATATTGTTTAACCAATTTATTGGAAACTTTGAGGGAGTAACATGTGTTGTAGGTAAAGAGAAACTAGTGGATGCACTGTTCTTAGGCTTCCAGAAGAGAATTTAATAAAGTTTCCATCAGAAGTTCTTGCAGAAAATAAAAGCTGTTGGTCTAGGAGGTAATATATTGGCATGAATAGAAGATTGGTTAGCCAAAGGGAAATAGGAAGTAAGCATAATTGGGTAATTTTCTGGTTGACAAGATATAATGGGAGGTATGGCACAGAGATCAGTGCTGAGATCTCAACTTCTTATAATGTGTATAAATAACTTGAATGAATGGATGTACAGTGTGATACCAAATGTGCTGATGAGACAAGGATGGTTAGAAAAAAAGTTATGAAAAAAACATAGCAAGGTCATAAAGGGACATAGGTTAAGTGAGTGAACAAAAATCTGGCAAATGGAATATAATGTGGGAAAATTTAAATAATACGTTTTAGCAGGAAGAATAAGTAGAAGCACTATCTAAATGGTGAGAGATTGCAGAGCTTGAAAATACAGAGAGATCTGGGTGATCTCGTACATGAATTCAAAAAGCTAGTGTACAGATACAATAAATAATAAGAAAAGATCTTACTGAGGGGAACTGAATATAATATAGGGTGGAGTATTGCTGAGACCATAACTATGCATATTATTCATCTTCTCATTTAAGAAAAGCTGTAAATGCATTGATAACCGTTCTAGGTAGTTTTACCACACTAATGGACACGTTGTCTCATAAGGAAAAATTGAGAGAGGCTGGGCTTGTATCCATTGCGGTTTAGCAAAGTAAAAGATTACTTGATTGAATCATATGCGGTACAGGGAGGTTTTGACAAAGTGAATATGGAAAGCATTGATCTTTTTCTACGAGATTCTAGAATCAGATGTCACTGTTTCAAAATATGGAGTCACCTGTTTAAGACATATGAGAGGAGAATCGTTTCCTCAGAAGAAGTTATGAATCTTTGGAATTCTTTTCTTGAAAAGGTGATGAAAACAGAATCGTTGAATATTTTTAAGACAGAGGTAGATAAATTCTTGATAAGCAATGAGGTAAAAGGCTTTCAGGGGCTAGGCAGGAATGTGAAGTAATCAGATCGGCGATTGAATGATTGAACAAAGAGCAGCCTGCAAGAATGGTGAAGTAGAAGAGGCTGCAGTGTCAGCGGGAAGGAAGCTGTAGGATGGGGGGAGGGAGTGAAGAATGGAGATTATGGAGGGTTAGGAAGGGTCTGCATGGAATGGGAAGAGAGAATACTGGGGAATATGGAAAGGAAGAGTTTGCATAGATTGCATTGGCTGAATTCCTGGCAGCCTTCTGAGTTGAGCTAATTATCACGAGTTGTTTAAATACCAGAATAGACTAATGACCAAAGTTGTCACTCACATGTGAGGTGTATGAGTGGAGTGGTGAAAGATTTTTCAACACTCCTTCAACATTCTTTTCTTTTAGACTAGGATGAACTTATTCTATGGGCTGGGTTTACTTTGACTCTATATTTCCCATCCTCTGATTGAAACATTGATGGTGGAGATCACCTTCCCCCATTCCATTTCCAGATATCCCTCTTGAAGCATTAAATAGATCAATAGCCATTAATTGAGTTGAAGCTGGGACTTTCTCCCTTCAGAAACAGGGATGTTGGGGTGGGAGGAAATGTCAAGGAGGAGGTGAATCTGGGGATATTGAATGCAATTTTCAGGACAATGGGAGAGCTGTTAATGGCCCTAGCTGCTTCATTCAGGAGGAATCGTTCCTTCCCACCACTAGCTGGCAGGCTGACCTCTTGGGATGGGACTCTCCTGAAATCCCAGGCAGATTTGGTGGGAATCAAACCCTTATGGGGACATGAAGGCCTCAAAATTGTTCTGTCAATGGGCTGGCCATCAGATGCCCACCTTAAACTGGTAAAACTTCTGTGGAGTAGGAACAGGTGGAATGGTGGCAGGCACAGTTCTTGCTGGACCTAAAGACCCCCTTGTCTCCAAAGCTCCAGGTGGTTTTAAATCTGCTTATTTATAATTTTAAAAATTGTTTTGAATCTCCATTTTTTAAAAGTCTTTTTAGGGTTGATATTTAGCTTTATGTCCTAACTGTTGCAAACTGGCAGATGCTTTCACCAAGAATATTTCAACCCACTCTATTGCTAGAAAAAGTGTTCATTGTTATTTTTATATTTCCTAAGGGTTCCACAAGTTTCCCAGAAGGGGAAGCAGAAGAAGTCTGTCAGCTCTCCATGCCTTTATTTCATGTTCTCTCAGCTCTGTTTTAACATTAGCCATCATTGTTTCATAGTCAGGAATATGGCATTCTTTTATGGGTATCAATGGCAAGATCATCCAGTCCCCACTTGCCTATGAATGGAATGCTGGCCATGTCATTTCAGAATTCTCGTAAGAGTTAACCACATTGATATGAGTCACGTGTGGATCAGATCAGGTAAGGACAACAGATTACCTTCTGTAAAATACATTAATGAAACCAGATTTGACAACAATTTCTGATTGTTTCATGGCTACAGTCACTAAGGACTAGCTTCACATTCGAGATTTATTAACCAAATCCCATCAACCACTGTGGTGGGATTTGAACCTATGGCCTTATTAGTTTGGGCCTTTAGACTATTGATTCTGTGATGTTCCACCATAATTTCCCCATGTCCAAATACTTCTAGAATGTAGAAAACAAACATAAATAATATATACAATAAACCTATTAATGAGTAATGTGAAGCCATAGAGTAGGCCAGTTTCTTACAGTGAATAACCCTGTTATCTGTAGCTTGGGGTGAGCAGAGGCTAATAGTAGCCTTCTCTTCAATGTGAATAAACAGGTTGCTTCTCCTGTCTTCACACACAGGTAACTCCTGAGGGAGGTGTTACAGATTACCATTACTAGACTCGTAATCCAGAACACCAGGCTAATATTCTAGAGACATGGGCTCGAATCCTGCCATTAGAGATGGTTTTATTTGAATCCAATAAAGATCTGGAATTTTTAAAAAATTAGGCTAATGGCAATCATTGTCAATTGTCATGAAACACATCTGGTTCACTGATGCTCTTTAGGGAATCCTTAGATCCTTACCTGGTCTGATCTACATGTGAATCAGATCCAGCATGTTGCTGGCTGTTAACTTCCTCGATAAATGATGCCCTAGTCAGAAATGCCCCAATCCCATGAACAACTAAAAAGAAAGCAATAAAACCTATCTTCTGGGTGTGTTCCACATCTGGCAATATATTTAGGAACTATTGGTTTGACTACTTGGCACTTGAAAAAGTAAATATAGTTCATAAAACATTACATTTATGGCATACCTTTCACAATGTCAGGACATCCATAATCTCTTTCGGCCAATTATTGAAGCGTAGTTACAGCTGTAATTGAGCAAACCTATGGCAGCACAACCACAAAAACAATGGCATAAATAGCTAGATCATCTTTGTTAGATGCTTGCTGAGTCTAAAAAGGTGGATGGACATCAACATAACCTAGAAGACACATTTCCATCTGTGAAACACTCCTCAGGACCTTATGAAAGCTCTAGTCTGAATTACACAAAGAAATTGAGGGTTTGGTTAAGAAAAAGAAGGAAGCATATGTCAGACATAGGCAGGATATATCGAGTGAATCCTGAAAAGAGTATAAAGGCAGTAGGAGTACACTTGAGAGGGAAATCAGGAGGGCAAAAAGGGGACATGAGATAGCTTTGGCAAATAGAATTAAGGAGAATCCATAGGGTTTTTACAAATACATTAAGGACAAAAGCGTAACTAGGGGGAGAATAGGGCCCCTCAAAGATCAGCAAGGCAGCCTTTGTGTGGAGCTGAGAAAATGGGAGAGATACTAAACGAGTATTTTGCATCAGTATTTACTGTGGAAAAGGAAATGGAAGATATAGAATGTAGGGAGATAGATGGTGACTTCTTGAAAAATGTCCATATTACAGAGGAGGAAGTGCTGGGTGTCTTGAAATGCATAAAGGTGGATAAATCCCCAAGACCTGATCAGGTGTACCCTAGAACTCAATGGGAAGCGAGAGAAGTGATTGCTGGGCCTCTTGCTGAGATATTTGTATCAATGATAGTCACAGGTGAGGTGCCAGAAGACTGGAGGTTGGTTAACATGGTGCCACTGTTTAAGAAAGGTGGTAAAGACAAGCCAGGGAACTATAGACCAGTGAGCCTGATGTTGGTGATGGGCAAGTTGTTGGAGGGAATCCTGAGGGACAGGATGTACATGTATTTAGAAAGGCAAAGACTAATTAGGGATAGTCAACATGGCTTTGTGTGTGGGAAATCATGTCTTACAAACATGATTGAGTTTTTTGAAGAAGTAAGCAAAGATGATTGATGAGGGCAGAGTGGTAGATGTGATCTATATGGACTTCAGTAAAGCATTTGACAAGGTTCGCCATAGGAGACTTGTTAGCAAGGTTAGATCTCACAGAATACAGGGAGAACTAGCCATTTGGATACAGAACTGGCTCAAATGTAGAAGCCAGAAGGTGGTGGTGGAGGGTACTGGAAACCTGTGACCAGTGGAGTGCCACAAGGATCGGTGCTGGTTACTCTGCTTTTCATCATTTATATAAATGATTTGGATGTGAGCATAAGCTGACACCAAAATTGGAAGTGCAGTGGACAGCGAAGAAGGTTACCTCAGATTACAACAGGATCTTGACCAGATGGGCCAATGGGCTGGGGAGTGGCAGTTGGAGTTTAATTCAGATAAATGTGAGGTGCTGCATTTTGGGAAAGCAAATCTTAGCAGGACTTATACACTTAATGGTAAGGTCCTGGGGAGTGTTGCTGAACAAAGAAATCTTGGAGTACAGGTTCATAGCTCCTTGAAAGTGGAGTCGCAGGTAGATAGGATAGTGAAGAAGGCGTTTGGTATGCTTTCCTTTATTGGTCAGAGTATTGAGTGCAGGAGTTGGGAGGTCATGTTGCGGCTGTACAGGACATTGGTTAGGCCACTGTTGGAATATTGCATGCAATTCTGGTCTCCTTCCTATCGGAAAGATGTTGTGAAACTTGAAAGGGTTCAGAAAAGATTTACAAGGATGTTGCCAGGGTTGGAGGATCTGAGCTATAGGGAGAGGCTGAACAGGCTGGGGCTGTTTTTCCTGGAGTGTCGGAGGCTGAAGGGGAACCTTTTAGAGGTTTACAAAATTATGAAGGGCATGTATAGGATAAATAGACAAAGTCTTTTCCCTGGGGTGGGGGAGTCCAGATCTAGAGGGCATAGGTTTAGGGTGAGAGGGGAAAGATATAAAAGAGACCTAAGGGGCAACTTTTTCACGCAGAGGGTGGTACGTGTATAGAATGAGCTGCCAGAGGAAGTGGTGGAGACTGGTACAATTGCAGCATTTAAAAGGCATTTGGATGGGTATATGAATAGGAAGGGTTTGGAGGGATGTGGGCCAGGTGCTGGCAGGTGGGACTAGATTGGGTTGGGATGATTGGTCGGCATGGACAGGTTGGACCGAAGGGCCTGTTTCTGTGCTCTACATCTCTATGACTCTATGACATGCAGAAACCACCCATTTCATCAAAGGTATGTGAGGCTTGGTGTGTGAATCTTCCATGATTATCCCAAAGTCTCTATGAATTGAAGACTGATCCCCAGTACTTTGGTAGAAACTACACAAAGCTAAAATGAAAGGAGTATTAATAAAATTTACTTTGAAGACACTTGTTTATTTGTTGGAAATAGAGAAAAATTGGCAAAAAGTCTGTTTGACAGCATTGAGTCAGCCAAATGACTCAGGAAGAATCTGTTTGCTTTCAAACTGGCATGGGAAAGCAGTATTCCATGAGGATGACTGAAAGCAAGTGCATGGAGTTTCGCAGTGAAATATATCCAACCCACAGCTGCCAGGTCAATGTACACATACAATGAACTTCATTGCCAATTTCAAGCAGATCTCCTGTGCAGTGCATTCTTGACTTCAAACAAGGATCACATGCATTAATGTCAGTAAAACTAGTCGTAACATACACAATGCAAGCTCGAGTTACTGCTCTCTTAAAATGGCAAAAATGAAAATCAAAAATGTACCTGATCCAAGTGACCTTTGTAAAAGTGGAAGCATCTATTGGCCAAATATGAGAGGCTCTGTATCCAGTAAGATTCGACATTTGGGTAAGAGAAAGCAAATCTATTGGAGGTACGAATCAACCATCCCTCCATCCTGTAGGCCTTACAGAGAGCCAGAGTTCTCATAAATCCAAATGACTGCAGTTTGAACTGAATTCAAAAAAATAAACTTTTATATACTTGTCTGTGATGTACAGCCTATGAATACACTGTCGATGTCAATGAATCACAACCCAAATCCACAAATATTTCTTTAAATTGAATCTCGGTGATACATTCTCTGTTTCTTCTTAAGATCTTTATACATGGAAAATTAGAACAAATGAAAACCTTTCTTTTACTTATGTAAGAATTTCTTATGATTGCTTTAAGAATTTAAGGAATAAATATTTTATCATTTAATTAAAAGACTTATGTGGTTTAAAATATTATTTTGCTCTAATTCGCAAGATTCTCTTAATGTTAAATACTGGCACCATTAACTGTGTACTGTTCCATTAAAATTCTATTTATTTTTCATCAGTTATCTGTAAATAGCATTTTATATATCTTAAGCATAATTCTGAATTAAATTATTTTTCTTGAAACGCAACAAATTTTGTTGAAGCATTTCATCTAGCACTCAGAATGCTTGTTGGTTGGCAAGTGGACTCTGATTAGTAGATTATTGCCAAGAATGCTACATCAATTATTGATAACTGACAGTTAACTGCCAAGATTTGTTTAAATTTTAAATCAGACTGGTTTATTCTGATAGGTTAATGCACTGTGCTGAGAATGAACCAGAGAATCACTATTCCTTATTTTGCTAGGAAAGGGGTAGGAGGTTAGATGTAATAACATTGAAGACATATTTTTTATGGAACCCAATAAAGATGTTTGTGGGAGCTGAGGCGAATGGCTATCCCATGACAACACCATCTATTTGGGCATTTATAGTTTTGTTAAAATGGAACTGCAGTGCGCTAGTTCAATTAATCCACACAATGGTGATGTTATGTGAGGGATCTATGTACAAATTACAATTAATATAGTACTGAATTGCAAATGTCAATTGTTTCCTGGAGTAGTGCATTGGTGTATAGGCCAGCAATGTCAAATGAGCACATCTATATTGCATTACTGTTTGTCTGCAAGTCCCATATGGGCTTCACAAATATGAAAGAATCCTTCATTATGTATATGGAAAATTTGCACTAAACTAGTTACAGTGATTCACTTGAGATAAACTGGCCAAATTTAGCTGCAGCCCATAGCCCCCCACACCCACTGTTCATGGTCAATCTTCTCACATGTTTTCATTCCATCATCAACACTCATGCCACTTCTCACATTCATAGAGCTGCCTTTACTCATTGTAGAAGACAGCTGCGAGGGAGAGGCAGAAAATGGAGGTGAACCTGTATCCATAAGCATAAACTTGAGATCAGCATGTTGGCATATCTTTTGGGCATCAGTCCAGTTATAGAGTGATGGGGTGGTCCAGACAGGTGGTATTAGCTGGTATCCTGCCAATTGGCACTCAACTCTCAGTCACATTAAATTGTCGTCAGCAGTAGCTGAAGTGTTATGAACTGTCTTTAGTGAGTTTGTACCTTTTCTAAATGTTAATATCCCACATATCCTTCACAAGTGATAGACGTGATGATGAGGAATCCTCAGAGGTGGGTGACCACACTAAGGATGCATTGCCATATGAATTCTGCCCTTCCTTCATCAATGCAGATGCATATTTTTGGCGGGATTCTGCATTACAAGAAGGTAGGATGGTACATGCTAAGTTACATATCAGATGTGAATAGGAGCAGGTGCTGGAAACAGGGACAGCAGCATAGAGTCTCTGGCCATTGAGTGCAGGACCCCCCCGGCTCTGCTCAGCTGGATACAAACCCTGAGCCTCAGGCTCGTGCAAGGAAGCTGGGAGCCAGGATGGGAAATGGGTGCACAACTGTATATATTGCTAGGGGCAGTGTGTAACTTTGGAAAGAGAGATTAAAAGAGTCTAAATCCAGCATCAGTGCTTATGACCATCTCTGTGCAAAGAGTGGCCACCATTTGTGGGCGGCACGGTGGCACAGTGGTTAGCACTGCTGCCTCACAGTGCCAGAGACCCGGGTTCAATTCCCGCCTCAGGCGACTGACTGTGTGGAGTTTGCACGTTCTCCCCGTGTCTGCGTGGGTTTCCTCTGGATGCTCTGGTTTTCTCCCACAGTCCAAAGGTGTGCAGGTTAGGTGAATTGACCATCCTAAATTGCCCGTAGTGTAGGTAAGGGGTAGATGTAGGGGTATGGGTGGGTTGCGCTTCGGCGGGGCGGTGTGGACTTGTTGGGCCGAAGGGCCTGTTTCCACACTGTAAGTAATCTAATCTAATTGTGAAGAATCAGATGTGTTAAGTCACTGAGTGTATGCTGGACCCAACAGACTGCTCTCACTCACTGCAACATCACACTGGATAGAGCAAAGCCTCATTTTGCTAGCTCCAGACCTCATTGACATATAGCCAAATGTTTTTAATCTCATCCTTGCCAGGTGGTTAGATAGAAGACCAAGACTCTGATTTTTGTTTGAATAAACCTGGTTTATTGTGTTGTGGCACCCATCTGTGGCCATCACACGTTGAGGTGGGACTTGAACCAGATCTTCTGGGCCTGATGTTTGGACTGTGCTGCCAGACCTGAATAAGGCACCTTGCTTTGTAGATACAGTTTAGTAACCACTCAGGATATTTTTAATCAGTTGGTTTGGTTGGGTTATGACACACCTCTGTTGTAGGTGGGTTTTAAACCCAGATTGTCTATCCCAGGGTTAAGGATGGTACCCTGTGATGCTTCTGTTCATGCTTTATAATGGATTCAGACAATCAATTTGTCTATTAGACACAGTCACCTGCTTAATTCCTTACTAAGTGACCATTCTCCAGCTTCTGTCTTGCAGACAGCTTATCACCGGGCAGAGAAGTTGGAGGACTGACTCTTTTCAACTGTTTCCCCACTTTTCAGCCATTGACCTGCCCTCAGAAAGAATACTGCAATGATCTCCTGTCCTGATGACCAAGGCAGATGCAGGGCTCTGGTGGGAGCGGATGTCTTCATTGCTAATCACTGGTGCCCAGGCCCTCCAGGGCCAGGATGTGAGCTGGACCCAAGTGACACTGCTGCCTCTGTAACCAATCAGAGCAAGGCTGTCCACAAAAGCTGAGAGAGATTGAATCTGGGAGCAGATGACCCATTGATCTCTCTCAGGCTCCTCTAATAACAGAATGCTCCTCATCCACTCCTACTGCTGATAGGTTCAATAATGAGCAGCAGGTTTGGAAAAGAACTAATGTGATTAGAGGAGTAGCTGGGGTCACGCGGGGTCACGCTTGGCCAGGATTGGACTGGCACCAGGAGGTGGGCCTAGTTAAATTCAGAATGTGAGATTTTCCAGGTCTGGGCCTTAAGGATTGCTGTTTTTGGGTCTGGAATATGCTGCCTGCTGCCCAAGAGCTGGTATGGAGACAATAAAGAGGCTGCACGTGGCAGTGGAAAAGGGGGCTTGGAAAGAAAGAGGTGAAACTGAGGCATGGAGGACAGTGACTGTAACAGAGAGCCAAGGGAGATGGCTGCATGGGGGGAGGTATAAAGAGAAGGCTGCAAGTGGAAAAGGAGGAGTTGCAGTGGGGAGGAAGCTGCAATGGGGAAAGAGAAGGAAAAGGATATGGGGAAAGAAGAAAGAGGGCTAAAGATGAGGCTACAAGATGGAGGTGAGAAGAATGAAGTTGCAAGATGAGACAAAGAGGTTGCACAGGAGGGAGAAGCATTCTAAACCTGTTAACAAATGAGTGCTCAACTAACTAGAAACCAAGAGCAGTCAAAATTATTGAGGTAATGAATTCCTTGCAAATGAATGTTCATTCTCTAGTTTGAGGCTGCCTATGTTCAGTGTTTTGGGAGCGTGGTGCAGAAGAGATGGATGCTATTATAATAGACAATATATCCATTCGACAAATTTAAATGTACGATCAGAATTACAGCAAAAATAGTTACAGCTGTCTGGTTAACAAGTTCCAGCTAATGCAAATGCTATAGCTCTGACCTTGCCAGCAGATATGTTTACAATGATGTAATATTTGGGACAGAAGTGTGTGTCAGTTATTTTGAGAACTTCTTGTTGCTGACTTATGCTTGTTGTCTAATGCCAATTTAAATACTGTACTGTCTATGAAATTAATGCTCTCCTATGTACTTAAAGTTTCCAACTTTAAGTACATTTAAGTCATCATTGGACAAGCATATGGATGTACATGGAATGGTAGGTTAGATGGACTCCAGATTGGTATGACAGGTCGAGGGCCGAAGGGCCTGTACTGCGCTGTAATGTTCTAAATGTTCTATGTATACGGCTCTAGATTTAATGGAAGGATGCTATGAGGTTATTGATGAATTCTTCTAATTCTGTTTCTACATGAGTTCAAATATACAACATGTCATCACAAAATACAGAGTGTATTGTTACTATGTACTTGCAATTGTAATAAAGGAGTTGGTGAGAATGAAGAAAGAGCCACTGAAATTCAAAATGTTACCCCTTTAAAAAAATTCTTAGGAGCCCTCAAAAAAATTTAACATGGATTCAAGTGCAAAGAAGTGGAGCTGTTTAGGTAATATGATCAAGCAAATTGTGTGCAATTTTCTGACAAATCTATGAAATGTATGACAAATCTATGAATCATATTGAAACCTGGACTTTTGATGGTCTTTTATAAATAGAGGCATAGAGTACAGAGTGTTTTACTGAACCTTCATAAAACAATTCAAGCAGAATTCGGGAGGGCCCTTAATGGAATCTAAACCCAAAGTTGTCCATCATGGATGTCTCAACCCACCACAGCTGGGTAACCTACCTCCAGCTCAACCAAAACTAAAGGAATATAGGAATAAGGGGAAGTCAACCAGAAAGAGGATTTGTTGTACAGTCAGTTCTGCTTTAACATGCATTTCTTCAACGCGAATTGGCTATAATGCAATTGAAGAATTTAGACCATTACTTGCAGAATGCAAACTTTCCTTAACTTGCACTGGCTATAATGCAATTCCGGTCCCATTGGTTTAAATGGTGCTGCTACTATGCGATTTTCTTATAACACAGGTTTGCACGGAAATGGAAATATTGTGTTATATCAGAACAGATTGTACACCATAGAACCTTCTCCAGACGTCAGGTTGTGAGCTGTGACTCATTTGGTAGTGCTCTATTTTAAATCTCAATTAATGTAATTTCAGCTATTCCACTTAAGGGCTTGAACACAAAACTCAAGGCTGAAACCCCAGTGTTATATTGAGGGAATGGTGCACGGAGTGAGATTCTGAGCTACATTTTACAAACCTTTCGGGGACACATTTGGAGGCTGTACATATAGCACAGTAAGATAGATGAGGCTTTTAATCTCATCACCTATCCACTTTGCCAGGGACAGGGAAGGTGGCTCACACTCTGCCTGTGCAGAATTCAATTAAACGGTTTGCTTACACGAGGGTATTTTGCTTATATCAGATTGACTCAGTGCTAGGAGGAGACCACTGTCAGCTTCCTTCCAGCAGGTTCCAGGCTGGAGGTGTGGAATCTGGGCCATTTCTCAGTCCATGAAAGGGTCAAAAGTGACCATGGTTTCCCCTGCATCAATAGCATCACCTACTCCCCATGAATCACAGCTTACCTGACTGACCCTGATACTCTACCAGACTGCGAGGCCACTCACTGTCTGATTGGACTCATGAGGATGATTTCTGTCTTTAATAGTGGTGAAAACCTGGGGCAGCAAAATGCAACTTTGTTTCACACCAGTCACAGGTAGGGCCTCCCTCTGTTTTCAGTCCCAGTGTGATCAAGATTTCTACCAACTATTCACACCATTCTCTTTTGAATGAAATATCAAACCGTACTATTTGAAAGAATGGAAACTATATCTCTGGCGTCCAGGCGAAAGCTTATCCCTCAACTAACATCAGAAAGATTGATTACTGTTTGTGGGGGCTTGCTGTGTGCAAATTGGCTGCTGTGTTACCATGGTGACAATGCTCAAAGTAGGCCTTTGGCTGTAAAACACTTGACATGTCTAGTGATTATGGAAAGCATTATATAAATGTAAACCTTTCCTTGGAAGTTAGCAGTTCAGGCACTAAACTTTGTTTTAAAAAATTACCTTAACACCTGTTGTTGTGGCACTAGGAAGAAGGTTCCTATGACTCATTGTTGGTGTTAATTCCTGGTGTCACTAATGGGCAACTTCTCTCTCAGGAGTTAGTCAATCCTCACCGGAGAAAGCACCAGTGGGATGCTTAATTAAAGAAATCAACAACAATAATAATTCCTGGAGTCTTGACACAGACTTGCAGGATGATCACAGAATAACTGGACGTTAAGGCAGTGGAAGTGTTTTCGATTCATGAACATGTCTATTGTCAGGTATCAGGAGTGGATGGAGGGGGTTAATCACCTGCTTTAGCAATGAGAACCCAACCATTGGACACAGGACCTCATCCATAAGAGAATTTGACAGTGGAAAACCAGGCATTGGCAACCAGCATAACAGTGTTATGACATCCTGGAGATACCTCCAGTAGGTGCTACATGTAAATAATGTTATGGTGACTTTGATATTAGCCACGCACAACCAGCAGGACTTAAGGCAGCAACCAGAAGCTTGAACCTTCTGAGGCACTATTGCCTCAGACAGCTTGAGAAAGCTCAGTAGAAGGTGAAGAGGTGAGCTAAGTGTGTCCTTGAAGCTACAGCTCTCTGCCAGTTGCCCCTGTGTCAAGCCCACAAAGTTGCAATAGCCTCAAGTTATTTCATGATAAACGTGAGGAATAGTGCCAGAAGACTGGAGGATAGCAAATGTTGCCCCCTTGTTCAAGAAGGGTAATAGACAACCGTAGTAATTATTGACCAGTGAGCCTGACTTCAGTTGTATGTAAAGTGTTGTAAAGGACTAAGAGATAGGATTTATAATAATTTATTAGAATACATTGATTAGGGATAGTCACTGTTTTGTGAAGGGTAGGCCATGGCTCACACCTTAGTTCTTTGAGAAGGTGATCAAACTAGTAGAGGGTAAAATGTTTGATAGGGTGTATATGGATTTCAGTAAAGCATTTTGATATGGTTCCCCACAGTAGACTATTACAGGAGAGGCATGGGATTGAGGGTGATTTAATAGCTTGAATCAGAAATTGGCTAGTTCCAAGATGACAGAGGGTGGTGGCTGATGGGAAATGTTCATCCTGGAG
Organism: Chiloscyllium punctatum; assembly: GCF_047496795.1. Taxonomy (NCBI): domain Eukaryota; kingdom Metazoa; phylum Chordata; class Chondrichthyes; order Orectolobiformes; family Hemiscylliidae; genus Chiloscyllium; species Chiloscyllium punctatum. The sequence goes on from NC_092760.1 coordinate 49,120,496, forward strand.
TTCAGTTATTAGTGGTGTACCACAAGGATCTGTGTAGGGGCCACAGCAGTTCTAACTTATTTATAAATAACTTGTTGAGGGCATAGAAAGGTAGGTTAGTAAATTTTGCATGTGACACGGTCAGTAGAGCGGTGGACAGTGCACAAGGATATTGCAGGTTACAAAGGGATAATCTGCAGAGCTTGGCTGAGGGGCAGCAAATGGAGTTTAATACAGATAAGTGTGAGATGATTCACTTTGGAAGGAGTAACAGGAATACAGAATACTGGACTAATGGGAAGATTCTTGGTAGTGTGGATTAGCAGAGATGTGTGTCTGCGCACATAGATAACAAAGTCACCATGCAGGTTGATAGGGCTGTTAAGGCCACATTTGGGGGGTAATGCATATAGATCTGGTCCTGCATCACAGGAAGGATGTGGAAGCATTGGAAAGGGTACAGAGGAAATTTACCAGGATATTGTCTGGTATGGAGGGAAGGTCTTATGAGGAAAGGCAAAGGGACTTGAGCTGTTTTAATTAGATTGAAGGTTGAAAGATGACTTAATAGCAAAATACAAGATCATCAGATAGAGTGGATAGTGAGAGCTTTTCCCCCCCTCAGACAGTGAAGGATATCGCAAAAGGGTCATAAGCTTTAAATTGAGGGGTGATAGATATAGGACAGATGTCAGAGGTAGTTTCTTTAGTAAATAGTAGGGGTGTGGAACACTGCGTGAAAACAGTCAAACTTGTCAACTTTAAGGGCATTTAAATGGTCATTAGATAATGGAATAGTGTAGGTTAGATGGGCTTTAGATTGGCCCTCAATGTTGGGCTGACGTGTGAATCCAAAGAGCCTGAACTGCACTGATCCTGGATTAGTGGTGCTGGAAGAGCACAGCAGTTCAGGCAGCATCCGAGGAGCAGTGAAACCGACATTCCGGGCAAAAGCCCTTCATCAGGAATAAAGGCAGAAAGCCTGAAGCGTGGAGAGATAAGCTAGAGGAGGGTGGGGGGTGGGGAGAAAGTAGCATAGAGTACAATGGGTGAGTGGGGGAGGAGAGGGGATGAAGGTGATAGGTCAGGGAGGAGAGGGTGGACGGGATAGGTGGAAAAGGAGATATTTAGGTAGGACAAGTCCAGACAAGTCATGGGGACAGTGCTGAGCTGGAAGTTTGGAACGAGGGTGAGGTGGGGGAAGGGGAAATGAGGAAACTGTTGAAGTCCACATTGATGCCCTGGGGTTGAAGTGTTCCGAGGCGGAAGATGAGGTGTTCTTCCTCCAGGCGTCTGGTGGTGAGGGAGCGACGGTGAATGAGGCCCAAGGACCTCCATGTCCTCGGCAGAGTGGGAGGGGGAGTTGAAATGTTGGGCCACGGGGCAGTGTGGTTGATTGGTGCAGGTGTCCCAGAGATGTTCCCTAAAGCGCTCTGCTAGGAGGCGCCCAGTCTCCCCAATGTAGAGGAAACCACATTGGGAGCAACGGATACAATAAATGATATTAGTGGATGTGCAGGTAAAACTTTGATGGATGTGGAAGGCTCCTTTGGCGCCTTGGATGGAGGTGAGGGAGGTGGTGTGGGCACAGGTTTTACAGTTCCTGCGGTGGCAGGTGAAGGTGGATGGGAGGGTGGGTTGTAGGGGGGTGTGGACCTGACCAGGTAGTCACAGAGGGAACGGTCTTGCAGAAGGCGGAAAGGGGTGGGGAGGGAAATATATTCCTGGTGGTGGGGTCTGTTTGGAGGTGGCGGAAATGTCAGCGGATGATTTGGTTCCTAGCCTAAGCCTTTCACTGGTTAACCCTTTGTTTATTGACTTCAAAATCACAAACACTGCATGCTGTGCACCCAGGCAAGGTGCAGAGCTCATCCATAAAGTTTTAAATGCTGAAATACATGAGTAAAGTGAGATTTAGAGGAAACATCTTTTGTTGAGACAGGGTAAATTCAGCAATCATCTTTGGGTGCTAAGGACCAGTGAACAATCTCAGAATAAGGGAGAAGATTAAGATAATTTCTTCACTAACTAATTTTTGGAATTCTACATTTCCTATGTTAATTACCCGTTTGGATAGCTTCCCAATAGCTACATGGGGAGCTCCCCTCTAAAATCATCCAGGTCAAACCCCCATTCAGCTCATGTTGTATTCCAATATCTGCAGTTTTGTCCACATATCCTTGGCCCCTTAAACTTGCCCCCATATTTTCTTGGTCCAACATCAATCACCACAAAAGACAAATGACCATCTGCACGTACATCTCTTATTGTTTCCAAGAGACAGATAAAACAATTTAAGTCTGAACATCTGTTGTTTCTGGCAGTCATTATGGTGACAAAGGCTAACAAAGAATTCCCAATAAACACACCTGACCAAATTGGGATGGGATTTCTGCCTGCCATAAGCACCTTAGACGAACTTGTAAGCTCACTTTGCTTCCCCCCCCCTCCCCACCTCCACTGAGATCTAAAGCATTAAAGTATTTTGTGTGCTTTGACCAAGGACTCTGTGGGGGGTACCCACCCAAAACTGCTGCTCAACTGTCTTCACCTTGATTTTGGATGCTCATTTCTTAACTAGTTGTCTTTGTCTTGACAAAATATTCAAATTAACCCAAAAGACAAATTCCCAAAATGCAAAATTCTTTAGACTTCATTTCCCAAGATAATAACCCACCTGATGGCAAAAAAAAATTACAAGGAGCAAAATGGTCTTCAAGGCCATAACTGGTCAAAGCTGGTTTTAAAAAAAATCTTTCATTTTAAAATTTGCCCTGGTCTCAGGAAGGAATAATATTTGAGTTATTTTGTGAGCATTGTTCATATTTCCTATTTGAGAAGGGCCCCAGCAAACAAGGCCTGAACTGCTGAAACAGATGTTGGAAATATGATGCCTTATATCGAATTATTGGAATCATAAGTTTTAAACAGCAGGAAAGGTCAAGGAGTTTGTATTCACTGCACAGCAATGAAAATAAACTCACTGTAATCACAGAGCATGAAAATCATGAAATTTTCCATTAATTTGATGGGAATTGATGGCTCCCTTTAGCCCCTTAGAATTAGTCTTCAACTAGTATTTCTTCATGCCACTAGGGAAAAAGTTTTAATAAAAATTGTCAGTACATAAACTGTGCATACAGTGACATTTTACAAAAATACAACTGATTTGGCAGCAACATAAACAATGCACCACATCACTGCATTAATATTTAAAAGCATTCATCACATTTGTTACAGTAAAGAAATGAATTCTCAACGATTAATTCTGATTGCTTATACTGCAATTCCACAAGTGCAATTACTGTCTTACAGAAAGATCACCATTAAAGGTAGCCATGCACCTCCCAGTACAGTACTGTACAAAACAATGTTGGTCATTGTCAGGAACAGTGCGACCCAAATGTAAAATTTTAGTACGTTTCCATGCACGTTACCAGTTTTTTCCTGACTTGGAAACAGCTCTTCATACAATACTTTATACAGTTTTTCCAATAGGAATTTTAACTTTAACAGACACTGGCTTTTAACTTTCTTACTGGGATCAGACATGGTAACTGCTATGATGAATTAAAACCTAGCAATTTACTGTGCATCACCTACTGCAAAAAAATATACAAACATATGTACAGATTAACTTTTATGTTAGCGGCAGCCTTAATATTGTGAAAATACTTAAAGTAGTGTCAATGCAGATGTATCATCAGAAACTAACTTTGCAAAGTACCTTGTTCCAAACACTTTTGGCTTTGGTCTTAACATTAAAACTCAATCATTATTTACACAATATACATGTTCAACAAGACAAAGGAAATGGCTCAGGTGTTACATTATTTGCCTACATGTGTACATATTAATTGCATTACAGAATATGCAATACAAAATTGTGAATAAATATTGGTCACTTTTCTACCTCACGCACAGCATACTCAATGTAATTCACAATGCAGATTTCCTGGAAACTAAAAATTGCAACTTAAACTTTGAATAGGTCACCTCAGAAAAAGTTTAGGAAATTAACTATTCAACCCAAAATTCAGCTTCGGAAAGAAAACAGAACATGCAGTAGAAAATTGGCTGTCCATTATATATCCTGCTCAACTTACCTAGACTTAAATGGAAAGGAACATTAAGCAGGATATATAAAGAAAACAACAAATCTTCCATTATGCATTGTGTGAGGTTACAGAAACGGAATTTCACCTTTGACAACTGTCAATTTAGGTAAGTACTTATGCTAATTAATTTCAGACAGCTGCATACAAATATTGCAGGTTCCAAACTCCAACTCATTACCAACAACTAAAAGCATATTACCTTGCTTATTCTACACTTGTTATTCAGTACAATAACACTAATGCACTTTTATTTTGTCAAAAGTGAAGGCTTAACCATGTAATGACATACAATAAACAAAATATCATAAACCTAATGCAATTTTATAAAATATTCAGTTTATGACAGCAGTTAGATATCTGACATGTCAGAAACCATCATATTTAAGTCTCCATATCATTGAGAAATGCACATTATCAGACCTGTCTATGCCAAATGTGGAGTGATATTTCTCCTTAGAATGGCAACTCCATATAAAAACAAAACAAATATAGGCACAGGTTGGTATCAGCTAAGAAAGATTATCAGTGTGAGTAGCAATATTCCTGGATTTGTTAACAATGTGCAGTTACCAATACTAGTTGTTGAGAAACAATTCTAGTTGCTTAGCCCTAGAACAATTTATTCTAAGGTTATCTGAAAATAACTGGGAAGATTCCAGTCTTCCCAGTGGCAGTTCTATCCCTTTAAGTCCCATTAGTCAGCAATGCCAACTCATCCATCATCAAAAGGGCCTGGGTCTACTACCCTGTCTGGCTCAGGTAGCTAAACAGCTTCATTCCAATATTTTTTTTTTTACTAGTTTCATTAATAAATCAGAATTATACTGAATTGTAACTTTAAAACTTGGCATCAGTAGCATTACAGATTTTCACATTATATATAAAGCAATGTTAATCTGCCTTTTAATATAGACTTCTAGGCAAGTACGTCAGAGTTTAAATCAACTCTTCTAACTTCAGTTACTTATGTAAAGGTTGTTTCACCAACTAACGAAAAAAGGCATTTTAAAAAGGACAAGTACAAGTCACATCTTCCAGCCGGAGAAATACTTTGATATACACAACTTAATTGTTCACTAAATATCTACTAAAATAAAACTATTCCAGAGAATTAATTAGCAGTTTTGCCCAGATTAATGTTACAGTACATTTTTCAAAGTTTTATCCATAACAAAAGTTCTGAAACAGTAAACAGTCTAGTTTTTACAGACCGTCAATTTCTTGGTTTTTTAGGTCTACAGATCCATTTTCTAAACTTCTACCACGTGAAACAAATCCACACAGTTCATCTCTCTGCTGAATACTGCAGTGGTTTTCCATAGTTGACGACACTTGATTTTTCTCGTGCCTTTGTCTCTACTTCACTGGCTCCTCCCATTTGCTGACTAATCAAACATCTAGCTGCTTCTTCTGTTCAAAGTAGGTTTCAAATCTTGCCAAAGCATAATCCTGCAGAAAATTTACAATTTAAAAGAATATGAACAAAATGCTTATTTATATTCATTCCAAGAGCAATACCACTACCATTCTGAATAACTACATAAAAGTAAATGAAAGCCAGGTGTTTTCTTTTTAAAGATTTAGCCATTACATTCTCACTCACCAGATATCCAAATTCAATTGCTGAAATCCGAGCCTGAATAATGGACCACAGACCCCAAAAGAAGTGTGAAGCAAGTGCATATCTGTAAATGTTAAATACATATAATATTAATACATGCACACAACTGAATTAATATATCACAATGGAATAGGTTGAGAGAGCATGGCAGTGTAGCAATGTATAGGATTGGAAAAGATTATGACATGTTATTTCACTTGCCACAGAGTTGATAATATATTGCGCTATATACACATTACCCTCATTTGTACAATTTTTCAAGGAAATGTAGCTGAAGCCTTCTCCACAAGTTTACTTTAAAAGCAGATGTATATTTATTTTCAAAGAACAAAACACCACAAAGTTTCCAGAAACTGCTTATTTGCTAAACATGTGACTAAAATGGTCAAATGTAGTATAATTAAAATGTTATTTGTAATGCTTTAAGTAATTAAAAGATCACTTACCAGTTACTAAAATCACTTTCAATTCTAACTATGTCAGGAGCTTCTAAAATGCAGCAATGGCTTTATTAATACCTAGTGATACCTTTTTATACCTTATTGACCATGTGGTTCAATTACAGCACTGGAGATGGTTTCTATTTTAAGACAATTTGTAAGCAACAAAATTTGAAGAACTTTTTACTCGGGAGGAAATAGCTAAACCTTTCACGCTGTTTGGTACAGAAAGATATAGTGTTGTCATAATCCCAGAGAATCATAGGTTTCTCTCTGATTAGAGGGGCATAACTGGGGATCACCACAACTTGAGTGAGGGGCAAAGTTCAGAAGGCAGGATCTTCATCGTAACCTCAGTCAGGATGGGAAGTGAACTAGCACCGTTAGTGTCATTCTGCATCACAAACCAGCCATCAAACAAACAATTGAGCTAACTGACCCCCTTTTGAACGATAACAGGATGACAGAATGAGATTACCATACAAGAGTTCATCACTGCCCATGCAGCACCCAAAGTAGGGTTCGTATTCAGCTGGATCTAAAGGGATGCAAATCAACTTTGGGACAGATTTTCAGATAGAATTGGGAACTAGAAGTGAGTTGTGCTGGGCTCCAACCTGTACGGCATACTTTAGGTTCTCCAGGCAGCACGGTGGCACAGTGGGTAGCACTGCTGCCTCAGTGCCAGAGACGTAGGTCCAATTCCCACCTTGGGTGACTGTGTGGAGTTTGCACATTCTCCCAGTGTCTGCGTGGGTTTCCTCCAGGTGCTCCGGTTTCCTCCCACAGTCCAAAAGATGTGCAGGTTAGGTAAATTGACCATGCTAAATTGCCCGTAGTGTTAGGTGTAGGGGAATGGGTCTGGGTGGGTTGCTCTTCAGAGGGTCGGTGTGGACTTGTTGGGCCTAAGGGCATGTTTCCACACTAAGTGATCTAATCTAAAGTAATCTTCAATGCACCAGTCAATTACAGGTAAAGGAGTCAAGTCACTGTTCAGGAATAGCAGGAACATACCCAAACCAATAGGAAGGTCTTGCACTTTAAGCAATCAGCAACCCCAATTGCTTAAGTCCAAGCTGCAGAGCATGAGCAAAAGCAGCTAGATTGATCTTTACTTTTTAAAATGCCACAGTTGTTTGGCCAAGATCCTGGAGGGGCAATTCATCCATGAGCTGACCAGTAGCAGGTATGGCCTGATGCTGTAATACCTCCAGAGGGATCCTTCATATGATCCTCCTGAATCAGATGTAGTTCAGGCCAATATGGGCTGTCAACAGTTTACAAGACTTGGGCTTGAATTGGCTGCCTGCTGATCGGTCTCAAACCACCTTACATTGAAAATTATTTTGGGTTAGGATTGAAGCAACAAATGGAGCGGAAGGCCAGTACTAGGTGTGGACCAATGAACCCTGAACTAAAAATCCTGGTCTTTGTTTCTTCTATTCTAAGCTCCATTCCCTAGTACTGACTCCATCTTACTCCCTGCTAAATTACTAGAAGAAGCTAGTCCATTCACAACCCTGGTGTCACATTTAATCTCAAAGTGAGCTTCCAACCTCCTGTTCACACCATTACTACTTTCAAGATCACTCAACTGTCTGTCTCAGCTTATCTGCCACTGAAACCCTCCTCATCTGTGCCTGTTACCTCTGTACTCAACTAAGTCATTGGATAGTCTCCCATATTCCACCCTCTAAGCTGGAGATCAACCAAAACTGATTGCCAGTGTTTTAATTCACTGCAATTCCCATTCCCTTATCCATTGTAATTGACATACACTGGCTCCCAGTCGAGCAACTTGATTTTAAAACTCATTTTCAAATCCCTCCATGGCCTTGCCTCTTATTTCCTCCTCCCCAGTAATCCTAGAGATATCTGCACACCAAGTCTGGCCTCACCATGGAGTCTTCAGCCACCAGCACCCAAAGCTCTGGAATTCCCTCCATTACAGCCCTATGCCTCTCTAACGCTCTTCTGATCACAGAGCATACCACTTTGTCAAATCTTTTGGTTATTGTACCTCATCTCCTTGGGATTGTTGTTTTGCCCTTTGTTTCATAATGCTCTTGTGAAGCATGGAGATATATCTAATTATATGGAAGGTACTGAATAAGTACAAAGTTATTAATTGCAATGCTCTAAAGCAACTGGAAAACACCTCCTAATTGACTGGTACAAAGTTGACCATAACGCAGCACACAATTGCCGATGAATTTTAAAACTGAACACTGAGAATAAGTAGGTGGGGAATATAAATATTCACATTGGAGAATTTCAGTCTTTTCTGAAACTGACGTGGCATGTGTCATTGATGAAGGAGCTTCACTGTAATCTAGCCAGAAGGTATCTGATTAAGGAGTGCTTGAAGACTTGAGCTACTTAGGCAAATTTTCAGATCATATTTCTAGCAGTGTATTATTAGCACTCACCAAGTCATCTGTACATTGATCTTACTCAAAATGTTATTAATTGCACTTGTAGTTCTCACAGATGGCTGGTAACAAGTAACTACAATATCAAATTACAAGTGCAGCCCCCTAAAACTAAACTATCCATATGTGGCAGTAGTCATTTCACAAGACTACACACAAATATATTTCATCTATATTTTAAGATTTGCAACTATATTTTAGGCAACAAAAATAAACTGCTTGGAATATTAAATGCTGAGGCAGCTATGATGGGACGACACACCCAAATTCCCCATTTGTTGGCTGGAAAAACAGAGCTGAGGCAAATTCTTGGTGAGGAAAGAGTGACCCCAAACTGGTAGCTGGGAAGGCAGAACTATCCTATGATGAAAGAATAACTAGACCAGGTCTATATTCTCTAAATGTTCCAACCCTATAGTATAGTGTGAGGGGGGGGAAGCTAGTTGAAGCATACAAAATTCTGACAAGGATCAACAAGGTGCAGGCAGGTTGTTTCCCCTAGCTGGGGATTGTCTGCAACCAGGACTGTTTCAGAATGAGAGGTAGGCCATTTAGAACTAAGGTAACAACGAATGTCTTCATTCAGAAGGAAATGAACCATTTAATTCTCTATCCTAGAGGAATTGAGGCTCAATATTCAAGACAGATCAGTAGACAGATCAAGGGTTATGGGATGAGTCCAGGAAAATAGCTTTGAAGTACAAAATCAACTATGATCTAGTGGGATGAATGGACCAGATAGGCTTCTCCTGCTTGCCTTTCAGGCTATAGTCCTTTCACACATGTTTCAGTACAAGGAAGGAAAGGCTGAAAGAATTCAACTGTGTCAATGTCAAAACATGTCATTACATCTGTATTTGCAAACACACAGTTGGGTCACCAAGTGGCCAGAGAAAGTCTTCAGTGCTGCCAGTCAAGCCTAACATTCTCCTACTTGATATTAAAAGTAGCTGCCACTTACAGTTATTCTCGACAAACCGGGGTGAATGCTAATTCAAAAAGGGAGTTGTGCAGTTGGAGAGGAAAGGCAAGACAGCTGACAGTGTAGACCTCCGTGGCATGAACACGGGATTAGGCACATGGAACTGGCTACCAAGCCATCATGCTGTTGGCTCGGCAGATCTTGTCTAATCGCCGAGAGCCCAAGGATAATACCTCTGTCCCTTATGGTTCCACAGCCTGAAAGTGTGGAATAAATGGATAGCAAGTACTGAACAAGAGACCATGGAGTGCAGGGTCTTAGTGAAAGTAGAGTTGTAGGTAGATAGGATAGTGAAGGCAGCGTTTGGTATGCTTTCCTTTATTGGTCAGTGCATTGAGTATTGGAGTTGGAAGCTCATTGTGGCTGTACAGGACACTGGCTAAGCCACTTTTGGAATACTGCAATCTATTCTGGTCTCCCTACTACAGGAAGGATGTCGTGAAACTTGAGGGTTTAAGAAAAGATTTTCAAGGATGTTGCCAGAGGTGGATGGCTTGATCTATAGTGAGGCGCTGAATAGGCTGGGATTGTTTTCCCAGGATCATCAGAAGCCAAGAACTGACCTTATTGAGGTTTATAAAATCATAAAATAAAGTTATAAAATAGATAGGGTAAATAGACAAGGTATTTTTCCTCAGTGAGCCCAATCTTAGAGGGCATTGGGTTTAGGGTGAGGGGGGGAAAGATTGAAAAAAGGTACCCAAGGGGCATCTTTTTCTAAGCAGAGGATGGTACATGTATGGAATGAGCTGCCAGAGGAAGTGGTGGAGGCTGGTAGAATTACAACATCTAAAAAGGCACCTGGATGGGTTTATGAATTGGAAGGATTTAGAGGGATATGGGCCAAATGGGACTAGATTTATTTAGGATATCTGGTTGGCATGGCCAAGTTGAACCACAGGGTCTGTTTCTGTCCTGAGTGTCGAAGTCTACTTTAACGGAAGTATTATTGTATCTGATTATTTGTTAAGAGATTCATTGGGATATGTTTTTCAGTTTGAAATTTGGTTTTAATTTTACAAGTTCATGATGAGCAGGCTGCACCTTGACTACAAAGGATTAAATAAAAATTAAAAGATAAAGTATTTCAACTAGAATATTTACCTGTTTATTTCTTCTAGCATTTGGTCTTCCATTTTTGCTATCTGATCATCATTTAAGTCAAATTCATCCTGATTCTCAGCATTGTAAACTCTGATGAAATGGAGCTGTCATAAAACAATAAAAAAAAAGGTTTTTTTGGTGAGAAAGCAGTCTGATAGATTTATTCTGCAAAGGATATCAAAATAAAAATTCTACTTTTTATTTGCTGGTTTAACTGGCAAATTAAAACCAAAACACATGGTAATTAACATTTTCAAAGGATTTCAGATATAATGGATGGAGCTTCCCTCTGTACAACTGGGTGTTTGGGAATTAAATTCCATAAAAATGACTTCACTGGATCAGGATCCCAACATCAGGTGATACTGCCCAGTTCCAGATTTCACTGGGAATGTCTGACATTGAATGGAGAACCCCATTCTATTGCTGGGTAAAGCATTTAAACTGATACTAAGTACTTAACTGCTGTTTTCACTTAGCGTTCTGCATTTTACAGGCTGTTTCCCAACTTGCCAGGGTGATCTAAACTGCATGTCATACTGGTGGGTATTTCTCGTGACTGAATAAAGACTTAGTACAGAAATGAAAATTTTTATACATTATTCATATTTGAAAACATTTTCTTCATTTGACCAAAGTTAAGAGGCTCAACGTCGACTTATACTTTAGAATAAGCAAAGGTTCATATTTTATTTACTTAAGGTATGCCTGGGGAGCTCGGGCCGTGATCTGTAAATCCTACACAATGTGGGAAATTCTATGCTCTTGACAGTACAGAAGACCATGTATTCAGGAGGTGCCTCTGGCCAGAGAAACTCAATGTGTAGGTTTTGAAACTTGAGCAGTAGCTGGGAGCACGACAGTGCATTGACGAGATGGAGGTTTGTGGACAGCACATTTCAGGATGTGGACACTCTACAACTTGGAATGTAGGTGGAAAGGAATGGCTGACCTTTGGACAGAAGACAGGGACCATGACAGGTTTGAGGTAATTCCCCAAGTACGTCTTGTTTGCAAACCACTTGTTCACCTTGGAAAGCAAGAGTGACCGTTTTGTGTGACGGTCAGCCAGAACCAAGGTTTTGGTACTGTGGCCGGTCAAGCTGCTCAGGAAGTCAGAAGTAGTGTGGAAAGATAATGGTAGTAAGGGATTCAGGGGAGAAGACAGGTGCCATTGTGGATATAGATTAGAGTTTAAGATAGCACGTTGCCTCCTGGATACCAAGGGTGAGAATCTCATGTGCAATGCCAGGCCTTTGAGAATGTGTACACAGCAAGTTGGGCTTGATAATGTTGACCTTGTTACTATTTTTTCAATACCAGTCCCAGCATATTGTTTCTCGCATGCAAGGATGTGACAAAGATCACGAGAGAGGACTCTGCATGAGCAGCCTACAAAGATCTGTTGGTGGTCCCTGGCCATAAGGTCTGGGCTTGCGGATTGTGATGATCTTTGAAACCAAATTGCTTATGGGTAGCTGTACTTTGTCACTTTAACAGGCGACTATGGCCACTTATATACAACCACCACCTGGCCACCCTACCAACATATTTCAGTGTATTTTCATTGATTTATTAATTGGTATCTTCATCCTGCTCACTACATGAGCAAACACAGCCTATTTGATTAGACTTGCATTTTGCAGTCATCAATGCATTAAGAAAAAGGCTTCCGATGAACTCCAGAAAATGCAACTTAATTCATTACTTTAAAACTGCATTTGAAGATAGCTTTTTATTAAAACTTTAAATGCAACAATCTAGAAACAAGGTGAGGGGTGGTGATCAGACAAGTAGTATTTTACCAAATGAATGAGTTACCATCACTGAAAATTTTAGGCTTACATGTAGAAGAACAACTAATTATACTTTGAATTTCAATGATTTGTGTATTTCTAACAGGGTTAAAAATAACTCGAAAATCTAGCTCTCAAATAACATACCTGTTGCATTTTGGTGGGGTAATTCTTGATATCAGCTTTAAAAAATGGATACTCATCACAGTTGTAGTCATACATCCATTCACAGAAGTGATTTCCAAAATCAAACCCTCTGGAAAAAAAATTATTGGCAATTGACAAAAACATGCTGTGTGGAGCTGTTTTAAGTTACAAAACAGAATCGGATAATGTGTACAGGATAAAACAGAGGCCATTTGGTGTGTTGACTCGACAGGACAATCTTGACAGTTATTCAACATAAGAAATGAGTAACCTACATGGTTCCTTCCACTTGCTCTGGCATTTAATATCATGACTCATCATCTATTTCAACTCTACTTTCCTGCCTATTCTTATATCACTGGATTTCCTGTGTCCAATCTTTTGATCTTCATCTTTAAGATATTTAACTAAGCATCTTCTCGTCTGTTCTAAATAAGTTACCTTTCTTCTGAAACTAAATTTAGTTATAAAGAAAGCAGACTCTCAGCATCAACCCTGGCATTAAATACTATAAAACATTATAGGTCTGATGGTAGCTCTTCCAATGCTTCCACAGAACTAGCCATGCTTAGAGTAATGCTAGCCATGCCTCTAGCAAAGAGGCTTTAAGTATGGATACAACACTTCCTGACTATGTGCAAAATTGTCTGGATATGTCCTGTGCACAAAAATCAGCACAATCTAATCAATGTGTGGTCCATTAGACCTTTCTCAATCATATGCAAGATGGTGAAAAGTGTTCTCTAGCTGCTCCTATCATGCAGCATATACACAGGTATAACCTGCTCACTGATCTTTTTGTGCTCCAGAAGTGCCACTCAGCTCCTGACCTTACTAAAGCATTAGTCCCAACATGAATGAAATAGCTGATTTCCAGAGATGATTGAAGTGGCTGACTTTGACATCAAGACAATATTTGGCACAATGTAGTATCAAACAGCCCTGGCAAAATGGAGGTCGGTCGTAATTGGAACAAATCTCTCAACTGTTTGAAATAATTTGGAGCACATAGGTTTTTGTGGTTGTTGGAAGGCAAATTACCTCTGCTGGGCTTTATCGAATGCAAATATAGCCTTAAGTCAGATAACCAGTATATAACACAATCCAGGTGTGGTCTCAAAAGTCCTGTAGAATTGTATCGTGACTTCCTTATCCTTTTAATCCAACCCTCTTACAATGTGCTACAGCAATCTTTTCCTTTGTGGAAAATGATCAGGTGATCATTCAACTCAAAACTTTCTAGGACCACCCAGGCATGGCCTTTAGAATTGGTGTCTATAGAATAAAACAAGTATGATTAGGTCTAGGTTGCATTCAGGCTCATCTCTGGTTTGGTGCTGCACCAAATTCAGGTTTAGTTGTAGTTTCCCTCCATTGGGATCCGTCAACATCACCACAAACAACCCTGCTGCAAATCCTGACAGCTACACAGGAAGAGTCCAATACAGGTCTTGAATCACACTACTGCCTTCCATCAATTCCAACTTCATGTCATGCAGTATTACAATACCTGAAGTTGTAGCTGCTATATTCAAAGTCAATGAGCATCAGTTTCTGATCAGAGTTTTCAGTGTTTTCCAATAGCAGGAGATTACCTGAAATAAGAAATAAATTTCAGTTAGTATTGGATATTGACAATGATGTATTGTATTGATCTAATTTGCCCTGACTCCATTTGCTATTTCAGACCAGCTATTGTCACTATATTGAGATATGAATTCACAGTATGGAATTGAAGTGTGGACCTAATTGGGCCCAGAAAATATTCCCAAAGTTAAAAGTAAATTAAGAATTTTTTATAAAAGATTGAATTAGCTTACCCTCTTGACAGTCATTATGACAGAAAACAATTGGTGAAGGAGTTGCTTGAAGCAAAGACCTAAGCAGAATGAAAAAAGTGGCATTAAGTGGTATGGTAAAGTTCTACCAATGCTGGATTCCCAAAGACAACAGACATCACACCAGGTAATTACTATTCTATTTATAAGGAACTAGATTTTGTCTTGGGCAGTGAAAGAGATATTAACATTTCATTTGAAAGCATCGTAGTGAAAGAGGTACAAATCATGCTACTAAAACAAGTTACACTAAGCAGCATTTGTGCAATTTAAACATTGAAGAGATCTTCCTTTGAAGATAATAAAATGTTTGCTTGCTGGCACACCAGCAGACAGTAAATAGCATTACACAGAATTTGTTTTTTTTAAAACCCAAAGATGTTGACTGAATTGTAGCAGCTTAAGCTGGAAAAAGCTGCAAGCCTTGTGTGAAAACAAATCCAAGAATGTAAACACGCAAGTATACTTATATCAGTATACAGTCAGATTGTGCTTTACTAAAAAAACTTTTCAGTTTGTCTTCTATACATTTAGGGGAATACACATAGCAACATATGCAAGGATATGATAGCCAGTGGACACAAGGATTCTACAGTGCATGGCTCAGAATTCCATTTTTAAACTAAATTATGGCAAGCAAAGATACATTCCAGATTACAGTAGACAAGATCTGTGAATAAGAGACTTCAGACACAACGTGGTCAGAACTGTTAGATTTGTACAAACTCAAATTCATTAGGCCTGTTTGTAACAGGCAGATTTATCTTCATGAATTTATCAAGGTTTCATTTGTTAACTGTTCAGGAACTACAACTATCGTTAACTTCAAGTCCTACCTTAGCTTCTCCATTTCCTGTGGAAGGTTGTAATTGAGAAGTTGGTGAAATACTCTAACATGAGACTCTCTTGTAAAGCTGATTCGCATCACTTGCTGCAAGTACCTAACATTAATGAGAGACAAACTATTGAACCAGAAGTTAACTGTACAGAAGCATACCAATATTTTCTTTGAAGTGCATTTAAACTTTGGCTTTATAGTATAAAATCCTAAAATATAAATTCACAATTCTTAAAATATGCATCAATATAGTTAAACTTTTTGAACATTTAATTTGGTCAACAAGGACTGCATGAATAGTCTGCATGTTCTTCTTGAAGTGGATTGTGTTCAGATAAGAATTCCTCTGGCTGCTACAGACAGCACAGATGATTGATGTACAAAGATCCCTGTTCACTATGTGAAGAATCTATTAGCAATGTAAATATAGCAGGACTCATCATGCATTACTACACAGATCACAGGAATTCTTGACACCTTGCATTCATCTCCAATGTTACTGTCTTCCACAATAAATGCATCCAAAAATTGTCACTGTTTATTAAAGGAGCAAATGAACTCTCTGTTCCAAGGTTATTTAATTTCAGGAAGGCAGCAGAAAGAGGCTTTTCAACTGGTTTGAGAAATTCCAGTTGCGGGTAGTGGTGGGGGAATGGAGGGGATTTAGAAATTAAATTTGTTTTTATTCATTCATGGGGTGTAGGCATTGCTAATTCATTGCCCAGCCCAAATAGAGTTGATAGTTAAGAGTCAAACACATTGCTGTGGGTCTGAATTCCAGCTGACCACCTGAGGACAGCAGATTTTCTGCCTTAGAAAGAGCTTTACTAAATCAGCTGGTATTTTTACAATGATGTGAATACATGACTGCAATGATCGCCTCTCGAGATGAGAGTTTAAGAAATACTGCTGGATTTGAGATTCAGACAGGATTACATTAGTTTTAACTTTGATGGTTTCACCTGGCAAATTTGTAGCAAACTTATTTTGTGATTTAACATACATAACAGCCAATTACAGAAGGAAAGGAGCACAAAGCTAATATCTTGCATGGAACCACTGTTTTGGAGAGGAAATTAAGGGAAAAAACATCCTGATGCAAGTACTGTAAAAAAGTTAACATCTAAGCCATACCTTGAAGATATACTTACAAAATTTGGGATTCTGTTTCTGCACATTTCCAGAAATTTTAATGGCAACAGAGTGCCAACAAGTTATTGCAGAAATGAATTTGCTAACTTAAAATACTGGATGGTAAAATGCAATTTGAGCTCACAAAATGAGGATACCTACAAACATAGTTAACTGTCCAAATTACATAATTCAGCAAAACAAATAAAAATACAAACTTTTCCTTCATGTAAAAATGTTTGAACATGTGATATCTCTTCCTGCAACTTGAATTGATCTCTCACTGATATTTTGGCTTAATGACAAATACAGATGGTGTGGTATTTATTGAATGTTGTTGGGAAATACGTAATATTTCCTTTTGAATCATTTAATTCTTCCTTCACTGAAATATCGGGTTATCTTAAAAAAAGTGTTTTAATTAACATGGAAATTTGTCAGAGTCTTCAATGTTAATATAGTCCTTTCAATCTACAATGATTGAAACCATTAAAAAGTACATAAAATTAAGTAATCACAGTATAATGGTGTGAAGAGCTTCATGAATAGTGAAAAACAAGTGTTTTGTAATATGGCATGAAACCAGCCATTGTTAATTGCTGCTGACGAATGTGTGAAATGCAAGTGGTGGACACGATAATTATGTTTGGATGCTTTCTACCTTCACAAAATGAAATTTACACAATCCACAAAACCAATCCAAAACTTCTCTCAATGTAATTTTTTTTCTGGTCTGTGAACAACAGC
Organism: Chiloscyllium punctatum; assembly: GCF_047496795.1. NCBI lineage: Eukaryota > Metazoa > Chordata > Chondrichthyes > Orectolobiformes > Hemiscylliidae > Chiloscyllium > Chiloscyllium punctatum. The sequence goes on from NC_092760.1 coordinate 49,137,669, forward strand.
AAACCTAAAACAAATCTATGTAACACACATTTATACATAGGTTATGTCCCAGCTAAATTAAGCCGGTTAAGTACTCACTTCTCCATAGTACGAAATAACCATGTTGGTTCTTTGTTAAATGGCATAGTCATTCTATGAAATGTGGCCATCTTTTTTGCTATTTCTGCTGAAATACTTGGAATAGCCAATTCTTTGGTCTCCAATTTCCGGCTCTAAAGTAATAGATTGTAATATTGATGTAATAAGTCATGTGCATGCAATGTGTTAAATGCTAACTTATTTTACACTAATATGCAAGATATCTATACATACGCATTAAGCATTTCATATTTTGAAATTTACACTTTTCCATACATTTAAATGCAAAATGCTTTTCATAACATTCACCATTGCTTTTGTTAAATGCATTTGCTCACCTACTATGGACCTTTTAGATAAAGTGCTGGAAAGCAACTCAAAACTGGAGAAAAGAGTAGTGTCTTTACTGTTTCTTCAGACTCATTTAAACGTCTAATATTTCTGACACAGGCTCTTCTTTATATGCTGTCTCATGAATCTCATTAGATATTGTCTGAAATCAATTTGCTGGTGTGTACCAAACTAGTAATGGATATACAAATATAGAAGATATTGGACTCTAAAATATTCATATGGTTATGTACCTGAAAATAATTTTCCACAAAATGTTATTTGGGAGTACTTGCATTACACTGAGAAATCTGCAAATTCTAGTTTTAGGCACGAGGAAAACTATTGGAAATTGAAAGTTCACTCAGTAGATAATCCAAGAGGGAGGACGGGAAAGATTTCTAGCTGTAACAGGCTGCTTCTTTGAATAGACTGGGTTCCCTCTTGATTATAAGTTTTAATGAGATAGGTCTCTTGAGTAAACTTAAAAATACAAGCCATAAGTATCAAGTTAGCCTGCAGCAGTGTTTTGTAGAGGAAGAAGAGTGTTGTTTTCTGAGTCTGCAGATTGGAAGTAGCAAAAAATGGCCCTTAGTAGAGTGATATGCTCATCTTGTCGAATGTACGTTTAGGGAGAGTTTGTGTTACTGAGGATTAGATGATTAGATTCCCTACAGAATGGAAACAGGCCCTTCAGCCCAATAAGTCGATACCAACCCTCTGAAGAGTAACCCACCCGGACCATTCCCCTACCTTATATTTACCCCTAATTAATGCACCTAACACGATGGGCAACTTAGCATGGCCAATTCACCTGACCTGCACATCGTTGGATTATGGGAGGATACCGGAGCACCTGGAGGAAACCCACGCAGACAAGGGGAGACTGTGCAAACTCCACACAGACACCAGAGGCAGGAACTGAACCAGCGTCCCTGGTGCAGTAAGGCAGCAGTGCTAACCACTGCGCCATGCTGCCCATATTCGCAATAATTGCTGTTGGCTGCGAATCCTATCAGATTGAATGGAACGGTTGGAGTGACAGTTATAGACAATGAGGAATTTACAAGAGCAAGGGGGTGTGATGGATAGTAGTTATAGGAAGGGAGTAAAGTCGCAGATTTGGTCACAGATGGGTTAACTCCAGGAAAGGTAGAGGTAGGCAGCTAGTGCAGGAGTCTTCTGTGGCTATACCCATTTCAAACAATGTTGTTTTGGAAAATGTAGAGGGTGATAGATTCTCAGGATAATGTAGCACGAACGACCAAGTTTTTGGTATCGAGACTGGCTCTAATGCAACAAAGAGTAAATTGGGTTCCAAGAGATCAAACGTGTTCAGGGAATCTCTAGTCCGAGGCACAGAGATGTTTCTGCGGCCAACAGTGAAAAATCAAAAAGGTATGTTGCTTCCCAGGTGCCAGGAACAAGGATATCTCAGGGTGCAGAATGTTCTCAAGGGGGAAAGAGGGCCCAGGAGGTCATTGTACACATTGGAATCAACATAGGAAGGGAAATCAGATTCTGAAGGGAGATTAGAGAGTTAGGCAGGAGTTTAAAAAGGAGGCCCTCGAGAGTAGTCATAGTACAAGGGAGGGTAGGAACAGGAGGACAGAACAGATGAATGCATGGCTGAGGAGCTGGCATATGGGAGAAGGATTCACATTTTAGGATCATTGGAACCTCCTTTGGGGTAGAAGTGACCTGTAGGAGGACAGATTGCACCTAAATTGCAAGGGGACTGATATACTGGTGGGGAAATTTGCTCGAGCTGCTTGGGAGGATTTAAACTCGTAAGATGATGGGGGTGAGAATTGGGACCCAGGGAGATAGTGTGAAAGATCAGAGACTGGTACAGTTGAGAAAAGAAAGTGAGTCAAACAGTCAGGGCAGACAGGGACAAAGCAGAGAACAAGGTAGGACTGATAAATTAAACAGCATTTATTTCAATGCAAGAGGCCTAACAGGGAAGGCAGATGAACTAGACATGGTTAGGAACACAGGACTGGGATATCATAGCAATTACAGAAATGTGGCTCAGGGATAGACAGGACTGGCAGCATAATGTTCCAGGATACAAATGCTACAGGAAGGATAGAAAAGGAGGCAAGAGAGGAGGGAGAGTGGCATTTTTGCTAAAGGATAGCATTACAGCTGTATTGAGGGAGGATGTTATTTGGGTGGAACTGAGAAATAAGAAAAGGATGATCATCAATAAGACTATTCAGGGGTCTATAATACATTTTGGACCCTAATAGTCACAGGGAAATTGAGAAACAGGTTTGTAAGGAGATCTCAGTTTCTGTAAGAATTATAGGGTGGTTATGGTAGGCAACTTTAACTTTCCAAACAGACTGGGACTGTCATAGTGTTAAGGGTTTAGATGGAGAGGAATTTCTTAAGTGTGTACAAGAAGAATCCTTCATCCATTCAGTATGTGGATGTACCTACTAGAGAAGGTGCAAAACTTGACCTACTCTTGGGAAACAAGGCAGGGCAGGTGACTGAGGTGTCAGTGGGGACACTTTGGGACCAGCGACCATAATTCTATTAGTTTTAAAATAGTGATGGAAGAGGATAGATCAGATCTAAAAGTTGAAGTTCTAAATTGGAGAAAGGCCAATTTTGACAGTATAAGGCAAGAACTTTCAAAAGCTGGTTGGAGGCAGATATTCGCAGGTAAAGGGACGACTGAAAAATGGGAAGTCTTCAGAAATTAGATAACAAGACTCCAGAGAAAGTATATTCCTGTCAGGGCGAAAGGGAAGGCTGGTAGGTATAGGGAATGCTGGATGACTAAAGAAATTGAGGGTTTGGTTAAGGAAAAGGAGGAAGCATATGTCAGGTTATGGACAGGATAGATCGAGTGAATCCTTAGAAGAGTATAAAGAAAGTAGGAGTATACTTAAGAGGGAAATCAGGAGGGCAAAAAGGAGACACAAAATAGCTTTGGCAAATAGAGTTAAGGAGAATACAGTGTTTTTTAAAAATACATTAAGGACAAAAAAGGTAACTAGCGAGAGAATAGGGCCCCTCAAAGATCAGCCAGATGGACTTTGTGTGGGCCACAGATTTTTTTTTTGGTGGGGGGGGGGGGGGGGGAGGAGGAGGAGAATACTCAACAAGTATTTCTCATCAGTGTTTACAGTGCAAAAGGACATGGAAGATATAAAATGTAGGGAAATAGATGGTGACATCTTGAAATGTCTGTATTACAGATCTCTTGATATGCATAAAAGTGGATAAATCCCCAGATTTGATCAGGTATACCAAAGAACTCTGTGGGAAGCTAGGGAAGTAATTGCTAGGCCTCTTGCCGAGATATTTGTATCATCCATAGTTACTGGTGAGGTCCCGGAGGACTGACGGTTGACTAATGTGGTGCCACTGTTGACGAAAGATGGTAAAGACAAGCCAGGGAGCGACAGACCAGTGAGCCTGATGTTGGTGGTGGGCAGGTTGTTGGACGGAATCCTGAGGGACAGGATGTACATGTATTTGGAAAGGCAAGGACTGATTAGGCATAGTCAACATGGCTTTGAGAGTGGGAAATCATGTCTCACAAACTTGATTGAGGCTTTTGAAGAATAACCAAGAGGATCGATGATGGCAGAGCAGTAGATACAATTTATATGGACTTCAGTATGGTGTTCGGAAAGGTTCCCTATGGGAGACTGGTTAGCAAGGTTAGATCTCATGGAATACAGGGAGAACTAGCCCAAAGGTCGAAGACAGAAGGTGGTGGTGGTGGAGGGTTGTTTTTCAGACTAAAGGTCTGTGACCAGTGGAGTGCCATAAGGATCGGTGTTAGGCCCACTAGTTTTCATTATTTATATAAATGATTTGGATGTGAACACAAGAGGTACAGTTAGTAAGTTTGCAGATGACACCAAAATTGGGGGTGTAGTGGATGGTGAAGAAAGTTCTCAGATTACAACAGAATCTTGATCAGATGGGCCAGTGGGTTGAGAAGTGGCAGATGGAGTTTAATTCAGATAAATGAGAGGTGCTGCATTTTGGGAAAGCAAATCTTATACACTGAATGGTAAGCTCCGAGGGAGTGTTGCTGAACAAAGAGACCTTCAAGTACAGATTCATTGTTCCTTGAAAGTAGAGGCACAGGATAGAATAATGAAGGTGGCATTTGGTATGCTTTCCTTTATTGGTCAGAGCATTGAGTACAAGAGTTGGGAGGTCATGTTGCACCTGTATAGGACATTGGTTAGGTCACTTTTGGAATATTGCGTGCAATTCTGGTCTCCTTCCTATCAGAAGGATGTTGTGAAACTTGAAAAGGTTCAGAAAAGATTTAAGGATGTTGTTATGGTTGGAGGATTTGCGCGAAAGGGAGAGGCTGAACAGGCTGGGGCTGTTTTTCCTGGAGTGTCGGAGGCTGAGGGGTGACCTTCGAGGTTCATAAAATCATAAGGGGCATGAAAAGGATAAATATGCAAAGTCTTTTACGCTGAGTGGGGGAATCCTGAACTAGTGGACATAGGTTTAGATTGAGGGGAAAGACATTTTTTAAAAAGAGACACCCCTAAGGGGCAACTTTTTCATGCAGAGGGTGGTGAGTGTGCGAAATGGGTATATGAATAGGAAGGGTTTGGAGAGATATGGGCCAGGTGCTGTCAGGTGGGACTAGATTGGGTTGGGATATCTGGCCAGCATGGACAAGTTGGACCGAAGGGTCATAGTCATAGAGTCAGAGATGTACAGCATGGAAACAGACCCTTCAGTCCTACCCGTCGATGCCAATCAGATATCCCATCCCAATCTAGTCCCACCTGCCAGCACCTGGTCCATATGCCTCCAAACCCTTCCTATTCATACCCATCCAGATGCCTCTTAAATGTTGCAATTGTACCAGCCTCCACCACATCCTCTGGCAGCTCATTCCATACACGTACCACCCTCTGAAAAAATTGACTTAGGTCTCATATCTTTCCCCTCTTAGGGTCTGTTTCTGTGCTGTACGTCTATGACTCTAGATATAGAAAATAGTTGCCTAATTACAATTTTTTAAAAAAAGTTTCACAAAGCTGTTAAATAGTGCTTTGCACGATATATTTTGGGATATACATTTTATATTCTTGATTGTACTGCTCAGTGGCTTGGGACGAAGACTTGATACTTTGAGAATGGGAGGGGATTTTGTCTTTTGTGCAGATTGATGTTATCATCAGTAAAATTCAAGTGTAGTAACTATTTACAAAATAGAAGTGTTCAATTAAGGTTGCTCTATTGGAACAGATCTTAACCAAGACAGAGCTATTATTTGCAGCATTAAGAGCACAAAAGGAATGGCACTTTGTCAAAATAATTTTTTCCCACGTCCTTCATTTTCCACAAACAGTAGAGTCCAGTGGAAACTCAACGCTATGGAGCCTAAGTCAATGATTCACAATACCAGAAATAATGAGACTTACTGCAATGAACTGTTCCAAACGACCCTGAGGAAAGATTCCATATAGCTTCGGACCAAGTGATCGCTCTGCCAAGATAGCAAACATAACACTTTCCAATACCATGGCATCTGCTCCCTATGTGAAGAAGCAACCGGATACTGCTTAATTCAAATTACTATTTCAAAAGTTACATCTATTAATTTATATTATGTATCAGGTATTTTGAAATCTTTAAAAAATCTTTTTAAAAATATTTTGAACTTAACTATATTTTCTATTCACACCAAAAAAAAATGGAATATTTATGCTCCACAAGCTGATTAAAGCATGGATTGAAATTATAGGGTATAACTAACTCAAACACTTATCCTAAACTCAAGAATAGCTTGCCTTGCATCACAGAGATATCATTACTGATATCATTCAGTTTTCTGAATGAGGTACATCCTTCGAGGAGAAACTGGACTCTTGTGAATTTGAATTTTGACCCACTTCAACCATATTAATGATATGTCAGACTTGAGCCAGTAAGTTAGCAAACAGGTCCTCAGACTCAGTTGCTGCTGGAGATTGAAAATTTGGCTTCGCTCGTTGATAGTATCGCACAAGTAATCAGAATCTCTACAGTGCAGATAAAGGTCATTCGGCCCATTAAGGCTGCACCGATCTTTGGAAACAGCCTACCTCCAAACACTTGCCATGTCTGATTCACTTAACTTGGACATATTTGAACCGTGGGAGGAAACCAGAGCACCTGGAGGAAACGCATGCAGACACGGAGAATGCATCTGTGTCGTCTGCATAGTCAAGCGAGGGTTGAGTCGAAGCCAGGTCCCCGGTTCTGAGGCAATGCTAACCATTCAGCTACCATTCCACCCTTACTTTGGCGACTGAAACCTTAGACTTGGCTTGCATCTTACTACAGGTTACTTGAGAACTTCCCTATAGTCACAAAGATCTAGATTAACTAAATACAACTGCAGAGATGTTGAAAGCTTCCTGTACCCTGGTTTTGGAGGGCCCACTCAAGCAAATGCTGCACTTGTGTCTGTTGCTTGCTGACAGCTGTCAATCTCTGTGCTCAGCAGTGTCAAAGAGATGGTGGCTGCTAACAGCTGTGGTTGGGGCTTGAGGGAAAGCTTGTGTGGTGGTTGAAAGAAGGTTTAAGAGTGGGGGGGATGGCCCCTCAGTTTCCTCCCTGCCCTAGCCCTACTGAATCTCCCCCCCCACCTTGATCCCAGCTTTCTCACTCAAGCATGGAATATCTTGGAGAGAACCCTTCCATGAGGGGTAATTGGGTACCGATTTACCAAAGGAGCTCAATAGTGGCACTTCAGTATGATGGCGGGGCCACCACTTGCTTCCTTACCACCCAAATAAATCCAACAGCAGTTTCTATTCAAGCTGTAGATACTTAGGTAGATATCAGATACAATTCTAAATTTAAAAAAATTGTAATTTATGAAGCTACATTTAGAACTGCACTACTGGTAATTTCCTAGAGTTCTAAAAATTCATTCACAGGATGAATGCATCGCTGGCTAGACCAGCATTTATTGCCCACAGGGCAATAGATAACCACATTGCTGTAGGTCTAACCAGCTAAGGATGGCAGTTTACTTCCCTGAAGGAAGTTAGTGAACTAGATGGGTTTTTCTGACAATGGATTCATGGTTATCATTAGATTCTTTATTCTAGATTTTGATTGAATTCAAATTCCAACATCTGCCATGGTGGGATTCGAACCCAGGTCTCCAGAATATTTCCTGGGTCCCCTGGATTAACAGTCTATCGATAATACCACTTAAACCCCTCTACTGCTGCAAAATGGGTGCAAATTTAGCAAAATTCCTTTTCAATCCACCATTATACCACTCATTTACAAACAAACTAATTCTTCTGGTAGATCCTTGACAGTTTTCTTCAAGATGATTACTTCCTTAGTTTAGCACAGTTAACAGCATAAACTAAGCTGGTATGAAAGGCATTTTTATTTTGGAGTCACTAATGTTTGTAATATCAGTGCGACATGGACACAAAAGCAGCTTCAATGATCTGCCCTCCGTCAAAAGGTCAGAAATGGGGATGTTCACTGGTGATTGCACAAAGTTCAGCACTATTCTCAATTCCTCAGGTGCTGAAGCAGTCCATGCTCAAATGCATGGACATCTAGACAATATCCAAACTTGGGCTGACAACTGGCAAGTAAAATTCACGTTACACAAATGCCAGGCAATGACCATCTCCAATTAAAGGTAACGATTCTTGGCATTCAATAATGCTACCATTACTACCAACATCCGAAGGGTAACCATTGCCCAGAAAATCATCTAAACTCACATCATAAACACTCTACAAGAGCAATGGGAGATGATGCATGCGAAAAGCACACCTGCAAGTTTCCCTCCAAGCCCCACACCATCCTGACTTGGAAATATATGGCCATTCCTTCATGGTCACTGAGTCAAAGCTCCCTATCGGCATTGTGGGACAAGTCTAGGACACTGACTACAGCAGTTCAAGGCAGCAAAACACCACCAGCTTCTCAAGGGCAACTTATAGGTAATAAACGCTAACTAACCAGCCATGCACACATCCCACAAGTGAATAAAGAAAAAAATTCCCACAAAGCTCAGAAGCATTAAGCAGGTATTTAAATTCTAACAACTTGTGCTAAACTATCCATCTGGAGCTTTGTACAAAATTTCTGGATCTGTAGCATCAATACACAGCTGTTTGATACAGGTAGCTCTGCTATAATGAGACGGTTGCGTTCATGTGCAACATTATGTTATAGAAAAATTTATTTTAAAGTGCTAACAATGTAATTGCATTACAGCTAATACAAGCTTTACTTTAGAAACTGTCCCCAAATCATCAGTCACATTAGAGCGAATTTTCAATGATGAAACATGCATTATAGCAGAACAACCTGTACAAGTACCAATGATTCATCTACTTCCAGACAAATATTTAAAGTAGCAAGGCACAAATGCCTACTGCCAAAGAATGTTAAAATATCAATTTACATGGATACACACAAACACTGAACCAATGAACAACTTTCAAATGGGTCAAAATGACATTTGGTATTGATTCACAGCTTTCAGGACATTACAGAATTGATTCAACTTTAACTGTACCCTCACTTAAAGAGAACCATGTTTACAGGAATTGATCGTATTGCAGATCTTAAAGGCAATTCCTTCATTTAAGGAGCGAGCGTCCATGAATGTAGCTTCTGGCTGAATTCCCACGGTTTTGATATGCTGCATGGTCTTAAAGAATGACTTACATTTACACAGCACTTTGCTTGACTACTGGGCACTTCAAAATATTACAAGTTGATTAAACCCACTGTGATAAGGAACTCAAATAGCAATGTGATTATAACCAGAAGTCTGCTTTTGTGATATTTATTGAGCTATAAATATTGGCCAAGACATGGGGGCTACCTCCCCTGCTCTACTTTTAAAACAATTTGTTCGAGACGTGGGTGTTTCTGGCACAGCCAGTATTTATTGTCCACCCTTAACTGCCCTTGAACAGAGTGGATAACTAAGCTGGTTCAGAGGGCAGCTATGAATCATCTTCATTGCCATGAGCCTGGAGTCACATGTATGCTCAGTACAAGTAAGGATGGCAGGTGTATTGCCCTAAAGATACAAATCTTGACTAATGGGTTTTTAATAACAAATCAAGAGCAGTTACATGGTCACCACTACATGGCTTCTTGTTCCAGACTTTTTATTATTAGATTGAAATTGCATCTTGTGTCATGGTGGAATTTGAATCCTACCGCCAGAACATTAGCCCATGTTTCTGGATTACTAAGCCAGAGACATTACCACTGTCACCTCTTCCCATAAGAGCATTCTGCAAAGGGAATCTTTACATACCCAAGCAGGAGAGAGAAAAATATTTAAGTTTAATATTTCTTCCAAAAGCCAACACCATTAGTGCAAGTGGTCTCACAGTATTGTGCTGGACTGTCAGCCTTGAATTGTGTGCCCGAACCTGAAGTGGGATTTGAATTTGGGTGATTTAGAGGAATGTGCTAACAAATGAATCACAGCTAACCCTAGGCAAAGTAATTTACTTTGAACAGCTGCAGTTGTGTCTGATGTGTGATTCCCAAGCATACAAGGATAGCAACACAAGGAAAAAAATAAACTTTAAACAGTTTTTACAGGTTTTGTCACAACGGTGACATGTTATGTACATTTTGTAAAAGCAGCTATTCCATCTCTGGAATGGACAGAACCCTAAAAAATAGCTCCCATAAGTCATGTAACTAATCTTGTGGATTGAGCAGTGTGGAAACTATTTATCACAGGAATAAATTACAAGTGACCTTTATAAAAATCAAATCAATAATTCTATAGGTAAACAAACTCCTTGATAACGGTTGCCTTGGAGATAGGAATAACTTCCACCACACCATAACCTGATAATAAGATCATCCAAATTAATGGCTGAGACAGTTAAATTAATTTTTGTTAGGTCTCCATGTTAGGTCTATCACCTAACATGGAGACAGAAAGCAACATGGGATAGCAGCCATCTTATATTGTGTTCTAAGATAACAGTTCTCAACAGGGAGATGGATAAAGGCAAACCAACTTAAGGACTCCTATACTAAATCACGCTTGGAGATGATGGCACAGTAATGTCACTGTACTAAGTAGTCATCCAGATCAACAGGCTAATGGGGGCTTGGGTTCAAATCACACCACAGCAGGTGGAATCTAGGATTCAAAGGAAATCTACAATAAAAGACTAACCTAATGGCTAGCTAATTTGTCCACTGTTGTAAAAACCCATCTGATTCACCAATGTATTTCTAGGAAAGGGATTTTTATTGTCCTTGCTAGTCTGGCCTACATGACACCAAAGCCACAGCAATTTGACTGTTAACTGCCCTCTGTGCAATACAGACTTAAAGGAAAAAAAAAAGAGTTACTTGCAATGGCATAAAAGTTTCCAGCAAAATGTTTTTCCTACTGACTCCATGGTGGTGGCCTGAAGTCTGACTACTCACTCACTAAGGATCCAGTGTAATAGGAGGTGCAAACATGTAATAACTTTCACAGGCAAGTACAGAACTACCCATGTTTTAGATCCTGTCTTTCAAAGCAGGTTCCAGAAAGCAACATCACTGTCACCTTGTTTTTCTGAGGTAGCTAGCTAATGTGCTAGCATCTGAATTGCTGCTTCCTACCCATCAGATACTTAAAAGCTAACATTTGTCTTAACTTTTCCATTTCCATATATTATAGCTGTTAGCATGAGAAATGGAATGCCAAAACTAGCACTCTATTAGGTTGATAGCTAATGGCAGCAGCAACGCAGAGTCTGCAGTTTTGAACAAAGGGATTCTTGTCTTGCAAAACTTCAGCAACAGTTGATACAACTGCTCTGAAACTAAATGCAGGACATCTGTGGCAGGTTTAAAAAATGTAACCTCAAATCCACATTCTGATTCATCCCTTTTGACCTTTCAACTCTTTGCTTAGCAACAATCTACCTGTGCCTTAAAAATATTTGGCTCTGCTTCTACTATCTTTTCCAAGAGTTCCAAAGACTCATGCAATCAAAACAAAAATCCATTTTAAATGGATGACTGATATCCAAAACAGCTATAGATTCTTTTAAAGAGGAAAAATCCTCTTGACATCTATCTTGTCAAGACCCTCCAAGATACCTCAAGTTCTCAATCATCTGGTAAGTGGAACACAAAATCTGCACCAATTATTTAAAAATTCAATGCAGTATAATAGACAAATAGATTCCATTTCATCTAATCTCAAACTCAGTGACAATTTTAAAGTGTGCAACCTAATTTCCATTTTCAGCAAGCATTAACTTTGTAGAATATGGTGAAAGAAAACATTGCAGGCAATGTCCATTATTGACTTTGCAATCTCAGTCATTGAGACACATTTGTGTATCTAGAGAAAGTGTCCTAACAATAAAGGCACAGCAGGGAATGCCTGGAGCCATGCAAATGAAATGGCACAATGCCACGTTCTGAAAGTCTAATCCAAATTACGTGCTAAAAATCTTGTGTACGCAATGACATTATTGAAAACAACTCAAAAGGTTAAAATTGGGAATTGTATTACTAACAACTGTTGAATGATTAAATAAATATCACCAACAAAAACATTAATTCTTTTCCAATAATTTTCAGCATTCCACATTTTTAAAAATCCATTGAACTATGCTTACCTCTTTGCATGTGGTCTACCCACACTTTTTCCACTATGGTTCAATGGAGCAGACTAAATGAAATTCCAAGCAAACACTATTCGTTTCCCAGCTTTGCACAAGCAAATTGGACCTGAACTGCTCCACTGTATCCTGAAGCTTTAAACTCATTTTTAATTTAAATAATTCCAGTTTTTAATCCCAGTCATAACACATGATTCAGTTTCAAGTTACAGTATATAGTATGGACACATTCTACAGATATTTCTGAATTCCAACATCTGCTGCCAAGGTTTGAATATGCCCTTATTGAAAAATACAATTAAAACAGTGAGCACATTGGGTTTGATCTAATTAAACTTTAGGCATAATTCCAGCAATTTTAGTGCAAAAAGCATTACAATTGATCCAGTTTTATAACTGTCAGTCCAAATCTATCATAACAATTCAGACCTTGTCAGTTTCTAATAAAGGCATGCATTTTTCAGTGTAATCCATGGCTAGACAAGTTTTGATCAAAGCTGGCTTAAGAAAATTAATGGAGGTCTTTTGCAGTTTTATCTCAACATTCTTGCAGGAAGCTAATTTATGACAGGAATGGCACTAACATGTAAAATATGCATATTTCACGTTTGAAGGGTTTTTGTGCAGTCTGAATTTCCAATGTCAACATAATGAAAAGACAGATATTGAAACAACAATTGATGATCGTAAAATCCATGAGCTTAGAATTCTGTTCAACCACAGTCAGTTCTGCTATAACATGTTGTAGTTCCATTCTCTTCAATTCCATGTTAAGAAAATCATGTATGGGGCTAGAATCACTTGATCATCAATACATGCTTGAAAACTTCACACTATAGAAACAGTGTCCCCAATTCGTCTATTGTGTTATAGCAATTTGTGGTATGAAATGCACCTTATAGCAGAATGCCTGGCATTATAATCCTAAATTACCACAATACTTCTTTCAGAAACCAGACTAACAGTAAAACATATTTAATAGTGGACAATATACTATGGATTACAATTCAGCGCAAAATGCAGCACGTTCTGGATCCCCAACTCAATCAGCTCAACCACAGAACAGATCAGTCTCTTACTGCAGAAAAGTAAGATCACTTATATTGCATATTAATTGCTCACTGCAAAGATTACTACAAATTGATAACAAGACATCACAAGAGTGGGACTGTTGTCTCAATTATTTAAATCAATCTGCTCTTAAAACACAAGCCTACTGTCCTAGAAGGGTTAGTGAATTTAACAAGATAGGGAAATACAAGACAGTACTCCATTTTATTAACCCAATTTACACTTTCCCACAAGCTGAAAGTGCACTTCCAACTTCAAACAAAGTAATGGTGATTCAGACCATAAATTTTACTAGCAGTGTAATCCTTCTGTTATCACAAATGTTTCTTTCAGAAAAGAGACCATCAGGACCTTACTTTAAATAGAATGCAGTGAAAAATGTAATGCATCCAGAATCCCTGACTCAATTAACAAAACCACAGAATTTATCTTGGATACATGCAAGAGGTATGCTGATAATTATGGGACAATTACAATTCTCCCTGGATAAAGTTGACTACAACAGGATGAATAGTCCTTATTGAGGCAGGAAATTAGTTGTAGTTTTTGGGTGCCAAGTCTACCTCCAGTGAAATAGTACAGCTACTTCTAGCAGAATTAGGGCTCCTAGACTCAAAATACAATGGAGGAAGAACACACTAGTATGCGAAGTGGAGTACTCCACTATCGTGAATGGCATTTGGAGGAAGCACTGAGTGGCAAGGGTAACACTATACTTTGGCAGCTGCACTGAAACGTTCATCACCTAAAGTGGCTCAGCAGTACCATTCCTGACCAAAATGGTTAATTGTAAAAAGGTCATAACTGCTAGACTAGGTCTGTGGCAGGCAGTGAACCAACAGGGAAAAGCAGACCTGGCTATATCCTCACCAATTTCTGTTACACAAATGCCTGCCCATGACAGCATCAGTAAGAATGAGGATTGTGCTGTTTTCATGAAGTCCTAGCTTCATACAAAGAACACCATCATGTTGTGTGGTACTGTATTAAATGAAACTGGCTTCAAACAGATCTAGCAGAAGACTGGGCATTCATGAGGTACTGTGCTTCATTATCAGAATTATACTCCTGCATAAATCTGTAACCTCAATCCAGCAGATTCCCACACTCCACCATTACATCAACGCTGGTTCAATGGTCTGATCAAGATAGCCATCATTTCACAAAATGGCTTTTGTGGCTATTTTATACCATGCACACAATTCCAGCAGAAATCAATCATTCCCTGGTGAAGACAGCAACATCCCCCAGCCTGCTGTCCACTGTTGCAGAAGGGAGATGATTTAACATTATGACACTTACCACTTGCTGCCTCCAGTTGTGAGACACCTTGTACTGAAGAGGTGACCTCACTCACTTGAACCTAGCCCTCTGAAGTATGCAACCATATGACAGCACATTGAGGATTGTGCACACGATACAGGAGCAAAATTAGGATATTCCCCTCATCGAAGCTGCTTTACCAATCCTGGCTGATGTTTCTCCATCCCATTATCTCACTTTCTCCACATGATCTTTGATCCCCTTACTAATCAAAAACATGAGCTGAATGTCACAGGAAGGTGAGACAACATTTGCATGCTGCTTGTATTTGAAGAAATTGAGACGAGTTCATTGCATCTTCTGACTGCCAAATAATGCTCTGTAGTGCACAAGGTTTTCAGCATTACATTACCTACAACGTGGAAACAGGCCCTTCAACCCAACATGCCCACACTGACCCTCCGGAAGAACAACCCATCCCCACCCATTCCCCAACCCTGACGAATGCACCTAATGCTATTGGACAATTTAACATGGCCAATTCACCTGGCCTACACACCTTTTGGATTGAGTGTGTAAACCGGAGCACCCAGCGGAAACCACGCAAACAGGGAGAATATGCAAACTCCACACAGTTGCCCAAGGCTGGAATTGAACACAGGTCCCTGGCGCTGTGAGGCAGCAGTGCTAACCACTGAGCCACCATGCCGCCTTAGGTGAGCACTGGCGCAGCAGTGATAGACGATATTAAAAAGGTGGAAGTGTGCAGTGCTTGTGATTAACAGAACATCGGGGCCAGAAGTTCAGATCAGAGTCAAATAGAATGCTGAGGTTGTGAATCGGATTGGAACTAGGGAACAGAGTTACAAGAGTCAAGGACGACAATTTCAAACCTTCCAACAACGGACAGAAATCTGTCAGTTTCAGGTTTACAGAGGTTCAGCAGTCTGAATGAGCATGAGCCTTATTTTCTGATGCAAATATCTTGTAACAATTTGCTATTGATTCTACTTTTAATTTAACATTTAGGATAAGTACTAGAGTAAATTACTGGTTTCAAATGCTTAATTACAATACACTTCAAAATTATCAAGTGTCAAATACAAAACTTAGCAGATTTGACTCCAGATTTCAAGAAAGCACATTTAGAGTCAGATGTAAAGCATGGAAACAGACCCTTTGGTCCAACGTGTCCATGCCGACCAAATATGATAACCCAATCTAGTCCCACCTGCCAGCACCTGGCCCATATCCCTCCAAACCCTTCCTATTCATATACCCATCCAAATGCCTTTTAAATGTTGCAATTGTACCAGCCTCCACCACTTCCTCTGGCAGCTCATTCCATACACGTACCACCCTCAGCATGAAAATGTTGTCCCTTTAGGTCTCATATCTTTTCCCCCTCACCCTAAACCTATGCCCTCTAGTTCTGGCTCCCCCACCACAGGGAAAAGACTGTCTATTTATCCTATTCATGCCCCTCATGATTTTGTAAACCCCTCAGCCTCTGACGCTCCAGGTAAAACAGCCCCAAGCCTGTTCAGCCTCTCCCTGTAGCTCAAATCTTCCAACCCTGGCAACATCCTTTTAAATCTTTTCTGAACCCTTTCAAGTTTCATAACATCTTTCCAATAGGAAGGAGACAAGAACTGCACACAATACTCCAGCAGTGCCCTAACCAATGTCCTGCACAGCCGCAACATGATCTCCCAACTCCTGTACTCAATACTCTGACCAATAAAGGAAAGCATACCAGACTCCTCCTTCACTATCCTATCTACCTGCGACTCCACTTTTAATGAGCTATGAACCCGCACTCCAAGGTCTCTTTGTTCAAAAACAATCCTTCGGACCTTACCATTAAGTGTATAAGTCCTGCTAAGACTTGCTTTCCCAAAATGCAGCACCTTGCATTTATCTGAATTAAACTCCATCCGCCACCTCTCAGCCCATTGGTCAAGATCCTGTTGTAATCTGAAGTAACCTTCGCTGTCCACTACACCTCCAACTTTGGTGTCATCTGAAAACTTACTAACTGTACTGCTTGTGCTCCAAATCATTTATATAAATGACAAAGCAGAGGGCCCACCACCAATCCTTGTGGCACTCCACTGGTCACAGGCCTCCAGACTGAAAATCAACCCTCCACCACCACCCTCTGTCTTCTACCTTTGAACCAGTTCTGTATCCAAATGGCTAGTTCTCCCTGTATTCCTTGAGATCTAACCAGTCTCCCATGGGGAAACTTGAATGCCTTACCTGAAGGCCATATAGATCATATCTACCGCTCTGCCCTCAATCCTTTGTTAATTCTTCAAAAAGCTCAATCAAGTTTGAGAGACATGATTTCCCACGCACAAAACCATGTTGACTATCCCGAATCAGACCTTGCCTTTCCAAATACATGTACATCCTGTCCCTCAGGATTCCCTCCAACAACTTGCCCACCACTGAGGTCAGGCTCTCCGGTCTATAGTTCCCTGGCTTGTCCTTACTGCCCTTCTTAAACAGTGGCACCACGTTTGCCAACCTCCAGTCTTCCGGCACCTCACCTGTGACTATCAATGATACAAATATCTCAGCAGGAGGCCCAATCACTTCTCTAGCTTCCCAGAGAGTTCTGGGGTACACCTGATCAGGTCCTGGGGATTTATCCACCTTTATGCGTTTCAAGACATCCAGCACTTCCTCCTCCGTAATACAGATATGTTACAAGGGGTCACCATCTATTTCACTACAGTCTATATCTTCCATATCCTTTTCCACAGTAAATACTGATGCAAAATACTCATTTAGTATCTACCACAGCCCCCATTTTCTGAAGCTCCACATCGGATCTTTGAGGGGTTCTATTCTCTTCTTAGTTGTCCTTTTGTCCTTAATGTATTTGTAAAAGCACTTTGGATTCTCCTCCATTTGCCAAATCTCTCATGTTCCCTTTTTGCCCTCCTGATTTCCTTAAGTATGCTCCTACTTCCTTTATACTCTGAGGATTCACTCGATCTATCCTGTCTATAACTGACATATGATTCTTTTTTCTTCACCAAACTCAATTTCTTTAGTCATCCAGCATTCCCTATACCTACCAGCTTTCCCTTTCACCCTGAAAGGAATATACTTTCTCTGGATTCTAGTTCTCATTTCTGAAGGCTTCCCATTTTCCAGCCGTCCCTTTACCTGCGAAGTCAGCTTTTGAAAGTTCTTGCCCAATACAGTCAAAATTGGCCTTTCTCCAATTTCGAACTTCAACTTTTAGATCTGGTCTATCCTTTTCCACCACTATTTTAAAATGAATAGAATTATGGTTGCTGGCCCCAAAGTGCTCCCCCACTGACACCTCAGTCACCTGCCTTGCCTTATTTCCCAAGAGTAGGTCAAGTTTTGCACCTTCTCTAGTAGGTACATCCACATACTGAATGTTCTTGTACACACTTAAATTCCTCTCCATCTAAACCCTTAACACTATGGCAGTCCCAGTCTACGTTTGGAAGGTTAATATCCGCCACCATACCCACCCTGTTATTCTTAAAGATAGAAGAGACCTCCTGACAAGTTTGTTTCTCAATTTCCCTGACTATTAGGGGATCTATAATACAATCCCAATAAGGTGATCAGCCCTTTCTTATTTCTCAGCTCCACCCAAATAACTTCCCCAGATTTAGTTTGGGAATATCCTCCCTCAGCACAGCTGTAATGCTCTCCCTTATCAAAAATACCTCTCCCCCCTCTTCTCTTGCCTCCCTTTATATCCTTCCTATAACCTTTGTATCCTGGAACATTAAGCTGCCAGTCCTGCCCTCCTTGAGCCATATTTCTGTAACTGCTATGACATCCCAGTCCCATGCTCCTAACCATGCCCAGAGTTCATCTGCCTTCCCTGTTAGGCCTCTTGCATGGAAATAAATGCAGTTTAATTTATTATTCCTACTTTGTCCCTGCTTGCCTTGACTGTTTAACTCGCTTCTGTTCTCAACTGTACCAGTCTCCGATTGATCTCTACTTACTATCGCCCTGGGTCCCACCGCGCCCCCATCCCCCCCTTACTAGTTTAAATCCTCCCGAGCAGCTCTAGCATATCTCCCTGCCAGTATGTTAGTCCCCTTCCAATTAAGTTCGCAAACCATCCTTGTATAGGTCACTTCTACCCCAAAACAGATTCCAATGGTCCAAAAATGTGAATCCTTCTCCCATGCACTAGGTCCTCAGCCATGCATTCATCTCTCTCCTCCTAGTCCTGTCCTCACTAGCTCGTAGCACGGAGTAAATCCAGACTTTACTACCCTTGAGGACCTCCTATTTAAATTCCTGCCTAAATCTAATCTCCCTTCAGAATCTCAACCTTTTCCCTTTTTATATCGTTGGTTCCACTGTGGACAATGACCCCTTGCTGGCCCCTCCCCCGTGAGAACATTCTGCACCCTCAGACATCCTTGATCCTGGCACCAGGGAAGCAATACACCATTCTGATTTTTTGCTGATGGCTACAGAAACGTCTGTCTGTACCTCAGACTAGACAGTCCCCTAACACAATTGATGTCTTGGAACCCGACGTACCCCTCATTGCATTAAAGCCAGGCTCAATATCAGAAACTTGGCTGTTCAGGCTACATTCCCCCGAGAATCCATCACCCCCTACATTTTCCAAAACAGCATGCTTGTTTGAAATTGTTTATAGAACATATCTGATTGAAGGTATTTTTGTAAAAGTTTACGTTGATCACAGCAAAACGCTTCTGCAATTTTAAACTGTTTGGTTGTTGAAGTTAAAAAGGTCACAATTTCACATCTCACTACACTCACTGTAACCACTTCCTTTTACACAACATGCACAAAGCCATAGGGTTTCAGCTTTTGTAGAAAAGCAAACTTAATGGTTTCAAATCACCAATAAAAATCATGAATTCAACGTACCAACGAAGTATTTTTATTTACTCAATGCACTTGAAACAATAAACTTAGCCACAAGCCTTTATCTAGGAATACTTTCCAGTCGTACATTGCTTTGTGGATTGCCAGCTTTGCAGTTTGCTAGATCAGCTATTTTAAAATTGCCAGCCTTTGACTTTTGTTTCAAAAAAGATTAGCATTAAGAACAATGCTCTGACTGGAACTGTGGATTAAACCAATGGCATTAGCAGGATCAACCTTATTAATGGCAGCTTTAGATTTTCTTTAAATCAGGTACAGAAACAATTAAACCAATATTCTGCATCGCAGAGACATGGTTGCAGAGGGTTCAGGACTGGCAGTTAAACATCCAAGGATTTACAACTTACTGAAAAGACGGAGGTGGGCAGAGGGGGCAGGGTGGCCTTGCTAGTTAAGAACAAAATTAAATCTATGGCACTGAATGACAGAGTTGGATGATGTGAAGTCTGTGTGGGTGGAATTGAGGAACCACAAAGGCAAAAAAACCATAATTGGAGTTGTGTACAGATCTCCTAACAGTGGTCAGGACTAGAGGCGCAACACGGACCAGGAAATAGAAAAGGCACGTCAGAAAGGCAAGGTCACTGATCATGCGGGACTTCAATATGCAGGTGGACTGGGTAAATAATGTTGCCAGTGGATCCAAAGAAAGGGAATTCTTGGAATGATTACAGGATGGCTTTTTGGAACAGCTTGTTGTGGAGCCCACAAGGGAGCAGGCTACTTTGGACCTAGTGCTATATAATGAACCAGGCTTTATAAAAGATCTTAAAGTAAGGGAACACTTAGGAAACAGCAATCATAATATGGGTAGAGTTCAGTCTGCAGTTTGAAAGAGAGAAGGCAAAATCGGATGTAATGGTGTTACAACTAAACAAAGGTAATTATGAGGGCATTAGAATGGAACTGACGAAAATCAACTCGAAGCAGAGCATAGCAGAGAAGACAGTAGAGCAAAAATGGCAGGAGTTTGTGGGTATAATTGAGGACACAGTACAGAGGTTCATCCCCAAGAAAAGAAAGATTATCCGGGGAGGGATTAGACAGCCATGGCTGACAAAGGAAGTCAGGAAATCAAAGAAAAAAAGAGATCCTATAAAGTGGCCAAGAGCACTGGGAAATCAGAAGATTGTGAAGGCTACAAAAACAGAGGATAACAAAGAGAAATAAGGAAGGAGAGGATCAAATATGAAGGTAGGCTAGCCAGTAGTATTAGAAATGATAGTAAAAGTTTCTTTCAATACATAAGAAACAAACGACAGTAGACAAAAGTAGACATGGGCCACTTCAAAGTGATGCTGGAAGGCTAGTGATGGGAGAGAAGGGAAGAGCTGGAGAACTTAAGTACTTTGCATCAGTCTTCACAGTGGAAGACATGAGTAATATCCCAACAATTAAAGGGAGTCAGGGGGCTGAGTTGAGTATGGTTGCCATTACAAAAGAGATTACTTAGATTAGTGTGAAAACAGGCCCTGCGACCGTCCACACCGACCCGCAACCCACCCAGCCCATTCCCTTACATTTACCCCTGCCCCTAACACTACAGGCAATTTAGCATGGTCAATTCACTTAACCTAAACATTTTTGGACTGTGGGAGGAAACCTGGGCACCCGGAGGAAACCCACGCAGACACAGGTAGAATGTGCAAACTCTATACAGACAGACAGTCGCCTGAGGCAGGAAGTGAACCCGGGTCTCTGGCGCTGTGAGGCAGCAGTGCTAACCACTGTGCTACCGTGACACGCACAATAGTGCTAGAAAAGCTAGAAGGTCTTAAAATTGACAAATCGCTTGGCCCCAGAGGGCTACATCCTAGAGTTCTGAGGGAGGTGGCTGAGGAAATAGCGGAGGCGTTGGTTGAGATCTTTCAAAAGTCACTGGAGTCAGGGAAAGTCCCGGATGATTGGAAGATTGCTGTTGTAACCACATTGTTCAAGAAAGGATCAAAACAAAAGATGGAAAATTACAGGAAAATTAGCCTAACCTCTGTTGTTGGTAAAATCATAGAAGCCACCGTTAAGGAGGAGGTTTCTAAATTCTTGGAAGAGCAGGGTCAGATTAGAACAAGTCAACATGGATTTAGTAAGGGGAGGTTGTGCCTGACAAACCTTTTAGAATTCTTTGAAGAGGTGACAAGTAGGTTAGACCAGGGAAACCCAGTGGATGTTGTCTATCTAGACTTCCAAAAGGCCTTTGATAAGGTGCCACACAGGAGGGTACTGAGTAAGGTGAGGGCCCATGGTGTTGAGGTGAGCTAATGGCATGGATTGAGGATTGGCTGTCTGACAGAAGGCAGAGAGTTGGGATAAGAGGTTCTTTTTCAGACAAGCGGTGTCCCACAGGGTTCAGTGTTGGGGTCACAGCTGTTCACGTTATATATTAATAATCTGGATGAAGGGACTAGGGGCATTCTAGCGAAGTTTGCCGATGATACGAAGATAGGTGGACATGCAAGTAGTACTGAGGAAGTGGGGAGGCTACAGAAGGATCTAGACAGTTTGGGACAGTGGTCCAGGAAATGGCTGAAGTTCAATGTGAGCAAATGTGAGGTTTTGCACTTTGGAAAAACGAATACAAGCATGGACTACTTTCTAAACGGTGAGAAAATTCCTAATGCCAAAGTACAAAGGGATCTGGGAGTGCTAGCTGAGGATTCTCTAAAGGTAAACATGCAGGTTGAATCTGTGATTAAGAAAGCGAATGCAATGTTGTCATTTATCTCAAGAGGGTTGGAATATAAAAGCAGCGATGTGCTACTGAGCCTTTATAAAGCTCTGGTTAGGCCCCATTTGGAGTACTGTGTCCAGTTTTGGTCCCCACACCTCAGGAGGGACATACTGGCACTGGAGCTTGTCCAGCGGAGATTCATACGGATGATCCCTGGAATGGTAGGTCTAACATGAGGAACGGCTGAGGATCCTGGGATTGCACTCATTGGAGTTTAGAAGGTTAAGGGGAGATCTAATAGAAACTTACAAGATAATACATGGCTTGGAAAGGGTGGATGCTAAGAAATTGTTTCCGTTAGGCGGGGAGACTCTGACCAGTGGGCACAGCCTTAAAATTAGAGGGGGTCGATTCAGAACAGAAATGCGGAGACATTTCTTCAGCCAGAGTGGAGAGTCTGTGGAATTCATTGCCGCAGAGTGCAGTGGAGGTCAGGACACTAAATGTCTTCAAGAATTTATCAATCTCTGTCTTAATGCACAAGGAATTAAGGGCTACAGGGAGAATGCGGGTAAATGGAGTTGAAATGCCCATCAGCCATGATTAAATGGCGGAGTGAACTCGATGGGCCAAATGGCCTTACTTCCACGCCTATGTCTTATGGTCTTAAACCTTAAAAATTTTGAATAAAATATAGTGAATGAAAGTACATTCAGTAACAGGTGTTTAAATTTTTTATAGAAATGGTCATAAAAATGTAAAGACCATGACGTAAAATTGCCACCTCTCACCAAACATCATGAATGAGCATCAATTAATAAAACCAAACCTAATTTTATCAACACGATTCTGTGCTGCTGTCATTCAGAGATACTCTAATTAACATTTACAGCTGCAGAGTGTGTAAGAGACTACGGTACCACTGCCTGAAGAAATAATGAGAACCAAGGGCAACTCCTGTCTTTAGAAACTTAGACAGTGTTACTTCATCAGTTCTAATGTATTCCTTTTTATTTATTCACAACATGTGGCCATCACTGGCTAGGCCAGCATTCGTTGTCCATTCCCCATTTCTAAGAGGGCTATTAAGAGTTAACCCTGTTGGTCTGGAGTCACGTGTAGGGTAGAGGATGGTAGATTTCCTTTGTAAAGGACATTAGAATGTTTTTCCTGACAAAATGATTTCATGACCTTTAATTCCAGATTTTTATTGCATTCAAATTCCAGCACCCATGGTGGGATGCAAACTAGAACACTAGAAAATTACCTGCAACTCTGGAATAGTCTACCCTCTGAGCAATTAGGAATGGACAATAAATGCTGATATAGCCAGTGCCACCCACATCCCATAAATGAATGTAAACTTCCGCTTTCCCTCTGAAATTGGTGCTCAACGAGGGGTATTTCCCGAGGAAATTTATTCCACAATCTCAAATAAAACAGCATTTGTTAAGATTCTACTGCTCGGTCCCAAAGATATGCCTTAACATTTGCTAATTTCAGTTTTATAATTGCAAGAGTCACCAATCTGTGGTTGCTCCAAGTGAGATTGTAAATTTAGTGCAAATTCAGTATAATTTATGCTGGTACACCAATGGCCACTAGGAATGGAGACTATGCAGCACATTTCACACAAATCCCCTTTGGTCAAAGATACAAGCCTAATTTCAATACTTTCAAGTATAATTACCATTACGGTAGTACAACATCCAAGGCATTTCACTGGAGCATTTTCAAACGGTTCCAGCAAAAGCTGAGCTAAGGCTCAGCCAGACTTAGGTGATGCAGTTGATGCAAAGTTGAGTTCCCAAGCAAAACAGCAAAATTAAGAGGAGCTAGGTTCAGCCTCAAATAGTTACTACAAAGAGTGATGAAGTCAAAGGCTAGATCAAAAATCATGGTGGTGACTGAAGACACAACATTCAATGTTGTCTTAATATACAGTTAGGAAAACATATTTTACTCCCAGTACTGGACACCAGATAAGCAGTCTGACATGTAGATATGGTGAGGTACAGCTCAACACTTAGAATCTGTTGAGTCTGAGTCAATTGCTGTTAACACAATCACAGGACACTCCACATCCAGCTAAAAACAAGGACTGCAGATGCTGGAAACCAGAGTCTAAATTAGAGTGGTGCTGGAAAAATACAGCAAGTCAGGCAGCACTCAAGGAGCAGGAAAATCGAAGTTTCAGGCAAAAGCCCTTCATCAGGAATAGAGGCAGGGAGTCTGGAGGGTGGAGAGATAAATGAGGGGGGTGGGAGTGGGGAGAAAGTAGCACAGAGTACAATAGGTGAATTGGGGTGGGGATGGAGGTGATAGGTCAGAGAAGAGGCACCACTCTAATCTAGACTCTGGTTTCCAGCATCAGCAGTCCTTGTTTTTATCTAGTTGATTTTAATCCTACTGCGAATCCTCTTGCAAGGATGCCTGCCTTGAAGTTTTCTTCCTCTCTATACAAAAATTTGAGTGAGTCTCTCACTGCAACCCCCAGCTCATCTCTGCCCTGAAGCTCTTCAACCATGTCCTGAAACAGACTCGCTACCACAACCACATTTGCTTTCTCCCTCACTATCTTACGGCTGGAGGAAGAACAACTCATCTTCCGCCTCAGAATACTTCAACCCCATGGCATCAATGTGGATTTCATCAGTTTCTTAATTTCCCCTTCCTCCACCTCACCCCAGCTCCAGCCTTCCAGCTCACCACCCCTCTTATGACCTGTCCTACCTACCTATCTTCCTTTCCACCTATCCACTCCACCCTCCTCTCTGACCTATCACCTTCATCCCCACCCCCATTCACCCACTGTACTCTTTGCTACCTTCCCTCACCCCCCCCCCCCCCATTTATCTCTCCACTTCAGGCTCCCTGCCTCTATTCCTGAAGGGCTTTTGCCAGAAATGTCGATTTTCCTGGTCCTCGGATGCTGCCTGACCTGCTGTGCTTTTCCAACATCACTAATCTAGACTCTAATCTGCACTCCACATCCAGGCAGTTGCAGTACTGTGTCCAAGATTGAGACCATTGAGTAAGATGAAGTTATTTTAACAATGACAACCATCAAAATGCATTCCTTTTCAAATTAATAAAAATAGTTTTAAATGTTTCTGCAAATTTTAGAGACACAGCCAAGCAGTAATAGGAAGCTGGTAGGTTAGCAAACTAAACTTGGGGAGAGTTGTGCAAGCTGACAACAAGTAGTGCTACAAAGACGATGACAACACCAGCAGCACAAAACACATACCCAACAGTAGATTGGGTGTCCACTTTCTGCTCAGTATACATTATTGACATCAGCACTAATGATTTCCTGTGCCATTGCAGTGGCAAGAGATACTCCATTTTGTATAATGTCAATGACAGCAGTATGCAGATTAGTAGGAGGGATCAAAGATAGATTCCTGGGGAAACCAGAGGTAACTGCACACAAGGAGATTAAACCCTTCCAAGCAATACTCTGCTTGCGACTAGATAGGGAAGAATTGACCCAAGCAATCAAGGGACTGGTTACTATGATCATAATCACATAAGCCATCATATGGCTTTCTTAATAACTAATATAGCACTATGGCAGGCTTGGAATCTGACTGGTAAGACTTAACCGTGGACAGGGAAAGGCAATTTGGATGTGGAAAGGGCGGTTGGAGATAAGTTAGAAATGTGCAAGGACTGAGGGATTAAACATTGATTATTGGATGCACAGTGTAATTATGGCAGACTTGAAGGGAATAAAACAAGTGCGAGAATTGTTAACATCAGCTGAATTAATACTATCAAATCACTTATCAAGTTCACTTATGACATTCAGCAGAAATAAGTCAGCATACAGAGAGGAGGTGCAGCAGCTGGTGCAATGCTAACAACCTATCTCTGAACATGGACAGAACTGAAGAGATAGTTGTTGACTTCAGGAGTGCACAGAGCAACCACTCTGATGGCCATCGACAGCTCCCTGTGGAGATCGTGAAGAGCACCGAATGTCTTAGTGTCCACCCCCTGGCCCCTCAACACCAGCTCCATAGCCAAGAGACACCTGGCAGAGTCTTGAGTTTGTGTAAACTGAGGAAAGCCCACCTCCCACCCCCTCTGCCTCACCACATTCTATAGAGGGTTCACAGAGTACCCTGAGCTGCTGCATCACTGATTCAGGAGTTGCACCATCTCAGATTCTAAGACCCTACACCAGATAGTGAGGACAACTGAGAGGATCATCGGGGTCTGTCTTCCCTCCATTATAGACATTTAGACCACACACTGCATCCGAAAGGCTAACAACATTGTTGAAGAGCCCACACATTCTTTACTCAAACTCTTCTCCCTCCCGCCATCTGGCAGAAGATCCTGGAGCATTTGGTCTCATGGCTAGACTGTGCATCAGTCTCTTCCCCAAAGCCATCAAGCTGCTTAACACTATGATCGGACTTTTTTCCATCTGAAATTCTTTGCACCACTTCGGATTGCTGCTGGAACAATGTCTATTAGTAATCATTCTTTTATTACACTAATATGCACGTTTGGCACTTATGTACTTTATCCCACCCTTTGTATCATGTAGTTTGTGCTGTCCACGTAGCACCTTGGTCCTGGAGGAACGCTGTCTTGTTTTTAACTATCAATTGTATATGGCAGAAATGACAAAAGCTATTATCTCTCTCTACACCAAGGTAGCAAGTTGGGTGGTTAGCCAATAAGAATAGGTTCGAGTGAGCAGGTGGTGGTTCTCAGGAACAAGGTGAGCTCAGAGAGGGCAAGAAGGACAGGAAAGATACAGTTTAGAGTCAGTGTGACCCAGTGGGACAAAGGAAGAAAGAGAAAATGCCAGACAGCTGAATAAGTTTGACCACATGACCATGTTTGGGGGTGGGGAAAAAAAAAGAGCTTCCTTTGCAACCATGTTTAAAGACTTATTATTTCTGAAGACAGTTTCAAATGAAGACAAACTTACCCGAATATCAAAGCTGTCCTGGTTCGTCTGTTTGGACTCTCCTTTATTACACGTCATCTATCAACAAGACAGAAAAGCAACTCGTTTTTAAAAGAGTGTAAAACAAGACTACACTGTTTACATTAGCTGCTCTTTTCCTTTTCCTTCCCAAAAACCACGAATAAAGTTACTGAAACTGATCTGAGATCCAAACTATAATTCTCATGCTAGGGCACAAATACAATACTGTGCCATATTAAACATAACTAAGAGATCAGTTACTATAAATTTACTATTAAAAAGTAGTGCCACCTAGGTTTAAACTGTGTCCTTCATTGGTAAAACATACTTTAACTATTTTAGTATTGGACTATTTATGTTACAGTGAATGCTAACAGAATTCTATCAAAAGTGCAACTTTGGCAAAATATAATACTGGTACACGCACAGACATGGGTGGGGGGGGGGGGGGGGGGGGGGGCGGCGGCGGGAAGAAGAGGGGAGCACTGTTCAAAACAAAGGTGTACAAATGTAGGGACTTTACAAGTTACAGATTTTTAAAATTTCTACATTTGCAAACGTAAAATAAAATTAGATAGTCAGATAAAATCCAAATGTTACAGCAAGATAGACAGAGAAATTACCTAAAGATAGATTAAAAAAAACTTAGGACAAGTGCACAAGAGGGGGTGGGAACCATACTTTTAATAGTTTTTGTATGGATTAAATTTATTTTTAGAAAATCAGACTAAGAACTCAGTTTTGAAACAACAAGGGAAACAATTTGTATTTCATAAATTTTTTCTCAAATACTCATCGAGAAAGATGAAACATTCTTGTAAATGTATTTTTAGGTAGTTGAGATTTATTCAAACACGAATGGAATGCTAGAAAACCACCTCTTAGTTCAACACTTCACGACAATGTTGGGTTGCAACATAAATTGAGACGATTAAGGGGGTGCAAAATATTGAGATGGCAACATTGAGTTAATTTATATAATTACTCCAATTGTAAGTAGCAGTTACTTACCTCAAGCAATACAGATTTGAGAGAATAGAAAGGCATTAAAATGCAACATTAACAAACATTTATGGTTAATATTTTGCCAAAAATTCAGCACTATTGAAATTTAGACTATTTTGTTTTTCCAGTACATTTAATCTATGTACTCATCTACTGTACATATAAATTGATAATGTTTTTCAATGTTTGTCTTTTCCCTAGATGGCACAACTTTTTTTTTTTTACACAAGAAATCTTGATTTCATACATTCTTCTCTTTGCTTACAATTGATCATTTTTCTCCAATTTTTTAACCACTTCACATTATTCTCTGACTGAGGGCAATCAAGCACCCTGCTTCCAGGGACCCAACAATGCCACTGGTCAGCTGAAGGAACCATAGGAGAGCAACCCAGCAGATCTGCACTCCAGTTTTATTCTGCCTTGAAGGAAATAATTTACTTTCATTTGGCAGTTTCCCTTGCGAGGCTGGGAAGCCACAAAGGCTAGGGACCAGTATCTCACCACACTATTTCTTTCTCCTTTAATAAGTCAAAGCATTCTGCTACATGGTCATTTGATTGAGGTTTCAAAGCAGAAAGGCATTTTGTGTCAAGCCATTCCACATTGTCTGTTAACAAGCACATTCGAAAACCATTATGCAAGCCAGAAGCCCAAGTAGAAATTACATCCAAAATAAAAAACATTACAGTTGAGCAAATTTTACATTGAACTTAAAGGTCCAATTTTAACAGACAAAAATTATAGTAGGATTTGTTTACAACTGCAGAAGGTGCTGCAACGTCAGAGCAGAGATCAGATACTGTACCGTGAATCGTGTATGTCACCTGGAAACCAGAGTGCTCTAGGCACGATCGCAAAGGCACGATCGCATGGGCAAGCCTGCAGCAAAGAACATATGCAAGTACAGCCAAGGTGGTATAGAACCCCACAACATACGCAACTCCACACAGACATTACGGCAATGCAGTATCACAAATTGAGATTTTTCTTCCACAACGATAGTTCAATAAGGTTTCATTTTACAAAATAGGTTATAAAAATCAATAAAATAACCAGTTGATTTTGCCTAGTCATATTTCATCTGGTCAAAATTTTACTTCGAGAAATGGGTCCATCATGTTAGATAAAGTTACTTGTTTTATTAAGAAGCTGGTCTCCAAGTCTTGATGGCTTCTTGGCAAATTAACTAAATTCAAGTTGTTTTGAAAAGCATTACTAACATGAAAAGCTGATGCAAGTGTGAACCAATTCTGGACATCGTGGAACTTATTTGAAAAAACATCCAATTTGTAATAATGTAAAATATTTACCATGTTGCCTGAAGAATTGCAGCCTGGTCGGGGGTACTGTTCTTGTTAACATTTTGCCATTTTCTAAGCATGCTTATTTTCATTCCAATCCCCCAACCCAGCCCCCTTTTATTAATTGATTTTCAAAAGACAGTTTACTGCTACAGTGAATAATAGGACATATGGTTCAAAAAGAGATAACACACTACACTCCTATTTGGATGCAAAACATTTCCTGCAATTCTCACATTCACCAAATAGAAGTGAGGCAAAATTATGCTTTGTCATGTTCCATAGCTTCTATTAGTTAAATATCTAGAGAGGAAATTAATTTGTCAAGCCAATGTAATTTTTGGCCATCAGAAAACATTTAAAACTTACCAGTGATTTAGTTGATCTATTCTAGAAAGTTAACTTTTGTCCTGCACAAGCAGTGATTAGGTGATAATCCAGCAGTAGAATTTGAAATATTTGTTGTCACAAACATTGCAAGTTCTTTGGATTCTACACTTCAAACAAAAAGTGATTAGGTTTTCAGATCTTCTCTCCTGCAAGTGTCTATAAACACTAAACTCTCTGCTATCTTTGCCCAAATGGCCATTCACATGAACTAACTGTATGCTCAATGCTGGAATATTACAATTCGGGTAGCTCATCATCTAAACATTGAAATTAATATGTTTGCAACTTAGAATAAGCTATGGTCAGATTCAGAAGCTGTGTAGTTTCCCCAATCCATTTCACAGGTGTAGTTCCTGTTTTTGGAAACCAGCTAACTATACAGAGATTTGGCATTGGACTAGTAATTTACGACAGACAAGGAAAACCTTTGAGCCGTTGGGTTGCTTTGTTTTATTAACTGTAAAGTTATTATCTGCAAAAAATAACTAAGGGATGAAAATAAAGTTACCAATGGAGAGTTAACATACTGGAAACAAATTTCAATGACCTCAGGAATGACAGAACTCACTCACCCGTTGGCAATGTCCATTAAGTCCCAGCATACACCTCTTTCCCTTTCAGAAATGTTCTGCAAGTGCTCAACAAAGACTAAGCACCAACTGCTTGTCGAAAATCCTCCAACTATTCTAGTTTTAGATAGTGGCAATTAAACTATACAGTAAAATTGATGACAACTGTGTATACTGTGTCAAGACCAGGATTTTTTAAAAAGTGAAATATCATATTGCCCGACAAATCTAAATCTGATAAAAAGGATCGACTGTATGCTTCTCCAAATCTCTATCATATTTTATCTTTCAAGACAAACTAAAAGGTGGCAAACTACACAGATTTATTCCTCATGCAAAATTAGAACATTCTACTTTTGTAGAATCCAGAAACATTATCTATCCAGTGTATAGCAGGAGAGATAGCTCTGTACAAATTTTCTGCTTCCAAATGCTTTTTAATTAGCAGTCAAGGTTATAAACAAAGTTGTTGAGAAGAGATAACAGTTTTAAAAATACATGTAACATTTATGTTGGGGCAACTCAATATTTTTCAGATTTATTTCATTTCAGCCAAAACAGTAAGTGAACTAAGCACAGCACACAATAAAACTCATGACCATCTTTCACACTGAGGTTACGTTTCAATACCAACTTGTACTGTAGCATATATATAGTTTAAATATCAGATTTTCATTAATTTACATTTTTACTCATTGGCTGAATGAATGTCACATGATATTATGACTTTTATCCCACCTTTTTAAATTTTGTATTAACCTTCAATACTATTGTTACTGGAAATATTGGAACTTCAAGTATTATTCAAAACCTACAAAAATCATGTACATGGAAAATTAAATATATTTAAAGTCAAATTTGTTTATTAAGCAGACTCTTACAAGCAGAGTTCAAATTCTACACAAGTCAGAGGCATATGCTCCTTCAACAATAAAATGTTATATGTTCAAATGCAGTTTAGGATATTAACTTCACCTTACAAAAGGTTTCAACATTAATATTTTATAATAAAAACAATTCCTATTCAATTTAAATAAAATTGAAATGCTGTATTGAAGGTCCATTGGCATCTATAATCTCAACAGCATTTGAGTCATACAGTCAAGGAAGGCTCCAGTTAAATCCCACATTTTGCTGTGTTAGATAACCTAATCTTGAATGGCAATTAGCAGCGTGCATGCAGCGATAAAAGAGGCAGAAGCCAGACAAGGAACCTAATCTTAATTATTGAGGGGCATGGATAGGATAAATAGACAAAGTCTTTTTCCTGGGATTGGGGAGTCCAGAACTAGAGGGTATAGGTTTAGGGTAGAGGGGAAAGATACAAGGGAGACCTAAGGGGCAACTTTTTCATGCAGAGGGTGGTACATGTATGGAATGAGCTGCCAGAGGAAGTGGTGGAGGCTGGTACAATTGCAACATTTAAGAGGCATTTGGATGGGTATATGAATAGGAAGGGTTTGGAGGGATATGGGCCAGGTGCTGGCAGGTGGGACTAGACTGGATTGGGATATCTGGTCAGCACGGAGGGATTGGACTGAAGGGTCTGTTTCCATGCTGTACATCTGACTATGACACTACACAAATCCTCTTGGAAAACCCACACTTGGAGATGAAGGTGCAAACCAAACAAAATCTGGAACATTAACTGTTTGTAGGTCTATCAGAATGGGGGCACATTGATTTACCTCAAACAATATTCCGGAATATTGGATGAAACAGGTGAAACACTGTATATTCAAAACTCCCTAATTCTGAAACCCAACATTTGGTAATTTAACATTTGGGGTGACCTTCACATCACAATTTACAGAAAGACAGACTTTCAGCATTTGAGTATAAAAGTTTTGATTATGAAAAGTAGTAAATGTAGTTAATAGCTAATCTTAAGACTTCAATAATAAGTGTTTTCATTAATTTCAAGGGGGCAGGAAGGAAGCAAAATGATTATTAGGTTTGCAGAGGTGATGATGGGACAATAATTTGACAATGAACTCTGCCTCATTTACAATGCATGTCAGATGGAAATTATGCAAGATCATTAGTACTTTGATAATTTCAATTAGATTAGCAGGGGCATGAGAACCTGAATGTAAATTCAGAGAGAAAGAACTAAAGTTGGCAAAATATAAAGTGAAAGATTAGTGAGTAAACATGGAAAGCCCAAGAAGCAACAGCCAGAAAATAGGTAACAAGGAATCCTTTGTCCCACGAGGAGTGGTAATACAGCTTCAACTGAATAAAGCAGTTAAACTAAGGCAACTAACAAATATCTTAAAAGGAGATTGTACACAGTGTTTCAGTCATTAAAAGAATGATAGCTTATTCATTTTTACAGGGGCTAAAAAAGCAGAATACAGTACTAGTTGAACAAACCATTACAACTTTCGGGAGGATGGTATGCTAGAAGAAACAAAATGAGATCATACAAGAAAACAAAATGAGTTGACGTAAGGAACAAAAAAAGAGCAATCTCACAGCTGAGTAAACTATTGACTCAATGCAGTCCGAGTAAGACAGAAAAACAGAATTCATAAAAAACAGATTCAGGAAGATGCTTTTAGCCAATGCAGGCATAACAAGAGTTCGGACAATTCTGGTGTTAGATTTAGGGAATTAAGCTAGGAAGGGAAAGTTACTTTGGTCCTGGTACCAGAGAGAAACAGTACAGTTATGGAAAAGGGTAACAATAGACCAGGAGTAAAAGTTTTCAGCACAGGAAAGGATAATTTTACTCAGAGATGTGACCTTGCAAGAATTGATTGGACATCACTTCAAGGTATCACCAGTGCCAGATCAGGAGAGGCATTCAAGGAGATACAAGGATCCCACAAAGAAATAGGGTAGAAATCCCAAATATATACTATTGTTGATGTTAAAGAGCTCTGGATAAAGGGATAAAAATGCTTGTAAAAGATTCTCAAAGCTCAATATTGTACAAACTTTAGGAGGACATTGCTTTCATTCCTTTAATTCCACTATTAAAATGCTGGATAAACCTAGCAGATCGGACAGCATTTGTGAAGATAGTTAAAATATAAAGTCTAAAATGACTCCTCTTTGGAACAGAAGGGAGAAGGATAATTAAAGTGTTATAATGCTGATAAATAACAATTACGTATAACAGATGGTGAGGGTGCCCAGAGCAAAAGACAAAGGAAGTGCCAATGAGGAGGAGCAAAGTGCCACTGAGGAGCAATTGGGCAACCTGCTTGATCTTGACCTGCTATTTCTTCTGTTCTCTTAATCCTAACCTTGTGCATCTGCTATATCCTCTGTTGCTGAATGATCTGTGTTCATTTTATTCCTTTAAGCATGAATCTCATTGAATTTTGGACACAACAGGATATTCAACTCTTCTTCCAATACTTCCCTCTGTTCTCCTCCCCTAACCCCCTTCACTGATTACTTAGATTCACCAAATCTCCGCAGTTGGCATGGATGCTCCGTGCTAGAGACAAATTCCCTTGCCCTAGACACAATGTGTAGCAAGGACCGATTTCCCACAGCAGAGGCATTAACCAAGCTGGCATGAACTAAAAGTTACTGGCAGAAGGATTGAAGAGTAACATGCTCATTCATAAGGAAATATGGGTCATTGTCACTGCCTGAAAGTGGGTAGGAGAAACTCATGCTCACAAGAAGTTGGATATGTATTTCATGGGCTAGAATGTAAAAGGGGACGGACAAAACTGGAAAGGAGCTTTCGGCTATCTCTCCCCTTTTTGGCCAATATAGATAAAATATGCTGAATACAAATTTATTGCAAAGTGGCCAATGTATTTAACTAGTATCTTCCAGGCCCAGTTCACATAGGTTGTATCACTAAGACAACCACCTAGCTTCCAATTTAGAGCTCTCTAAACACAGGAGCATTGAAAGAAAATATGGAAAAAGTATAATTATTCAAAAAGTCTGAATCCTACAAATCTTCAAATTCTGCAATAGACCAATTGAAAGAAATGTGCTCTTATACAGTTAGGACTGCAAGCAAGCATATATGTCATGTCATGTCAGCATTTGTGCATTAAATTTTGATATGATTCAGACTTTGTACGATCTAAAAGCAAAGGTATATGGTAAAACACTTACTGAATCACTGTAGAGCAATCTATTGGAAATATTAGCATAAATTAGAATTTAGATCTGAATTTACAAAGTCTGGGCATGCTGATATTTTAGTGTCAATATTTCATTTGATTACAACAAACATTGGCAAAACAGGAAAATGGGTTAACAAAATTAAAAGCTGAACACTCATTTGGAGTACTATTAATTTCAAAAGGCTAACTTTTGTGTTGATTCAATAACTGACTCAGATTTACTAAATTTAATTCCGTGCAATAATACACTACTTCAGTAATTTTGTATCGGTTTCCCCTTTATACTAAATCTAAGGAATTTATGACCCTGATGTCAGTTAACCAAGAAATCCTTTCTAAAGTTTCCACAAATATGACAAGCATAACTCCATATCCACGAGCCCAATGGTGTGAATTGTCAGTTAACTTTTTCAAACAGGACTCCCTCAATTTGACTAAAGGTAGAATTTCTGGCAAAGAGGAACTCTCCATACGTACTTCAAGTGCTACTAACTGACTTGTTGGATGTGTTATTAGAGTACAGAATGCCATGGAAACGTATTTTGAGTTTCCCTCCCCACAATGTGTGGGTAGTACCCTTAAAATACCGTCATGTTAGCTCCAGCTGCAAACTGGAGGTCACAAGTTTTTGAATTAAGTTTGATCTGAATTAAAATGGTTAATTATATTCCTACCGACTAAATGTCCAGATTTTTTGGGAATACACAAGTTAATTTGAGCTCCAATAACAAAGTGAGGCATAACAATCTACCAATAAAGCTTCAGATTATAACATATGATTGAAGCAGCAAAGAGAAACAGTCTTGGACATTCTCTCTTGCACATATCTGCTCCTCTCAGCAAGATTGGTCTAAATGGCAAACAAGAACTGTTTGAAACAGCTGAACTGCAATAGTCTTAAATTAAATTTTAGGTTCCAATAAAAAGATCAATGTTTATTCAGCAATTTTTTTTGTGCATGTGAACTGGTTAAGCTGAACAAGAGACTGAACAAGTTAAGCTTTCCCCGTAACATACCTCTTACTTTAAAGAAAAAAATTCATATATATTGCTTGGAATGTCCTGAAGAAAATTAACAGCACATTTCTACAAAGATAAAAAATTAACAACAGCAGTGGACAAGTAGAATGGGTACTCTAATTGAAAATATGAAAATCTTTAAATTAGAAAGACAATACTTCACCTAACTCAATTTTAACAAAAACCGGTTTTAAAATAATTAGAAGCAAAACTAATACAGCAATAGAACAAAATTCTTATTTCATACAAATCTTCACCTACAGAGAATGAAGAGGAACAATGAATGCCTTCCAACCCCATATTTTAAGAAATTAAGAATCTTAGAATTCAATTGTTTCTATTTTAAACAATAACTTACATCAAGAACATGCAAGGTACTTTACTTTTAGTTTCATAGTCTACTTTGTTCTTAGTGAACTGAATGAGGGATTGCTTAAAAGTCAGAATGAAAACTCTAGTCTATTTGGAAAATTAGTAGATAAGTGTCAATAAACTAGCAATGGGAAATTGCATTTAGTTTCCTCAAACAGTCAGAAAATAAGAATGCCAGCAAGGACTAGCCACATCAACACAAAGCAAAGAACCAGTTGTTCAGTTTATTGTGTGTAACATATTTAGACATAGCACTATTGGACACCAAAAACAGTTTTTCACCATGATAAAAAATATAGAACTCAGCTCAAAAATAAATTAATAACCTAAAAACTTAATGAACTGCTAAACGGTTAGCAAAATATTACTTTGCCACTTTGCTGCACAGAACTCCCCTAAATATTACAATTTAGCTTCCATTACAGACAAATGAAAATAACATTGATATATGGCAATGAAAATTTACAGATTCAATTGAAAGTTTCTGTAATTTTAACTGCAATTAAAACAAAATATTAGGACGCTAACTTCCAAATTGAATCCAAGCAGTAGTGAATTTACAAATTTAAAATTAGTAAACTGCTCAGATCTGGGTATTACACCCAAGGAAAAATACTGGCCATTGATACACGTGCAGCAGCAGCATAAATTCACCACAATGGCATTGAAGTTAAAGGGTTAAACTATGAAAACAGGTTTCATAGACTAGACTGATGTCCATTTGATTATAACAGAATACAGAAACAATTGTGTTTGAAGTAGTAAAAAGATTCAATATGGAGATAGGGTATAAAATTATGGGGCAAGCGAACAAGGAAGAAGCTGAAAATTGGAGCTGTGCCATTTAGATAGGATTTGTACTGTCACTGTTATATAAACATTTAGCACTTTGATTTTTGCTAATTGATAAAGAAAAGTCACAATAAATTTACACTCACTCACACGTTTACTGGCTTACTAATAATCGAGGGAGCAGTATCAATATCAAAATTCTTCATGAACTGTGGGGAAAATCATCATGTTAATTATTTTGAACATCCTAAAGATAACAGGATTGGAGGATGTAATTTTAAACCTCATGCAAATAAAATGTGGACTTGAACACTTAATATTGAAGCATTAAATTAAAATATTCCATTCTGAATCTAAATCACTTTAAAATGAAAACTTACAGAAACACATTTTCCATTCAATAAACAAACTGCTAAAAGTATAGAAGAAGAGTGTTTGGGATTAATATATTACTGTTCAGAATAATTAAGGATTACATGTATTTAACTACGGAAGATAGATTTTTTTTAATAAGGCATTGAGTAATAAGCTTCTTGCTCTATGTTTTTAAACTTATAATTCTTATATTTATTCATTTATTTGAAGCAAGGTGTGCTACCATAAATGTTTTAGACTTAAGTTGTTTAACAAAATGTAAAAATGCAATTGCATATCCTTTAGGAAGTACTCAGTCCCACTGTGGTATTCAAAGGGTGAAACTAAGCAGCTTTTCCTCCTTACTTTCCAGTGCCCAATATTATTGCTGCATGTTTTTTTCAATGTAACACTCTATGCTCTACAATCTAACTATGTAACACTATTTTGTGTGATGGATATTTTACCCCAATTTCCTGAAGTTACATGTGGGATCAATCTTTTAAAGGTTAAAAAGTATTTGAAACACCCTATTTGTTTAGTCATATTGCAATCATATGGGAAATAATTTTTTCTATGAATTTTTAGCAACAGACATGATTGCTACAATTTTGTTGTGACTTGATGGCTGTTTTGTTTTGAAAATATTTATTTTATCTGATTATGTAAGTTATAATTTGAAGGCATTAAAACAGATTACCGTGTAACCCCCAAAATATAAAATCTGTGACTGCAAATCAGCCACGTCGAGGAAAATAGAAGCTATTCTATTTATAGAGGTATGCATGCTTTCCGAGAGAACATTAATTTGGAAAAATAAAGCAAAACAGCTAATTTTCCAATCTTGGTTTTGTATGTTCATGTTAAAACATATCAAGAGCAGAAATTAAAAGTTTAATATGGCCCATAAAAAACCTCTGCTGTCAAAAGAAACTTTGAATTCTTTCCCTAACTGGCTGCAGATAGAGTTAATTGCAAAGTTTGAGGAGGAAGTTTGTCAGCTTTTTGCTAGGCAAAACATCAAAAGAATATGGAGCAGAGATGGAGGTGACTGACAGATCAGTCACGATCCAAGTGAATAATAGATGAGGCTTGAGTCCGAATGACCTACTCCTGTCTCTGTTACGAAGACAGTCACTGTCAAAACTACTGGTGATAATGTATCATGTGACCTGAGGCAATGTGGTTAATTGCAGGAGCTTGTAAAATAGAATTTGTTTCTTTGAATCAGAGGAACAGCCATGTAAATTTTCTTTTCCCGAGTTCAAAATGAAATGCAGCAGAAAAGTCAGTTAGCTAATTTCACAGCCAGCCTTACAAATAAGTTTACAGTTTCACCTTAAAGGATGTGCATGCTGGAGTCTCAACATATTCTCCCAACAGGGAAACTCCACTCCAGGGCATTGAAAAATAAAGAATAAAACCATGGCATACAAGTTTTAGCTACATTAAGCAGGAAGACCTCTGTATTACATCAAGTGATAAAACAATCAGGAGTGCCAGGACTCAGGAAGTAAATCATTAAATTTATCCAAGTTATATCTCAGAACTAGACAACAAATTGGAATTACAGCTAACTGGCTGCAAGGTCAGAAGCAAAGAGGGCAAGACTAGCTACTTAAAATGGCAACAGTTGGAAGTGGGACATGCAAGGGTCAATACAGGACTACTACTTCTATTAACAATTGACTTCGGAATCAAAGTTCTAAATATGTTGACAATAATAAAAGGGCGGACTGGATAACTGAAGAGGATGGCAATAAATTACAATAGGCTTCAATAAATGTACAAAATCAATCAAATAAATATCAGTATTTTGATTTAAAGTAATTCTGTGTGACTGGTAAAATAAGCAACTAAATGGGATAGGGGACCTGGGAATACAAGATCGGATTGGGTCATAATTTCACTACAAAAATAAACCCAGAAGGATGGTTATCTCTAGATGGATTCTATGAAAAGTAGGAAAGTTACGCTAGGGTGAGGGTTATCCTGGAGTACTGTTTGCAGCTCTGGTAATTTACAAGTTTGGTACTAAAAATGTACAGATATGTGCTCATTGAAATGAAAATGTCAGAGGGGGGCATCTAATAGAGGTACTTAAAATGCTTTTACAGATTAAACACAGGACAGGTTTCTCTTTGGGGAAGAGCAAAACCAGAGACAACCTAGGTCACTTAGACATCAAATAGGTCAGTTAGAAGCAAAGGTCTATCTGGATAGAAGCAAGATTGCTGAATGCATTACTATAGGATGTTTTCAGTCATATCTTTAGGTAAGGTGAAGTAAGTACGTGAAGGAGAAAAGAGTAGAATGTTAAGCAAATTTAAGTTAAATGTGGAAAGTTTGAGGCAGCTGAAGTACAGCAGAAACATCAGTATAGATGGGTGGACTGAAGGTCCTGCTTTTCAACACATATTCTAAGAAAGCACAGCAAGAGTGTTAAGTCAAAAAAGAAGAAATATAGATTGTATATTTGAGATTTTTCTCTATAATGAGTGCAACATTCATCTAATTAGTGCTTGAAAACAGCTTAACTACTGTTTTAGTTTGAACCATTTTAATTATTCTGCAACAAATAAATTACAACTGTCAATGTATTCAATGTATAATGTATATACAAATAATATAATGGAATACAATGATTCCATTATTACTTCTATCAGTTATAGGAGTTAATAGGGTATGTGCATCATTATAAGGAATTAAAGAACTGAATAAGTGATGGTTTGCAGATAGTTTTACTCAGGAGGTGTATTCAAAATTGTTGCAAGTTACATCATTTCCTATTAGCTACTGATTGTACGACATAACACTGCAATGATTAACCACCATAGTCATACAAATGTGATCAAGTGACAGGAGCTTAAAATATTAAATTCTTGAAGGTTTCATTTTGCCCCATAATGACTAAGTGTACAACTATTACAAACACTACAAACACTCAGTAAACTTAAAGCTGTATTGTATAAATGTAGAATCCTACCTTTCGACCATTTGTAACAGGTGTCTTTTCTAAATTCTTAAGTATTTATGATTTTTGTTCAAAAGCAAATGAACTAAATCAAACAATTCTATCAGAATGACCTGAAGTCTACAAAGCCATAGGCAGGACTAGCAGTTTACAGTATTCAAAATGAAACTGAAAAAAATTCCTTTATGTGCATGTTCATGATTAACGTTTCAGTAATCTGCTGGGAAAGTGGTCATTTTCACTTGCAAATTTTCTGAAAAGAAGCAGATTTCTTATTAGCTACTGTATTTCTCAAGTCCAGTAACCTAGTAAATGTTTTAAGATTACATCAATCTAGATTGCAATTTGCGACACCTTCAATTATTGACATTAAAATATTCCATGAACCACAAAATGATTAATCTGCATTACTTTAATTCACTTCTCAGCAAACTGAAAAAATATACATCTTTAATTGTAAAGACATTTTAAACATCTCAATCTTTAACATCTCAAAATATTTGTCACTGTTTCCGCAAAATGTAGAATATACTAGAACTGTGGCTCAGGATGGAATTCTACAATAAAGTTTCAATAAATGGAAACATTTGTATCAATTTATTGGGCTAGGTCATTTACTCAAAGGAAATCAGGATTTGAGAGATTTTAACACTTAACATATTAATCTATATTGCTGATACATAATGCTTTTGATTCATATATAGACATGTAAACAAATATTACAAGTTAATGAAAATGTTGCTCAAAAATGAAAGATTATTCAAACAAGTCATTTACTTCATTATAATTTCTCCCTAGTTTCTAACACTTAACGGAAACATCTTAAGCTCTCAGACATGCTTGTATCATAAATGAAAATCCCACCTCCAAAAACACAATCTCACCTGAAGAATTGCACCATATAGTCGAAGGAGAACACACCGTGGTTCATCCTTTACACAGCTTT
This sequence comes from Chiloscyllium punctatum, assembly GCF_047496795.1. Taxonomy (NCBI): domain Eukaryota; kingdom Metazoa; phylum Chordata; class Chondrichthyes; order Orectolobiformes; family Hemiscylliidae; genus Chiloscyllium; species Chiloscyllium punctatum. The sequence goes on from NC_092760.1 coordinate 49,178,430, forward strand.
TAGTATCAGGCAACGAGCATTGAAAAAGTAGATTACTAAGGCCACCCCTGTCCAAAAGAAAATCAAGAATAATATTAAACAGAACCAGAAGTGGAATAATTGAAAATTTGCAGCAAATCTGTTACAAATTCATGCACAATACCAGGAAATATTATAGCTATCACAAATTCAGATTTTTCTTCCCCATAAGATCCAGCTTTTAACACAATTCACCTTGTTTTAGGCAAACTTGAGCTTCAGGTCAAGTAGAAGCTGCAGTACTAGATCAGACTCAATTGGTTACAGAGAGACTGAAATGATTCTGAGCAGCTAAGTGCAGTTCGATGAAGATGGTTCTTTCATAGTCACTCACTTCAACAGCTTCAGTTTCTTCAGACATTTCTGCACTTTGCCCTTGGATAGGAGTTCAAGGCCAAGCAAATGACAACATTGTGGTCATTCAATGCTGGCATTACTCTAACGTCTCAAACTTTGAAGAGTGACTGTGCACCCGTTGCCTCCAGCACCACGGTGCTCATGCTGTCCTCTGTTTTGAAGTGCCGCTGGCCGTTGGGCTCTGGGTATAAGTAGTGGATGGCAGCAGAGCTGGCAATGACAGGCCTGTGCAACAGGGCACCAAGCAGCCAGCCAGAGGGCAGAGCACAAGTCTCCCTACAGCACCACATAATGCAGCGAGTCTTTCATGGGAGCAAGACTGGTGTTCCTTGAAGTGGTCAAAGTATCTTGGGGTAGAGTTTCCCCAGATTTTTGCTGTTTTGTTCTCAATGCACTACCAAAAATCAGCATTACCTACACAAAAACAACCAGAAGTGCAAACTGAGTTTCTACAATCTTTTGTAGAAGTTCAAAAAAACTCAGTCATCCACACCCATAAAAATGGACATACCTTTAGGATGAACTATCAGCTGTAGGTGCTTCTGACAAGTGTCTTCCTTTACTAGCCTTTTACAAAGCTCTAAAAATTACATTGGTTCTTTTTGACATAAGGATATCAACACCATAAAAGGTTCTGAATGCAAGTTACTCAGACTGACCACTGTACAGTAAAATAAATAACCAACAGGGTCTACATATTTAAGTCACTTCCAATAATTTAAAATGGTGTTAACCATAGGTAGTGGACTAGCAAAGTAATTAAAAGTACATTTTTGGAATGAGCCCATTTTGAACTGCATCAGTTTAAAGAAAATATTGCTTGATAGATTTAAACTTTGAAAAAAATTAATCTTGATCAGATAGGCTGAGTGACAGATTGAGTTAATCTAGATAAATGTGAGGTGCTACGTTTTGGTACAGCAAACCAAGGTAGGACTTGTATACTAATTCTTTTTAAGGTTAGATTACTTACAGTATGGAAAGAGGCCCTTTGGCCCAACAAGTCCACACCGACCCTCGAAGAGGGACCCACCCAGACCCATTCCCCTACATCTAACACTACAGGCAACTTAGCATGGTCAATTCACCTAATCTGCACACTTATGGACTGTGGGAGGAAACCAGAGCACCCGGAGAAAATCCACAGCCACGAGGAAAATGTGCAAACTCCACACAGAGGCGGGAATTGAACCCAGGTCCCTGGCACTGGGAGGCAAGAGTGCTAACCACTGTGCCACTCACAAATGGTAATGTTAAGGTCCTGTGGAGTGTTGCCAAATAAAAGGCTCTTGGAGTGCAGGTTCATAGTTCCTTGTAAGGGGAGTCACAGGTATTAAGTGTAGTGAATGTGTTTGGTATACTTGCCTTTATTGGTCATTGCATTGAGTAGAGGAGTTAGGAGGGTGTTGCTTGAAAAGCACAGCAGGCCAGACAGTATCCGAGATGCAGGAAAATCAACGTTTCGGGCCGAAGCCCTTCATCAGGAATGAGGCAGGGAGCATCGGGGTGCAGGCACCCAGCCTCATACCTGATGAAGGGCTCCAGCCCGAAACGTCAATGTTGCTGCTCCTCGGATACTGCCTGGCCTGCTGTGCTTTTCCAGCAGCGCACACAACTGACCTCCACCATCTGCAGACCTCACTGTCTCCTGTAAGAGTTAGGTGGTCATGTTGTCACTAAATATGACATCGGTTAGGCCACTTTTGGAATATTGTATTCAATTCTGCTCTCCTTGCTATAGAAAAGATGTTAAACTTTAAAGGATTCAGAAAAGAATTACAAGGATACTGCCAGGGTTAAAGGATTTGAGTTATAGAGAGGCTGAATAGGCTGGGGTTATGCTCCCTCGAGTGTCAGAGGCTGACTGGCAACCTTACAGAGTTTTATAAAATCATGAGGACACGAATAGGGCAAACAGGAAAGTCTTTTTGCTAGGGTAGGGGTCCAAAACTGGAGGGGATATGTTTGAGATGATATGGGAAAGATTTAAAAGTGACCTAAGGGGCAACTTTTTGACACAGCAAAGGTATGTGTATGAAATGACCTGCCAGAGGAAGTGGTGGAGGCTGTAACAACGACATTTAAAAGGCACCTGGATGGGTATATGAGTAGGAAGGGTTTAGAGTGATCTGGGCCAAATGGGACTAAAGCTGTTTAGAATATTTGGTTGGCATGGACGAGTTGGACCAAAGGGATTGTCTCAGTGCTGTACACCTGTGACCCTAAATTGCTTCAGTTCATTTTTAAGGACTTCCATTTCCTCAAATCTTCTGGCCTCGCTCCTCTCTGGAAGGTACTGTTTTCTCACTGATGTACAGTTAAATTGAAATCTCTTGTAATAATGAGAGCTGCCTTAGTTTCTTTCTGATACTAAAATGGGTTCTACCAATAATGGAAATGATTGGCTACACAGTAATCACTTAAAGTGAACTAACCCTGCATTTCCTTTTTCTCCTCAATTTCCCCACGTTTGTAAATATGTATATAAATGACTTGTGCTTCAAAGTCATTAAATCATACTATCTTATTTTAAAAGCTGATCTACCATATTTTCCTCAGTCTGCTCTGAAAAAAAAACACAGGGTATTTAATTTACCCTCAAGTTATCCCTTAACTGAGAGATCAACCAGATAGACCTTCATAATTGAAGGCAAAAAATTGCATTAATTACTTCATATGCAGTCTCACCAGGACTGAATAGCTTTACGACATGATCTCTTAGGATTCATACCTCTTGCAATGACTTCAAAAATACTAACAGTTGTAGAAGATTGGAGCCAAAATTTGGAATCCATTTCAAAATATTGCTATCTGTGACATAGGCTCAAGCCTATTATATTGCATTGTGTCAAATGCCTTTTTTGAAATCCAGGGCAAATAGCATCAACTACCTGTTCCCTCTGTACCTTGTGGCCTTCTCAGTGGCAACATGGCACACAGGACATTCTTTCCTGAAGCCATGCTGATCCTCCAGATATTTTATGCTCAATGTGCTCCCCTGTTATCCTTCATGATACTTTCCAAATTCTTTTCCAATAGTATGATAAGGATAACAATTGGGTAGTTGATTCTTTGCTCCTTTTTGCACAGGATAATATTGCTACATTTAAATCAATTGTAATTTAGCCTGAATGGAAGGAACATGTGAAAATAACCATTCTTATGAGAACTGAAAGACAATTCCTTTGGAATTAGATTTGGACATTTGGTACTAGTCCAAAAAGAAATGCAAAATTTCTCAGTTTGTTGAACTATCAAGGAAACTTATTCCAAGAAAAAGGTGGTCAATACACAAAAATTGGAAATGATGCAGCCTTACATGTTGGCAGCTGTATAAAGCAAATGGACCCCATGAGACAGAATACTCTTCTTACCTTGTGTATTTCAGTGTTAGAAACTAATCTCAATGTCACTTCCCGCCGAGAAGAATTCAACTGCATAGCACATCACCTTAAACATCAACATTCACAGACATAAATGATAAGGGAATAGCCAGGTGGTCTGCTTGTTCCCACTGCTTATGTCATATGCAAAAGCTCAGAGGAGAGTGCTGTGTGGCATGTTACATGCAAAGTCTCAAAAGAACTAGGATGGTTCAGGACTCAAATAGTTTGAGTCACAGATGTACAGCACAGAAACCGACCCTTCGGTCCAACCCATCCATGCCGACCAGATATCCCAACCCAATCTAGTCCCACCTGCCAACACCTGACCCATATCCCTCCAAACCCTAACCAATGACCTGTACAGCCTCAACATGATGTCCCAACTCCCATACTCAATAATCTGATCAATAAAAGAAACCATACCAAACGCCTTCTTCACTATCCTACCCACCTGAGACACCACTTTCAAGGAGCTATTCATATACCCATCCAAATGCCTTTTAAATGTTGCAACCTAAGTTGCCCCTTAGATCTGACATCTTTCCCCTCTCACCCTAAACCTATGCCCTCTAGTACTGAACCCAGGGAAAAGACTTTGCCTATTTATTCTATCCATGCCCCTCAATTTTGTAAACCTCTATAAGGTCACCCCTCAGCCTCCGACACTCCAGGGAAAATAACCCCAGCCTGTTCAGCCTCGCCTTATAGCTCAAATCCTCCAACACTGGCAACATTCTTGTAAACCCTTTCGAGTTTCACAACATCTTTCCGATAGGAAGGAGACCAGAACTGCATGCAATATTCCAAATGTGGCCTAACCAATGACCTGTACAGCCTCAACATGATGTCCCAACTCCCATACTCAATAATCTGATCAATAAAAGAAACCATACCAAACGCCTTCTTCACTATCCTACCCACCTGAGACTCCACTTTCAAGGAGCTATGAACCTGCACTCCGAGGTCTCTTTGTTCAGCAACACTCCCAAGGACCTTACCATTAAGTGTATAAGTCCTGCTAAGATTTGTTTTCCCAAAATGCAGCACCTCCCATTTATCTAAATTAAACCCCATCTGCTACTTCTCAGCCCATTGGCCCATCTGGTCAAGATCCTGTTGTAATCTAAGGTAACCTTCTTCGCTGTCCCCCACACCTTCAATTTTGGTGTCACCTGCAAACTTACTAACTGTACCTCTTAGGAGTTTAAGTCTGTACTGTTTTAAATGTTTACTGATTCTACATATAATCTTTGTTGCAAATATGGATAGAATGGACTGATATTTGTATTTATATCGTGGAATGGTCTATTTTAATTGAGAACGTAATTGGTATCCCCATAGTATTTTACCAAAATTCAGAAGCAATTGATGGCACTGCACCATAAGATGCAGGTATCAATTCAGAGGAGACTTGGCATTCTTACAGAAGCTCTCTCTATTGTGATTGCAAGGAAAGTACATGAAGAAATACTGAACTGTAACAATGTTCAAACATTGTTTCTGGCCTTCTAAATAGAACTCATACTTTGAGCTTCAGCAAGTGAACTGGAAAGCCCTTGCTACCAAAACAAAGAACAAACTGGTGAAAAATTATTGGTGCTTTTTTCTTAAAATCTGCAAACTTGGCAGTATGAAGCATGCATTGACAATTGATGCTTTGCAACATACATAACCAATTATGATGTTTTCAAATTACCAAAGAGCCTGAGCCACCCATTTTGAGCAATTCAACATTTTAGTCCTAGTTTTTCATTTTGCTACAATGTATATTGACTTATGCTCCATAATGACACCAGTTAAGTTTCAAAAGTGAATAGTAAGCATTTCTAAATATCAGAGTAGTGACGGTTTTAAAGTCACATAGCAAAAACAATTACTACAGTTTGGGCAGTTAAATTATAAGGATAGATTTCATAATCATGGTGCTTTTTGACAGAGAGGACTCATATGTTGGGGTATTCACAGGTCAAAAAGATTTTTCATAGGGCAGATATAAAGAACTACTCCTTCAGCTCGCCAAAACATACTTAATACCAGATGTGGGATCATACAACGACATCTGTAAATTTTTACACAAAAGCAGAAATCTGGAACCTTCAAAGTTGATGTGAATACTGGAACTTGGAGCTTTCCAGAGTGCGACACAACTTGTACTTTGATAAGTGTATCAAGGGACATAGAATAAAGATGGCAAAATACAGATTTGCAGATCAGCCATGATCTAGTTGAGAAGCAGAACAAGTCCCAGGAGTTGAATAGTCTGTTCCTATGTCTGTGCCCCTGCAAACAGGCTAACACATTTGTTAAATGTTTACTTGTTGCAAATATAACAAGAATTTTACGTAATAGTTATTTTACTTACATCCTAAATTCTTGCTTGGTAAAATCATCTTACACCGCAAAGGTGTGGAACTATTAACTACCAATTAGTGAAAAAAATAATCCCACATCACTTGTATTTCGAATTGCACTAAACAGACGCATTTTCAATTTCCAAACAAGTATTTCGATTTGATCAAATTAATATCCATCGATTATTTACAAGTCAAAGTGCATTTTAAGCGTGATGGATTGGACTGGGTGGGGACAATGCGGGATCAAATTCACCTCAAGTCTCTTCCTTGGTAAATCCGCGTTTAATTAATTCCAAATTCTTTTTAAACCTCCATTCCACTTAATATTTAGACTGCTAGAGATTTTAAATAATACAAAGCTTTACGCCCAACAATACATTTACTAATTTCTATTAACATTTAAAAGATGAAACATTAAGCGGAACGTGTTGCCATGAAGTTACTTAAAGCCATTGCAACCACAATATTTATTTTCTTAAGTGTTTCTTTTCACGGCGACAGGTCCGTTTGAAAGTGATAACAGTGCATATTAAAATACTCGCGTTTGGATTATACTGCCGCTCAAAGGGGATTTTGCGCCCTGTCCGGAAGATGTCGTGTCGCCTCCATCTTTAATCAATTCGTTTTATTTTTTTTTGTTACCTTTTTTCCCCCGTCATGAAATTCAGATTCAAGACCACTCCATTTTTAAAAAAAAAATCACCCAACCACCACCACCCCCGCCGAAAAAAATGTACTGACGAAGAAAATAATGCTTTAAAGGATACACAAGACACTAACCGGATAATGCTAATTTGAAACTCGTCTTCTGACAGGGTTTTCCAAGCACCTCGAAGAAAGTCTTTGCACCAGAGATAAGCTTTATGTCTGGTTTGAGGGTCGGGTGCGTCTGCTCTTCCAGCTTTGTACTCGATGTCTTCCTCATCCTGAACGCGGATCCCATTCTGTGCGATTAGCAGCCCCATCCCTAGAGTGTCCACTGCGTTGGAGAATTTGGTTTTCATTTATATTGATGGAAAAAATATATAATTACAATGATCACTTCAGGGGAAAAAAATAACCTCACAGCGGTTGGAACTAACACCTCCCCCCCTCACTTTTACTCCCAATAGCAGGAGCTCACAAAAACCGGGAGACAAAGAGATGGAAAGAGAGAGAAAAAAAAATCAGACTCTTAAGTTAACTGCACCTAGAATTACTGCGGAAAAACAATAAAAATCAATATTTTTAAGTTCTTTCAGCCGAAAGATACTAATTTAATATAATGAAATGTTAACGTCGACAGATAAAATAAATCGACAGATCTTTAAGAGAAGATTTATTAAATTTAACGACTGAAAACGATGACTAATGTTTTTATGCCTAATATAACATGCCACACCGTCCACCCCAAAAGCAAACCGCACTATGCGCAACCAGCCGATGTGCTCCCTATTTAATACTTTCCTGACGTCCTTTACCAATAAGCGGAAAGAATGTGATTGGAAATACGGCCTGCCTCGCCCCCCTACCATCCAATGGCTTTGAGCCTTAGTTCATTGACGCTCTCAGTTCAGAACATTGCCACAATTACCGTTCTATTGTTTTACAGTCGGATTCTTACCCCAGTCATGATTTTTTTTTAAAAACGATTTTTTTTTGCCTCCTGCAAAAATCCTTCAATGAAAACAGAAAATGCTGGAGAAATTCAATCGGTCCGATTGGATTTACCCAGAAAGAGGCAGAGTTGACCAACAGGTCTTCATCAGAACTGAAAAGGGAGTGAAAATTGTTTTTTTTAATACTGAGCAAAGAAGAGCAAGTGGAACAGGTGGAAAGGGTGCCCAGTTCAAACGCAAAGGGAATTGTAATGGAATGGGTGGAGCTGCAATGTAGGTGTGAATGTTCATTTTGAGTAGGAGAAAGTTGCTGAACTCTGCTGAGAGCGAAACCAGCAAAACAGAAACAAGACGTGAGGGTAGAGTATTAAAATGGAGGACAGTGTTGATGCTCTGAAGTTGTTGAACTCAGTACTGTTTCCTCAAGGCTATAAAGTGTCAAAAGTGGAAAATGAAGTCTCATCTGTGGTGGGTAAAGTATTGGAGAGGATTCTGAGACAGGATTTATGATTACTTGGAAAATCATAATTTGATTAGAGATAGTCATTATGGCTTGTGAGGGGGCAGGTCATGTTTCACAGAGCTTATTGAATTCTTTGAGGATGTGACAAAACACATTGATGAAAGTAGAGCACTGGATGTGGTATATGTGGATTTTAGCAAGGCGTTTGAAATAGGTTCCCTGTGGTAGACTCATTCAAAAGGTAAGGAGGTATGGAATACAGGGAAATCTGGCTGTCTGCATATAGAATTGGCTGGCCCATAGAAGAGAGAGTGGTGGTAGATGGAAAGTATTCAGTCTGTAGCTTGGTGATAATGGATGAGTTCTGGGACCTCTACTCTTTGTCAATTTTATAAATGACTGGAATGAGGAAGTGGAAGTGTGGGTTAGTAAGTTTGCTGATGACACAAAGGTTGGTGGTGAGGTAGATAATGTGGGGGGGCTGTTGTAGGTTACAATGGGACATTGACAGGATGCAGAACTGGGCTGATAAGTGACAAATGGAGTTCAGCCTGGAATAGTGTGAAGTGATTAAATTTGGAAGGTCAAATTTGAATGCAGAATACAGGATTAAAGGTAGGATTCTTGGCAGTGTGGAGGTACAGAGGGATCTTGGGATCTATGTCCATAGATCCCTCAAAGTTGCCACCCAAGTCAATCAGGTTATCAAGAAGTGTGGTGTTAGAAAAGCACAGCAGGTCAGGCAGCAACTGAGGAGCAAGAGATTCAACGTTTTTGGCAAAATCCCTTCATCAGAAATGCTCTTTCCTGATGAAGGGCTTTTCCTGAAACGTCGATCCTCCTGCTCTTCGAATGCTGCCTGACCTGCTGTGTTTTTACAGCACCACACCCTCGACTCTAATCTCCAGCATCTGCAATCCTCAATTTTGCCCAATGTTATCAAGAATGCATTTGGTGTATTAGCTTTCATTAGCAGGGGGATTGAGTTTAAGAGCTGTGAGGTTATGCTGCAGCTCTGTAGAGCCCTGGTTAGATCACACCTGGAATATCGTGTTCAGTTCTCAAATCCATACATTGATGTGAAATCCATACATCAATGTGGATTTCAACAGTTTCGTCATTTCCCCTCTCCCACCTTATCCCAGATCCAACCTTCCAACTCAGCACCAACCTCTTGAACAGTCTTACCTGTCCATCTTCCTTCCCACCAATCTACTCCAAACTTCTCTCTGACCTATCACTTTCGTGCCCACCTTCATCTACTTATGGCATTCCAACTACCTTCCCCCCAGCCCCACCACCTCCTATTTATCTCTCAGCCCCTTTGGCCCACCCCCTCATTCCTGATGAAGGCTTATGCTCAAAACATTGACTCTCCTGCTCCTCGATTGGCTGTGCTTTTCCAGCACCAATTTTTTGAACAAACATCAATGTTCCCAGAAACAAAAACAGAAGTTGCTGGAAAAGCTCAGCAGGTGATGAGAAATCAGAATAAACGTTTTGGGTACGGTGATTCATGCTCAGAACTCCTTGGAGATACCTGTGATCCTGGATGGATTCAAAGCACGAGTGATGAAACTTCAGGTGGGGTAAGTCTGATCCAGAGGCGTCACTGAGGAATGTGATGTGGCAGTGGAAATGAATTTTAGCAAATTCCTACTCAAACATCAGGAGTGACAGTGAATTTAATATTGGTGCTCAAGAAAAACAATTGAAACAGAAAACCCATGGGAGAGAGAAGCAGAACTTCTTCAAGGTGGGCATGTCTTGAAGAAATGTGGCACTGAGTTATACTCTAAATAAAAACCGAAAGAACTGCAGATGCTATAAATCAGAAACAAAAACAGAAGGTGCTGGAAAAGCTCAGCAGGTTTGGCAACATCTGTGAAGAGAAATCAGAGTTAATATTTCGGTCCAGTGACCTTCTTCAGAATCATGACTCCCAGCACTGAGCCCTGTGGTAAACCGCAGGTCACTAGCTTCCAATTATAAAAAGAATTCTCCACCATCACCCTTTGCCTCCTATTTGAAAGACAGTTTTGGATCCATTTGCCTTGGATCCCATGGGCTGTTACCTTTCGGACCAGCCTTCCATGTGGGACCTTATCAAAGGTCTTAGGTGAAGTCATGTAAACCACATCAACTGCATTAATCTCATCTAATATATTTTGTCAAAAAAAAAGTTAAATTAGTCAGACAGAAAATCCGTCTAACAAATCTGTGCTGTCTATTGCTGATCGATCCCTGCCTTTCCAAGTATTGATGAATTCTGTCCTTCAAATTTTGTCCAATAATTTCCCTCCTACTAAGGTCAGACAAACTGGTCTGTAAATATTTGGCCTATCTCTGTTGCCATTCTTGAACAAAGGAATCATATTAGCTATCCTACAGTCATCTGGCACTTCACCTGTGGCCAGTAAAGTATTAAATATTTCTGCCAGGGCCCATCAATCTCCTTTTGGATTAGTGCTGCTGGAAAAGCACAGCAGTTCAGGCAGCATCCAAGGAGCTTCGAAATCGACGTTTTGGGCAAAAGCCCTTCATCAGGAATAAAGGCAGTGAGCCTGAAGCGTGGAGAGATAAGCTAGAGGAGGGTGGGGGTGGGGAGAGAGTAGCATAGAGTACAATGGGTGAGTGGGGGAGGGGATGAAGGTGATAGGTCAGGGAGGAGAGGGTGGAGTGGATAGGTGGAAAAGGAGATAGGCAGGTAGGACAAGTCTGGACAAGTCATGAGGACAGTGCTGAGCTGGAAGTTTAGAACTAGGGTGAGGTGGGGGAAGGGGAAATGAGGAAACTGTTGAAGTCCACATTGATGCCCTGGGGTTGAAGTGTTCCAAGGCGGAAGATGAGGTGTTCTTCCTCCAGGTGTCTGGTGGTGAGGAAGCGGCGGTGAAGGAGGCCCAGGACCTCCATGTCCTCGGCAGAGTGGGAGGGGAAGTTGAAATGTTGGGCCATGGGGCGGTGTGATTGATTGGTGCGGGTGTCCCGGAGATGTTCCCTAAAGCGCTCTGCTAGGAGGCTCCCAGTCTCCCCAATGTAGAGGAGACCGCATCGGGAGCAACGGATACAATAAATGATATTAGTGGATGTGCAAGTAAAACTTTGATGGATGTGGAAGGCTCCTTTAGGGCCTTGGATAGAGGTGAGGGAGGAGGTGTGGGCACAGGTTTTACAGTTCCTGCGGTGGCAGGAGAAGGTGCCAGGATGGGAGGGTGGGTTGTAGGGGGGGTGTGGACCTGACCAGGTAGTCACGGAGGGAACAGTCTTTGCAGAAGGCGGAAAGGGGTGGGGAGGGAAATATATCCCTGGTGGTAGGGTCTGTTTGGAGGTGGCAGAAATGTCGGTGGATGATTTGGTTTATGCGAAGGTTGGTAGGGTGGAAGGTGAGCACCAGGGGCGTTCTGTCCTTGTTACGGTTGGAGGGGTGGTGTCTGAGGGCGGAGGTGCAGGATGTAGACGAGATGCATTGGAGGGCATCTTTAACCACGTGGGAAGGGAAATTGCGGTCTCTAAAGAAGGAGGCCATCTGGTGTGTTCTGTGTGGAACTGGTCCTCCTGGGAACAGATCCGGCGGAGGTGGAGGAATTGGGAATACGGGATGGCATTTTTGCAAGAGGTAGGGTGGGAAGAGGTGTAATCCAGGTACTGGATTAGTGGTGCTGGAAGAGCACAGCAGTTCAGGCAGCATCCAAGTAGCTTCGAAATCGATGTTTCGGGCAAAAGCCCTTCATCAGGAATAAAGGCAGTGAGCCTGAAGCGTGGAGAGATAAGCTAGAGGAGGGTGGGGGTGGGGAGAAAGTAGCATAGAGTACAATGGGTGAGTGGGGGAGGGGATGAAGGTCAAGGAGGAGAGGGTGGAGTGGATAGGTGGAAAAGAAGATAGGCAGGTAGGACAAGTCCGGACAAGTTGTGGGGACAGTTACTGAGCTGGAAGTTTAGAACTAGGGTGAGGTGGGGGAAGGGGAAATGAGGAAACTGTTGAAGTCCACATAGCTGTGGGTGTCGGTGGGTTTGTAAAAAATGTCAGTGTCAAGTCGGTCGTCATTAATGGAGATGGAGAGGTCCAGGAAGGGGAGGGAGGTGTCAGAGATGGTCCAGGTAAATTTAAGGTCAGGGTGGTATGTATTGGTGATGTTGATGAATTGCTCAACCTCCTCGTGGGAGCACGAGATGGCGCCAATGCAGTCAGCAATGTAGCGAAGGAAGAGGTGGGGAGTGGTGCCTGTGTAATTACAGAAGATCAACTGCTCTACATAGCCAACAAAGAGACTGGCATAGCTGGGGCCCATATGTGTGCCCATGGCTACCCCTTTGGTCTGGAGGAAGTGGGAGGATTCAAAGGAGAAATTGTTAAGGGTGAGGACCAGTTCAGCCAAATGAATGAGAGTGTCGGTGGAAGGGTACTGTTTGGGACGTCTGGAGAGGAAAAAACTGAGGGCTTGGAGGCCCTGGTCATGGCAGATGGAGGTGTAGAGGGATTGGATTTCCATGGTGAAGATGAGGCATTGGGGGCCGGAGAAATAGAAGTTTTGGAGGAGGTGGAGGGCGTGGGTGGTGTCTCGAACGTGTGTGGGGAGTTCCTGGACTAGGGGAGATAGGACAGTGTCAAGGTAGGTAGAGATGAGTTCAGTGGGGCAAGAGCATGCTGAGACAATGGGTCGGCCAAAGTGGTCAGGCTTGTGGATCTTGGGAAGGAGGTAGAACAGGGCAGTGCGAGGTTCCCGGACTATGAGGTTGGAAGCTGTGGGTGGGAGATCCCCTGAGGTGATGAGGTTCTGTATGGTCTGGGAGATGATGGTTTGGTGATGGGGGGTGGGGTCATGGTCGAGGGGGCAGTAGGAAGAGGTGTCCTCCAGTTGACGTTTGGCTTCAGCAGTGTAGAGGTCAGTGCGCCAGACTACCACTGTGCCCCTTTTATCCGCTGGCTTGATGGTGAGGTTGGGATTGGAGCAGAGGGATTGGAGGGCTGCGCATTGTGAGGGTGAGAGGTTGGAGTGGGGGAGGGGGGTAGACAGGTTGAGGCGGTTAATGTCCTGGTGGCAGTTGAAAATGAAGAGGTCGAGGGCAGGTAATAGGCCAGCGCGGGGTGTTCAGGTGGATGCAGTGTGTTGGAGGTGGGCGAAGGGGTCCTCGGAAGGTGGGCGGGAGTCCTGATTGTGAAAGTAAGCTTGGAGGTGGAAGAATTGTTCAACGTCACGGCGTGTATTAAATTCATTGATGCATGGAGGGGGATGAAGGTGAGTCCTTTGCTGAGGGCTGATCATTCGTCCTCAGTGAGGGGGAGGTCTGGGGGGATGGTGAAAACTCGGCAGGGCTGGGAGCTAGGATCTGGTATGGGTGTAGAGCTGGGAGTGGGGGCGGAACCTGTAACTGGAGTGGGTGTGACCACAGAACACACCAGATGGCCTCCTTCTTTAGAGACCGCAATTTCCCTTCCCACATGGTTAAAGATGCCCTCCAACGCATCTCGTCTACATCCCGCACCTCCACCCTCAGACCCCACCTCTCCAACCGTAACAAGGACAGAACGCCCCTGGTGCTCACCTTCCACCCTACCAACCTTCACATAAACCAAATCATCCGCTGACACTTCTGCCACCTCCAAAAAGACCCCACCACCAGGGATATATTTCCCTCTCCACTCCTTTCCGCCTTCCGCAAAGACCGTTCCCTCCGTGACTACCTGGTCAGGTCCATGCCCCCCTGTAACCCACCCTTCCATCCTGGCACTTTCCCCTGCCACCGCAGGAACTGTAAAACCTGCGCCCACACCTCCTCCCTCACCTCTATCCAAGGCCCTAAAGGAGCCTTCCATATCCATCAATGTTTTACTTGCACATCCACTAATATCATTTATTGTATCCGTTGCTCCCGATGCGGTCTCCTCTACATTGGGGAGACTGGGAGCCTCCTAGCAGAGCGCTTTAGGGAACATCTCCGGGACACCCACATCAATCAACCACACCGGCCTGTGGCCCAACATTTTAACTCCCCCTCCCACTCTGCCGAGGACATGGAGGTCCTGGGCCTCCTTCACTGCCGCTCCCTCACCACCAGACGACTGGAGGAAGAACGCCTCATCTTCCGCCTTGGAATACTTCAACCCCAGGGCATCAATGTGGACTTCAACAGTTTCCTCATTTCCCCTTCCCCCACCTCACCCTAGTTCTAAACTTCCAGCTCAGTAACTGTCCCCACAACTTGTCCAGACTTGTCCTACCTACCTATCTTCTTTTCCACCTATCCACTCCACCCTCTCCTCCCTGACCTATCACCTTCATCTCCTCCCCCATTCACCCCTTGTACTCTATGCTACTTTCTCCCCACCCCCACCCTCCTCTAGCTTATCTCTCCACGCTTCAGGCTCACTGCCTTTATTCCTGATGAAGGGCTTTTGCCCAAAACGTCGATTTCGAAGCTCCTTGGATGCTGCCTGAACTGCTGTGCTCTTCCAGCACCACTAATCCAGAATCTGGTTTCCAGCATCTGCAGTCATTGTTTTTACCCCATCAATCTCCTTGCCTTCCATAGCAGCCTGGAATACATCCCATCACGCCCTGGGGGTTTATGTCTGCTAAAACATCTAATATTTCCTTTTATTATTCTTAAAATGTTCTAGAACCTTACTAAGCCAAGTGAAATCTTGGGCACAGTGTCTTTCTTATCTGTGAGACAGAGGAGAAATATTCATTTAACTTCACCCACGTCCATTGACTCCATGCACAGGTTGCCCGTTTGGTCTCTAGAAGGTCTCACTCTTGCCTTGGTCTCACTCTTCTGCAAATTCATGGTAAGGTGCAATGTGAGGGTAAGGGAGTGTGAGAAGTTATGGAGGAATGGAGAATGTCACAGAAGGAACAGTTCCTGCAGAATTCTGACAATGGAGGGAAGGGAAGATAAGCTTGGTGCTAGTGTTTTGCTGGATGTGATGTAAATAGCGGATAGTGATCATTTAAATGTGGAGACTGGTTGCTGAAAATTGAGGACAAGTAAACCCTATTATTCTTGGGTGAGGGAAGATGTGTTAGAAAATACAGTCATGTGATGTCAGACCAATTGGTTTGATGAAGGGTTTATATTTAAATGTCTCTCAAATCAATTACTGAGGGACTTGGGCCATTCTGTAGCATTTCCAACCTAAAGTTATTAAAGTGCCCCACTAAACAGAGTAGCCAAATTATTCACAGTCCCGATTGCATCATTATAGTGCTGGCAAATTTAAAAAGGATAATTGGCCAATAAAACAATCCTTTCTAAAACTAACCTGTTGAGAAATATAATCAGGAAGATGTAGATTTCAGTCATGCTTTATATAAATTATCAGATTAAGGCATTGCTAAATAATTTTGCAGTAACCCTTGAGGCAGTTTTGCCAACTTTTAGATTTTGTCAGTTTCTAACACATCATGATATTAAATTATCCAGTTAGTTCTGATCAACAGGCATTATAGTTTCATGGTAATAGAAACAGGAGTAGGCCATTTGGCGTGCCTGCTCCACCATTCATTAAGATCATGGCTGATCTATCCATCTTCTCAGCTCCTCCTACCTGTGTTATCCCCATAACCCTTAATTCCCATACCTTGCAAAACCCATGCACTGTGTCTTGAATAAATTTAGTGAAGCTGCTTCTACTGCTTCCTTGGGCAGAAAATTCCATCGATTCACTCCTCTCTGGAAGAAGCATTTCCTCCTCATCTCTGTCCTAAATCTACTCCCCCTAATCTTGAGGCCATGTCCCCTAATCCTAGTCTCACCCATCAGCAGAAACAACTTGCCTGTGATCTCACCTATCCTTTCATAATTTTATATGTTTCTATAAGATCCCCTCTCCTTCTAAATTCTAGCGAGTACAGTCTCAGGTAGCTCAACCTCTCCTCATAGGGTAACCCCCTCATCGCCAGAATCAACCTGGTGAACCTTCTCTGTACCGCCTCCAAAGTCAGTATATCTTTCCATAAGTAAGGAGACCAGAACTGTACACAATACTGCAGGTGCGGTCTCACCAACACGTTGTAAAATTGCACAGAACCCTTAAATTTGATCTCTCTAGCAATGAAAGCCAATATTCTGATTGCCTTCCTAATTATTTGTTGCACCTGCAAATCAACTTTAGGAGTACTCATACATGAATCGCTAAGTCCCTCTGCACAACAACATGCTGCAGTCTTTCACCATTTAAATAATACTCTGACCTACTACTTTTACTTCCAAAGTGGATAACCTTACATTTACCAACATCGTACTCCATCTGCCAGACCACTTGCCCACTCACTTAGCCTATCTAAATCTCTCTGCAGACCATCCACATCCTCTGCACAGTTTGCCTTTCCACTCCATTTCGTGTCATCAGCAAGCTTGGATACATGAACTTGGTCTCCTCTTCCAAATCATTTATATATATATCATGAACAGTTGCGGGCCCCCCAACACCGACCCCTGCAGCACCCCACTCACCACTGATCTCCAACCAGAGAAACACCCGTTTATCAATTCTCTGCTTTCTATTGGTCAAACAATCCTCTATCCATTCTAGTACATTCCCCTTAACTCCATGCATTCTTATCTTATGGATGACTATTTTTATGTGACACCTTATCAAACTCCTTCTGGAAGTCCAAGTATACAACATTCACCCATTCCCCTCCATCCACCACATTTGTTATATTCCCAAAGAACTCCAGTAAGTTTGTTAAACAATACCTTCTCTTCCTGAATCCATGCTGCATCTGCCTAATGGAACCCTTTCCATCCAGATATCTCACTATTTCTAATTTAATGATTGCCTCCAGCATTTTCCTGACCACAGATGTTAATTGAACTGGCCTATAGTTACCTGCCTTTTGCCTACACCCTTTTTTAAACAGCCATATGACATTCGCTGTCTTCTAGTCTGCTGGGACCTGCCCGGAATCCAATGAATTTTGGTAAATTACCACTAATGCATATATTATAACTTCTGCCATTTCTTTCAGAACCCTGGGATGCATTTCATCAGGACTGGAGACTTATCTACCTTTAGACCCTCAAGTTTTCTCAACACTACCTCTTTCGTGATAACAACTGAATTAAGGTCCTCAACTCTCATCATCTCCTTAACATCATTCTTTGGTGTGTTAGATACATCTTTTCCACTGTGAAGACTGACACAGAATAATTATTCAAGGCCTTGGCTGTTTCAGCATTACCCAATATTAATTCCCCTTTCTCATCCTGCAAGGGACTTATGTTCACTTTAGCCACCCTTTTCCGTTTTATATATTTATAAAAACCTTTCCTACCTGTTTTTATATTCTGTGCTACTTTGCATTCATAATCTATCTTTCGTTTTTTTAATTGCTTGTTTGTGGTTCTTTGTTGCTTTTTAAAGTTTTCCCAGTCTTCCTGTGTCCCGCTACTCCTGGCTACTTTGTAAACTTGAGCTTTTAATTGGATGCCTTCCTTTATTTCCTTGCGTATCCAAGGCTGGCCCTTTCTATCCTTGCTATCCCTTGTTTATAAAGCTTCTCCACAAGCAAGAAAGCAGCTGAAATTTACAAAAGT
Organism: Chiloscyllium punctatum; assembly: GCF_047496795.1. Taxonomy (NCBI): domain Eukaryota; kingdom Metazoa; phylum Chordata; class Chondrichthyes; order Orectolobiformes; family Hemiscylliidae; genus Chiloscyllium; species Chiloscyllium punctatum. Next base: position 49,196,149 of record NC_092760.1, read on the forward strand.
GCAATTATATGTCAACCTCAGGGAGTTCCATGTGCAGTCTCTCTCTGTGAGCTCTACCCTGTTTTTCTCACACAATACTCAGCAGCTAGCCTCATTATTATGCACCTTGCCCATACAGTGTTCCGCTTGCACTAACTTGTACTTGCTAGCAGCAGAATTACTCACCACTGCCAGAACTTTTCAGTATTCATACAACCGTTGCCATATTGAAAACACAGCTGTGGACCAGGTCAAGCACTGTCAGTCCAGAATTGCTCTTCACAGTTCTTGTGTGTGAAAACTTCACAGTTCCTGCGTGTGAAATGCTGCTCCAGAAATGGTTTAGAAAGAGACGTTGACCCACCACTTTGCCACAAGGACTAATGGGTGTAGTGGTGGATGGAATAGCTGTCCTCTTTCCTCAGGACTACCAGAGAGACCCTGCCAGAATGAGTCAAAGTTGTCGGCTGAGTCAGTGCGATATCCACAGTATGAAGGAATGCCCAGCAGTACAGGAAGAGGGTTGTAAGAACTCAGAACAAAGATATATTCCATTGCAAGAAAGATAGACCCTTTGATAATAATGGACCACATGGCTAACCAAAGGAGTTAAGGATGATTTCAAATTCAAAGAAAAGATGTACAATATTGGAGAAATTATTGGGAGACCAGAAGATTGGGAACATTTTTTGGAAAGCAAAAATGGATGATTAAAAATATAATAAAGAGATAAAAATTAGAAACAATAGTAAACTAGCAAGAAAAATAAAAACAGACAGTAAAAGCTCCTATAAGAGCTATTCTTTATATCATGGGAAACATGGTCAAGAAACCTCTGCTAATTACAATCTACCATACTCATGTCCTTCTCAGCTGACAAATTAGTTATTCTCCATGTTAAACACCAACTGAATGATGCACTATAGGTAGCAAGGGTATAGAATGTGCACTAGATGGGAAAACATCACTACTGATCAAACTGCCTGAATCGTAAAGAACAGTGTTGAGAGACTGCACCTGTGACAGATGGTGAGGAAGCCAACAAGACAGACTCATGTACTTAACCTCATCCCAACCAATCTACCCTTAAGAGATCCATCTGTTCATGAGGATATTGGTGCAAGATACCACGGTAGTTTTTTTAGGAAACTGACTCATACCATCACATTGCAGATATCCTTCATCGTGAGTTATGGTACTGTCATCTTGCTGAATAGGACAGATTTCAAAAAGATTGTTCAACTCAAGACTGAGGCACATCCATGACAGACATCAACAGCACCGGTGTGTATTAAACTATAATGTGTAACCTGGTGACCCATCATAACCCCAATTATTTGCTTAACTAACCAAGAAGATAGCCTAAAGTGAGAAAGGCTTGTGAATTGTGGACCATCTCAGTTCACTGTCTACCAGTGATGCAAGCAGCATGGGATTGCTGAGTCACATTAGCCGATATTTAGGTATAGTTCAGATTCATAGTTCCTTGAATGTGGAATTGCAAGTAGATAGAATAGTGAAGAAAGCATTTGATATGCTTGCATTTATTAGTCAGTGCATTGAATATAGGAGTTGGGAGGTCATGATGCAGCTATACAGGACATTGGTTAGGCCACTCTTAGAATATTGTGTGCAGGTCTGGTCTCACTCCAACAGGAAGAACTTTGTGAAACTTGAAAGGGTTCAGAAAAGTTTTACAAGGATGTTGCCAGGATTGGAGGGATTGATTATAGGCCAGTTTTTTTCTTGCAGTCTCTCCTGTGGTGTTTTTAACCTGGGCCCAGTTCCTCCAAGTTAGTTCTAGGGAGAGGCTGATTAGGTTGGGGCTATATTCACTGGATCATTGGAGGTAGAGGGCTGACCTTATGGAGGTTTACAAAATCAAGAGGATCGGGTAAATAGGCGAAGGCTTTTCCCCAGGGTAGGAGGGTGGGGGGTCTAAAAATAGGTTTAAGGTGAGAGGGGAAAGATTTAAAAGGAACCTAAGAGGCAACTTTTTCCACGCATGTGTGGAATGAGCTGCCAGAGGAAGTGGTGAGGGCTGGTACAATAACAACATTTAAAAGGCACCTGGATGGGTATATGAACAGGGAGGGTTTAGAGGGGTGTGGGCCGAATGCTGGCAAATGGAATTAGGTTTACTTAGGCTATCTGTCAGCATGGTTGAGTTGGACCGAAAGGTCTGCTTCTGTGCTGTGCATCCCTATGACTCTAGAGTTGACTATTCCAAAAACAAAAGCAAATACTTCAACATTATCAATTCTAAACTAAACAGTTGTCTGGTACAAGCACAGTTTCCTGGGGGTTTGTTTTAAATTTATGACATGGAAGTATTAGATGAAACCCAGCCACTGAACTCACTCTGTCCACAGCAATCTTAGAAAGCCATGCTTCTGTAATAACAAACTGATTTTTTTCCAGACAGAAAACAAAATCAAAGCTTCCTCTGTTATGGCTAATATTGACCCTCTTTCGTGCCTTGTGTGTCCTGCAAATACAGGAACAATCTGCACTGAGTTGGCAATCTTCCTCAAGTACCTTGTGGTATCATTTATCTAACAGATTTTGTTTGAAATATATCAAAAACATCAGTTCAATTTTCCAACATTGTCATCTTTTATGTTGATGAATGCATACACATATACCCATTAAACAGATAAATAATGGTCAATAAAGTTTATTTTAATGACATTTCTGTGTAATTGGGTTACTACCCCATACTCTACTTATCATCATAAAATGTGATAATCAAAAATTGGTCAGGATTTCTCCCTACAATACCTGAATATTTTATGATGTTTTTACGATGCCACATTTAACAGGGCAAAGTACAAAGTGTCATAAAATGGCATGATACTACTGCTTGTTAATTCTGAAAATTTGGACAAGATTTCAGGACCACTGGAAAATTATTGATCTAGTTATGGCAATCTGCATTGGTATATACAAGTTTATTTAACTATAAAATTCTAAATTTTATTTTTCTTTTTATAAAATTAGTGTTTTGAATGTATGATAGTTATTGCCCAGGTTTGGAGACGAACTTGGACTGACGTATTGTGGCAGTGTTTCAGATATTCATAAATTAGCATATTAACTAAACATACCACTTTATCATCCTTCTAAAAAACAAAAAAAAAATTCAAATTGATTTTAAGTCCTTTGTCGTGATTATAAAGATGTCAGCAGCTGGACCTCATAGAATAGGAGGGGTACTCCCCTTCTGTCTAGTGTCAAAGAAACTTCAAAGTCTGAGATGGACATAGAGTCATAGAGAAGTACAGCACAGATTAGACCCTTTGGTCCAACTCATCCATGTCCTCCAGATAACCTAACCTAATCCAGCCCCATTTGCCAGCACCTGGCCCATATCCCTCCAAACTCCTCCTATTCATATACCCATCCAAATGCCTTTTAAATGTTGCAAATGTACCAGCCTCCACCACTTCCTCTGGCAGTTCATTCCATACACGCACCATGCTCTACATGAAAAGGTTGCTCCTTAGGTCCCTTTTATATCTTTCCCCTCTCACTCTAAACCTATGCCCTCTAGTTCTGGACTCCCCCACTCCAGGGAAAAGACCTTGTCTAATTACCCTATTCATGCCCCTCATGATTTTATAAAACTCTATCAGGTCACCCCTCAGCCACTGACACTCCAAGGAAAACAGCCCCAGTCTTTTCAGCCTTTCCATGTAGCTCAAACCCTCCAACTCTGGCAACGTCCTTATAAATCTTTTCTGAACCCTTTCAACTTCCATAACATCCTTCTGATAGCTTGTCACAGCTCTGATGCCTTCACCACCTGAAGAAGAGGACAAAATTCTTCTGAGACACTCCAGGTGCAAGAGGCAGGCTACAGTTCAGTACCCACTGCCCTTAAATGAAGCTGAATTGGAGGAACCGTGCCCAGGACGAAACACCACAGGAGAGACTGCAATAATATAGGAGGCCTAAGTCCCCAGACATAGAGGGGGAGTGATGTAGTGATTGTAACAATTCAGCCAGGTGGGACATCACAGAATATGAGTTCCCTGATTGGGGCTGTTACCCTCATCCAATTAGAGAGCCCTGGCTGACAGATACAAACAAGAGTGTCAGAGATTCTGCTTGTTCTGAGAGATGGCTCTGAGAAAGCCAGGCCAGTGTCAAGCACTATGCATATATAGGTAAAGGGTGACTTGGTGATGGGATTCCAGCCTCAATGGAGTTATGTCAGTGGTGACAAGAGAAAAATAGAAATTACTCACAACAGTTGTCTTTGAGTTGGGACAAGTATTTCTGGTATCATGCTGTTATTTTGGAGGCTTGATTTATTCTATACTGCTCTCAAAGACTGGGCCCAGGATGTGGAGAGAATGCATTTTTTTTTCTGTGCAAGTGACATTGGAGGGGGGGGGCAGATGAAATGCAATGAGTAATTCTCCTGACTACCTGCAGACCTACAGTTTATTTGGTTATTTGGAGCCTAACATTTCCTGAGGCACCAGATACTAAAACATTACAGGAGTTGGTAGACTTAGTTCAGGAATATTATTACCCCCAAGCCTCCTCTAATTCTGAGACACTATCGGTTTTACTTGGCAGTTCAAGAACTAGGGCAACCCAATTAGGATTTTTGACCAGGTTGGGAGACTGCCAGAGTGATATGATTCTGATTTACCCTTTAATGAGATGCTGAGAAAGCATTTGGCAGTGGAATTAATGATGTCACCATGCAAAAGTGCCTAACTGAAGCCCATCTGGACTTCAAACAGGCACTGCAACTGGTTGTCATTAGAAAATGTGCACATGAATTATAGAGAATGCCGATGGAAGTAAACACCGTCACTTGTACTGAGCTTGGGGAACACCATTTGAATGAAGGCAATTGCTTAGCAATATCCTGAACAGAAGGACTCCAGGTCAAACCACAGTAATACCCTAAAACATACCAAGTCTCAGCCAAATGGTTAACATTTTCTTCAGGATCTATGCTGGCAAGCCATTGTAGTTGCTGCTGGTATGTGGACTCAAGACAAAAAAAGAGTGTTCCACTGGGCCTGAATTGAGGAAGAAAATTCATAGGCCAGTATCCAGGAGAGTGCACACCCTGGAAAGTCCACCAACCTCTGGCTTAGAACAGTTAGATTGCATGGCAACATCCAAATCAGAACCAATCAAAATAAACATGTAGTTAAATGGTCACCCAATTCTGACTGAGGTTGATACCAGCACGGCTGTATCAGTGATTGCAGAATCAGTCTTTTACAAAATTTGCTGTAAACAACAAATGCTGGAGATCTCAGCAGGTCAGACAGCATCCATGGAGAGAGACAGAAAGCTAACATTACAAAATTCACTTTGGACTCCAATCCTTAAGGTTGTGTAAGATCTTTGCGAGACTGAGAACCCATACAGAGGAACCTTTACAGATTAAGGTTACAACATCATATGAGAAGCAGCTACTTCATTTACCACTGATTCCAGGAAAACGCTCAGGTCCAAGCTTGATGGTGTGAAATTGGTTGAGAAAGGTTCACCTTGATTTGCTCAACGTTTTTTAAAATTAGAAAATGGCTTTGCCTGAGTGAACTCGTAATTAAATACCTAGAAGTGTTTCAGGCATATCTCGGAGCCAAGGCCACCTTGCAAGTTGACCAGGAAGCAATTCTGCAATTCTGTAAGGTCTGCCCAGTGCCATTTGCCTTAGTGCAAAATCAGAGGCAGAAATTAGGAGGCTGGAAAGTGAAGGGATCATCAAACCAGTACCGTTTGTAAAAGGGCTGTACTGATTGTGAAGCCCAACGGATCGGTTCACCTTTGTGGGCATTTTAAACAAATGCTAAACTGCTTTTTATAGCTGACAAATACCCACCCCTTGCATAGAGGACTGTATGCAAATCTGGTAGGATTTGGCCACTAGTATTCTGTTCTACATATATCAGACAGCAAAAGAAATGCACTTCAACAAAAGCATAAGCATTGAATCACATATCTTCAAAAGATTGACTACTTATTTCAGTGTAGCAGAGTGACCAACTGTTAGAATTTAAAATAAGAGCTACTTTATAGGGTCAGAAAGTGTGGAGGTTAAGTTTTGGATAAGCATGAGACCAGAAAAGGCTAGGAAGAATGGGGTTTGGGTGACCATAAGAGTGGTGTGGAGGTGGTAGGAAGCAAACAAAATTTAAAACTTACTTTGTGGACTCTCAACATTATCAGCCCCTGCTCAAATCACTCAAAATCAATCATTGTGTGGACAAAAGAAGGATTATTCCTTCTAGAACAGTCAAGATAAATCCTTTAAAATATGGGCAGTTGGGTACCCTCACAGAGGGTAAAGCACATGAACAACTTGTATTGCTCCAATTAATCCATGTATTGGGTTGACATGAGTAACTTGTTCCAAACTACTTGTTTTTTTTTCATTTTCCGTATCCTGTTATCAATTTTTCTCTATCAAATCAAACCTTAACATAATTTCTGGATGAAGAACTAAGCCTGAAAATGAATTTCAGAACCCACAACAATGTGAAAATAATTCCCTTGACTTTCACTTTCAATGTCTTACGCTTATTCTTTCAATTATGGCCCCTCATTTCAGGGTTCTTAAATTATGGAAAGGTGTTAAATCTCTTAATGTATCTGCCTTTTCAAGTGTTTACATTGTTTTCTTTGTTCACTAGATGTATGTGAACAAATACATATTTGATAGATCAGTATCTGAACTTATCTGTATGAAGTAAAAGCAAAATATGACAGATGCTGGGAATCAGATACAAAAACAGAAAGTTATGGTCACACTCATTTTTTCCAGCACTCTGTTTATATGTCTGAAATTGTCTATCAGCCACAGGAGATGAACTATGTAAAAATAGGCAGTAAACACCTTGCAGTTACATAATGCTCCAAATGCCGAAAAACAACCCAGCATGGCTCAAAGAGGAGCAATGAAACAGACTGGGCATGAAGCTGATAAAACAGATTTAAAGCGAAGACCAAAACTTGATTTTAGTGGTGGCTTTTAGGAGTGTGCGAAGAAGCAAGGGATTTAAGAAATCAGTTTGAGAAGTGGGACTGAGACACCTCAAGGCATGTCCCTAAGGAGAAGGGGAGAAGAATGCATAAAGGCCCGCAAAGGGATTATGAGTTCTAGAGATTACGAAGTCCCAGAATGTCACATAAGTAACTTTGGTTAAGGTCATTAAATAATTTATACACAAATATAAGAATTCCAGTAAGAGCAAAACACTGCAGCTACTGGAAAATAAAACAGAAAATGCTGTAGACACTTAGTAGCATCCGCAGAAAGAGAAACAGAGGTAATGATTTGTGTCAGATACGGTTTTTCATTGTAGGAAGGTTTTAGGTTGGATATGTTATGGAATAGAATCAATGTAGGTCAACATATTCCAGGATGCAATATCAGCAGTAAAGTTTGGATCAGCTAAGATTTAGACTATAGATATTTTGAGGACAGTCAGAAGTGTAGTACAATTGTTAAGTATGAAATTGACTAATACATACGAGGCATTCAGCAGCAGATGAACAGAGGAAGGTCTGCTGGTAGCTTAGGCTAAAGATAAGAAAATAGGTGATATCATGATGAAAATATATGGTGTCAGAATTTCAAATTGGGAAATACAACACAGAGTGTGCAAAAAGTATGGTGCTGGAAAAGCACAGCTGGTCAGGCAACATCCGAGGAGCAGGAATGTCGACATTTTGAGCATAAGCTCTTCACCAGGAATCATCACATTCCTGAAGAAGAGCTTATGCTCGAAACATCGACTCTCCTGCTCCTCAGATGCTGCCTGACTGGTTGTACTTTTCCAGCACCACAGTTTTTGACTCTGATCCCCAGCATCTGCGGTCCTCACTTTCTTCAAAGCAGTTGCAAGCAATAGTTCAGCATGAAGTAGTAACCAGGAAGGGGAATGGAATCAGTGGCAATGCAATAAAATTTGTGGTGATGATAAAGATGACTATTAATGTCTTCCCAAAGTTTAACTGAAGGAAATTGCAGCTCCTCAAGACTGAATGTTAGACATGCAATATTACAGCTTAAGGGAGATAGAGAGGTTGAACAGAATGCTGTGTGATAGAGCCAAATGAAAGTTGATTTTTGGGTGGTAATGCCAAGGAAATGCATGCCAAGGAAGGGTCTATTGAGGAAGAGGTTTGCCAAGGTAAGTGCCTCAAATAGATTTTGGGGTTTCCAGAGGTAATGGCACATGTCAGGAAGAAAACACATTGGCAAAGTTGGCATAAAATAAGGTCATTTAGCATTAAACCTGTTCACAGCCATGTATGATTAATCTAACATCGACTTAATCACTGCAACCAACATTTTCCAGAACATGTTTATCTGAAAACTTGAAGGCTGCTTTCAGAGCACAAATGTATCTTGCTGGCCTGGTACGAGATGTGACAAGAATGTTCCTTTCTTATTGTTTGAACTCAAAATTGACTTTAAATGTAATAGGGTAGTGGGTACACTAGAATCCTAGGTTTCTGAAAACAGCAACAATATTCATTGAATTGGTCCTTTTCCTCCCCCATCTTTAGTGAGATGAATAGTTTTTCATTCTAAGAGCTTGCAAAGTGCATTAAAATGTGCAACTCCTTGCTCTCTTGAAAAACCAAGCTAGGTACATGATTAGGAAATGTTTAGAGGGAAGTCGGCCAAATGAGGGTAAATGGGACTAGATCAGTTCAAGAAACCTAGTCAGCATGGATGAGTTGGATCAAAAGGTCTGTTTCCGTTCTGTATGACTCTATGTCTCTCACCTGTGCACACATAGAGAAAAATATGATGTAAGGATATGTTCTCCATACACTATACATATTATGTAGATGGAAGGCATAAATAGACCCAGTTCTTGGGAATAAGGTGGATCAAGTGGAACAAGTATTATTGAAAAGCATTTACAATCCTTATATCATAAAGTTTAGGCTGTTTATTGAAAGGTCAAAGAACAATCCAAAGTTAAAAATATTTGACTGGACAAAAGCCAATATCAAAAGGGTAAGAATGAATTTGTGCTAAATTGGATTCCAACGTTGGCAGTAAAATTGGTTGTTGAACAGTCTACCTTCAACAAAATATATTTTTAAACAGTCAATACATATATCCTTGCAAAGGAAAAGTACAACCAACAAAACTAAAGATTGTTGGATGAGAAAAGGAATAGAAATTAAGATGTACAAGAAAAATGTCAGGGAGAAAGTACAATCGAAAAGCAAAATATGGAAGGTTCAGAGGGAAGGTGAAATAACAAGTAAGAGAAACAAAGTGGGAGTATGAAAGGGTCTGGTAGCCGACAGAAAAGAAATCACAAACTGTTCTTCAGGCATGTAAACAGTAATAAGGTGTTAGCAAGATTTGAGAAGATTTGTAGCTCAGGTTGAGGTTCTGGATGTAAATTTGCTCACTGAGTTGGAAGGTTCATTTTCAGACGTTTCATCACTAGGTAATATCATTGGTGAGACTCAGGTGAAGCACTGGTGGTAGTGACCTGCTTTTTATTTATATGTTTAGGTTTCCTTGGGTTGGTGATGTCAATTGCTGTCCTTTCTCTCAGAGTGTGGTAAATGGGGTCCAAGTCGATGTGTTTGTTGATTATGGATGAATGTGTTGTCCCTCATCTGTATGTAAGGATATTAGTGAAAGAGAGAGCCAGTAGTTTTTGTGGTTAGTTGATGTTCATGTATCCTGGTGGCTAGTTTTCTTCCTCATCTCTATGTAAGGATACTAATGAAAGAGAGAGCCAGTAGTTTTTGTGGTTAGTTGATGTTCATGTATTCTGGTGGCTAGTTTTCTGCCTGTTTGTCCAATGTAGTGTTTTTTACAGTTTTTGCAAAGTATTTTGTAAATGCTTGTTGTCTTCATGTGATTTTTCCAGTTCATTAGCTGCTGTTTTAGTGTGTTAGAGGATTTGTGGGCTACTATGATGCCAAGAGGTCTAAGTAGTCCAGCAGTCATCTCCAAGATGTCTTTGATGTAAGGGAAAGTGGCTAGGGTTTCTGGATGTGTTTTGTCTGCTTGTTTGGGTTTATTGCTGAGAAATTGGCAAACTGTGTTCATTGGGTACCTGCTCTTTTTGAATTCACTGCATAGGTGATTTTCCTCTGCTCTGCATAGTTCCTCTGCTGCACTGTGTGGTGGCTCGTTGGAATAATGTTCGAATGCAGCTTCGTTTGTGGGTGTTGGAATGATTGCTTCTGTCATTCAGTATTTGGTCCGAATGTGTCATTTTCCTGTAGATGCTCGTTTAAAGTTCCCTATTGGCTGGTCGCTCTACTGCAACAGCTAGGAATGGCAGTTTGTTGTTGTTTTCCTCCTCTTTAGTAAATGTTATGCCAGTAAGGGTATTATTGATGATCTTGAAGGTTTCCTCTAATTTGTTTTATTTAGTGATGACAAAGGTGTCATCCACATAGCGGATCCAAAGTTTAGGTTGGATAGTTGGTAGAGCTGTTTGTTTGAGTCTCTGCATTACCGCTTCTGCTAAGAGCCTTGATATCGGAGATCCCATGGGTGTTCCTTAGTTTTTCTGTAGGTTTTGTTATTGAAAGTGAAGTGGATGGTAAGGCATAGGTCCACTAGATCGACAATCTTGTCCTTGCTGATGAAGTTGGTGGTGTTTGGTGTATGTGTCTTTGGTTCTTCTAATAGTGTAGTCAGTGTTTCCTTGGCCAGGTTAATGTTGATGGATGTGAACAGGGCTGTTACGTCAAAGGAGATCATTATTTCATCCTCTTCTATCATGATGGTTTTGGTGTTCAGGAATTCTTGGGTGGGGTGTATGGAGTGGTGTGAGTCTTCTACTAAGTGTTTTAGTCTTTGGTGTAGTTCCTTGGCTAATCTGTACATTGGTATTGCAGGTAGTGAGACTATGGGTCTGAGGGGTGCTCCTGGTTTGTGAAGTTTGGGTAATCCATAGAAGCATGGTGCATTGGATCTGTCAGGTTTCATTTTTTGGAAGTCTGTCTTATTTAATTTTCTAGATTTCTGAAGTTCTTTGAGTAGGACTGTGATTTGGTTCTCTAATTGTGGGGTCGGGTCTATCGCCACCTGTTGGTAAGTGCCAGTAACTGCAAACAGTGCATTTGCTTTCTCAATGTCGTCTGTTCGCTTTAAAATGACTGTCAAGCATCCTTTGTCTGCAGGTAGGATAACAATACTTTTATATTTTTTGAGTTCTTCTGGAGCTTTCCTTTCTTGTGTATTGAGTGTGTTTCCTTCCTTTTTCCTGTGAAATGTTGGTGCAACTGTCTGTCTAATGGTTTGCTGGATTTCTTCTGTGAGTTTGTTGTCTTTCAGTGTTGTTTCTAATGATGCTAAGAAATCTTCCTTTTCCATATCCTGGAAGTTGGAAATTAATTCTCTTGCTAAGATGATTTATTTCAGTGTCTGTTAAGGGTAGGTCAGATAAGTTCTTTTTAATCAATGTTTCTGTGTTGTCTGTGTTGTTATTTTGTATGAGTTTATCTTTTTTATCTGCAGGCCTAGTTTTTTTCATTTTCTGAGTTTGTCACTGTCACATGCCCTTGGATCATTCTACTGTGTCTGTCCATTCATGGCCTGTTGCATTAGTGAGTAAAGATTTTGGTGCAAAATTTCCCAATTGTATTTACAGAATCTGTGATGGCACTCTGTCAGATGGCATTGGTTTCCCATTTTTGGGCCAGTTTTAGCGTATGGAGCCCATAGGTCCTAGCAATGTTTTGAAATGATTTGTGAAAAGATTTGTAGCTCAGGTTGTGGTTCTGGATGTAGGTTTGCTCGCTGAGCTGGAAAGTTCATTTTCAGATGTTTCGTCCCCATACTAGGTAACATCAGAGTTCCGGTTGGAATGCCATGTTTCTAGGAATTCTCATGAATGTCTCTGTTTGGCTTGTCCTAGAATGGATGTGTTGTCCCAGTTGAAGTGGTGTCCTTCCTCATCTGTATGTAAGCCACCAGGATACATGAACATCAACTAGCTACAAAAAGATATGACCCACACTCACTAGTATCCTGACATAAAAAGAACAGGAAGTGACATCACCACAGCAAATGACATCATCACAGGAACTGAGATCACCAACTGAAGGAATCCTAAATATACAAACAGAAACACCAGTCACTAACACCAGTGCTTCACCAGAGGCTCACTGATGATGTTACCTTCCATGGTAATGAAACGTTTGAAAACAAACCTTCCAGCTCAGTGAGCAAACTTACATCCAGTAAAAGGTGGTAAGATGAAAAGTAAGGCCTATTAGGCACTAAAAGATGAATTTCTAAATGGAGGCATAAGACGTAGCTGAAATATTAAATGAATACTTTGTATCTTTCTTTCCCAGAAGAAGGAATCCAAGCAAGGGTGAAACAGGAGGCAATTCAGACTTCAGAAAAGAGGTGGACAGAATAGATGGGATGAAATTGTTTCCTCCTGTGAAATAATCATGAACAAAAGGGTGCAGTTTTAAAATCATTGGTAAAAAAGAAAAAGAAACAAGAGGAAAACCTTTTTAATGCAGTGATGGTTAAGGTCTGGAATGCATCTCCTCAATGTAATGTGAAGGCAGGTTCAACTGAAGCATTAGAAATGGAATTTGACCGTTGGTTGCAAAGAAAGAATGTTCAGGGAAAAGGCTAGCACAAAGCACTAACTGAAATGCTTGTTCGTAGAGCTGGAGCAGACAAAGTGGATTGAATGGCCTCATTTTGCACTGTAACAATTCTGTAATGAGAGTTACAAGCCATTTGGCATCAGAGAAATGCACTAAAGGGAAGTGGCAACATAGCTTCATGAGTTTATTTTGATAAAAACTGAAATTAATTTGCCTCAAATTTACAAACAACCCAAATATCATAGTCTAATTACAGAGACTTGGATATCACAGAGGCAGGAATGGTTGTTGGATATTCCAGGATTTAGATGTTTCAAAAGGATTGGGGTTGGGGGGTGGGGGAGGTAAAAGAGGTGGGGGACTGGATTGCTAATCAAGGATAGTATGCAGTAAGGGAGGTTGTCGAGGAGGGTTTGTCTGCAGAGTCAGTATGAATGGAAGTCAGAAACAGGAAAAGAGCAGACACTTTATTGGAAGTTTTCTACAGGCACCCCAATAGCAACAGAGACTCAGAGGAGCAGATTGGGAGGCAGATTTTAGAAAGGTGTAGAAGTAACTGGGTTGTTGTCATGGGTGACTTTAACTTCTCTTATATTGATTGAACCTCCTTAGTTGAAATAGTTTGGATGGAGGTGTTTTTGTCAGGTGTGTCCATGAAGGGTTCCTGATGCAATATGTAGATAGGCAGACTAGAGGGGAGGCCATATTGGATTGGTGCTTGGCAATGAACCATGCCAGGTGTCAGGTCTCTTGGTGGGAGAGCATTTCAGTGATAGTAATCAAAACTCCCTGAACTTTACTATACCCATGGAGAGGATAGGAGCAGATAGCATGGGAAATAATTTAATTGGGAAAGTAGAAATTACAAAACAAATAGGCAGGAACTGGGGCATCAAAATCAGGAACAGATGTTCTCAGGCAAATGCATGACAGAAATGTGGAGGTTTAGGAAGCACCTGCAAATAGTGCTGGACAGGTTTGTCCCAATGAGGCAAGGAAGGGATGGGTGCGTGAAAGAACCTTGGGTGACAAGGGATGTGGAATATCTAGTCAAGACAAAGAAGGAAACTTAAGGTTGAGGATGCAGGAATCAGACAAAGCTTTAGAAAGTTATAAGGTAGCCAGGAAGGAATTGAAGAATGGACTTAGGAGAACGATAAGGGGGCATGAAAAAGCCTTGGCGGGTAGGATTAAGGAAAAGCCTAAGGAATTCTACACTTATGTAAGGAACAAGGATGGCCAGAGTGAGGGTAGGGCTGATCAGGGATAGTGGAGGAAACTCGCGTCTGGAGTCATAAGAAGTAGGGGATCTCCTTAATGAATATTTTGCTTCAGTATTCATTACTGAAAGGGATCTTGACGTTTCTGAGGACAGCATAAAACAGACTGATATGCTAGAATAGGTTGATGTTAGGGAGGAGGAAAATTTTGAAAACACTAGGATAGATAAATCCTCTGGGCCAGATGGGATATATCCAGGGTCACTACAGGAAGCGAGGGAAGAGATTGCTATGCCTCTAGTGATGATTTTTGCATCCTCAATGTCCATTGGAGTAATGCCAGATGATTGGATGGTGGCAAAAGCTATTCCCTTGTTCAAGAAAGTGAATTACAGACCAATCAGTCTGACATCAGTGGTAGGCAAAATATTGGAAGAATTCTGAGAGATAGGATTTATGATCACTTGGAAAATTCGTAGTTTGATTAGAAATAGTCAGTATGGCTTTGAGGGGCAGGTCATTCCTCACAGACTTTATTGAATTCTTTGAGGATGTGACAAAACACGTTGATGAAGGTAGAGCAGTGGATGTGATATACATGGATTTTAGCAAGGTGTTTGGTAAAGCTCATTCAGAAAGTAAGAAGGCTTGGGATACAGGGAAATTTGGCTATCTAGATACAGAATTAGCTGGCCCATAGAAGAGTAATGGTGGTGGTAGATGCAAAATATTCAGCCTGGTATTTCGTAAAGATCGGTTCTGGGACCTCTGTTCTTTGTGATTTTTATAATAGACTTAGATGAGGAAGTGGAAGGGTGGGTCAGTAAATTTGTCGATGACACAAAGATTAGTGGAGTTGTGGATAGTGTGGATGGCTGTTGTAGGTTGCAACGGGACATCGACAGGATGCAGAACTGGGCTGATAAGTGGTAGCTGGAGTTCAATCTGGAAAAGTGTGAAGTGATTCACTTTGGAAGGTTGAATTTGAATACAGAATACAGGGTTAAAGGCAGGATTGTTGGCAATGCGGAAGAACAGAAGGATTTTGCAGTTCATGCCCATAGATCCCTCAAAGTTGACACCCAAGTTGAAAGGGTGTCAAGAAGGCATATGGTGTGTTGGCTTTCATTTTCAGGGGGACTGAGTTTATGAGCTGCGAGGTTATGCTCTATAGAGCACTATTTAGACCACACTTGGAATATTGTGTTCAGTTCAGTTCATGTCACCTCATTATCGGAAAGATGTGGAAGTGTTAGAGATGGTGCAGAGGAGATTTACCAGGATGCTGCCTGGACTGGAGGGCAGATTTTATGAAGAAAGTTTTAGGGAGCTACAGCATTTCTTGGAATGAAGGAGGATGAGAGGTGACTAAATAATGAGAGGGTGGAAATGACTATCACGAGGGGGCATAATTTTAAGGTAATTGGAGGAATGTTTAGGGGAGATGGCAGAGATGGGTTCTTTACACAGAGTGGTGGGTGTGTGGAATGCACTGCCAACAGTGATAACAGTCAGATACATTAGGGACATTTAAGCCATTCTTGGAGAGACACATGGAAGATAGTACAATGAAGGATATGTAGGTTATTCTAATCTTAGAGTAGAATAAAAGGTCAGCACAACATTGAAGGCTGAATAGCATGTACTGTGCTGTACTGTTCTATGCTGTACTGTTCTCTGTTATTGTTGTGTACCACAAAAATCATCATATGTTAGAAAGCCTTATTGCAGCTTCAGTCTGGGTGAAAATATTCAAGCATTCTACAAATACATATGAATCCAAAAGAACAGAAAAAGGCAATCAAAAATTGTGGTTGATATGATCCTAAGTAGTGGATTTAATTTCTTGTTGAATTCATTGCCAGATTAATTTCAATCACTGTTTGATGAACGGGCCGGACAAATGGAATGTGTAGCAGCTCCCTATTATTAAACTGCTAAAAGCTTTGATGTTGACCAGGATTGACAAAATATTATCAATAACTACTGTCGGTGTTATTCAACAGCTTTCATAACAAAGGTTCTATTTACACACTATTTCAGAGGAATTCAGGGAATTTTGCATCAAAGAAAGCTTATCTAAAAATATCAAAGCAGTTGAACTGTAGGATTAAAAAGAACAGACTTAATAGTACATTTATGCTTGTTTTGGCTGGAGCACAATGGCAGATTAATATAAACCAGGAACTCCTGAGGTATTTACAAAGTTTTCCAAAAATGTGCAAGTAAAAAGGCTGACATGATAATTGTCCAATCAAAATTTGTGGCATCGAGGAGGTCTGTCAGTCAAGGAATACTGCCCAGAATGATCAGAGTGTCCTTACTAGATTCAATTCTTTGGTATATAATTTGCATTGTCATAGTCACATAGCATAGAGGTGTGAAACAATGAGAGAGGACAACAAGACAAGATTGGTTTTAAATCCCAATTGGTTTGACCCAACTTTGACCAGCTCGCTCTGTTTACTCTGGTAATTGACCATTTGACATTCCTGGTCTTCACTGAACATCTAATTACCGAATAAACCCGATGTGCAATCAGGGAACAAAACATTCAGCTTTATGGGTGAGGTGTTGAGGTACAAGTATTTTTCTGTCCTTGTCAGAAGATTCAAATTTTAGTTACTTTCCACCTTGTGGAACTATTTACTTCCGAATGTTGCTGAGTTCTTGAAATGATAATAAATGCTTAGTTTTTCCCATTGAATTACACTGAAAACTAAATTGATTTATTTTGCTAGTCAGAAGATCAAGGGCAAGTAGGCACGGCTCAGTGGTTATTACTGCTGCCTCAAAGTGCGAGAGATCTGGGTTCAATTCCAGCCTTGGATGGCTCTCCCTATCTCTGTAGAGTTTGCATGTTCTCATGTCTTGCATGTGCTCCGGTTTTCTCCCACAGTCCAAAAGTGTAGTTTGGGTAGGTTGGCCATGGTACATTTCCGCATGGTATGTAGGCAAGGTAGTTTAGTCACAGTAACTGCAGGCTTACAGGGATAGGGTAGGAGGACTGAGTCTGGATGCTCTGAGGAGGGTCAGTGCAGACTTGATGGACTAAATGGTCACTTTCTGTACTGTAAGGATTCTATGGCAAAACAAATACCTGGAAAATAAACTTCATTCCCTTAATATTTTGAAGCTATTGGGGAAATGGTGGCATAGGGTTAATGTCTCTAAACCAGGGGATGAAGCTATTCACGATTTCAAGTTCCACTATGGCAGCTGGAGGAATTTAAATTCGAGAAATAGTTCTGGAATATAAATCTGTTCTCAGTGACCATGAAATACCCATCTGGTTCATCAGTGTACCAGACTATTCAAAAGGACACAGAGACAGCAGGTAAGGGAGGTGGTGTAATCTGATTTTGAAGGACAACATCAGGGTGGTGCTGACAGATTATGTAGGTTGTATGGAGAATGAGGTTGAATCCGTTTGAGTCGAAATTAGAAATTCTAAGAGGAAAAAGTCACTGATAGGCATAATCTATAGGCCACCAAATGATAACATCACATTGGGGCAGGCACTAAACAAAGAAATAACGGTACAGCAATTATCACGGGAATTTTAATCTACATGTTGATTGGTCGAACCAGCTCAGTCAGGGTAGCCTCGAGAAGGACTTAGTTGAGTGTATCCGTGAACGTTTTCTTCAACAGAATGCAAAGGATCTGACCGCGGAACAATCTATCCTAGGTCTGGTCCTGTCTAATGAGACAAGAATAATGAATGACCTCATAGTCAGGGATCCTCTTGGAAGGAGCGATTGCAGTATGGTTGAATTTAGAATACAGATGGAGACTGTGAAAATAAAATCCAATACCAGAGTCCTGTGCTTAAACAAGGGGGACCGCAACAGAATGGAGAAGGACTTGGCTAAAGTAGACTGAAAACAAAAACTTTATGGTGAGACAGTTGATGAACAATGAACAATTTCAAAGCAATTTTTCAAAGTGCGCAGTAAAAGTATATTTCAGTGAAAAGGAAGGACTGTAAGAAAAAGGATAATCTGCCATGGGTGTCGAAGGAAATAAGGGAGGCTATCAAATTGAAAGAGAAGATATACAAAGTGGCTAAAAACAGCATGAAATGCGAAGATTGGGAAAACTTTAATGGTCAACAGAAAGCCACAAAAAGAGCTCTAAAGAAAAGTAAGATCAAACATGAGAAAAAAAGCTAGCTCAGAATATAAAGACAGATAGCAAAAGTTTCTATAAATATATAAAATGAAAAAGAGTGGCTCAAGTAAACACTGGTGCTTTAGAGGATGAGCAGGGGCATTTAGTCATGGGATATGATGAAATGGCTGAGGCATTAAACAGGTATTTTATATCAGTCTTCACAGTGGAGGACACTAATAACATGCCAATAATTGACAAAGGGACAAAGGTAGATGAGGACCTGGAAACAATCATTATCATGAAAGAGGCAGTGTTGGGCAAACTAATGGAGCTAAAGGTAGACACATCTCTTGGTCCTGATGGAATGTATCCCAGGGTTCAAATAGAGATAGCAGGAGAAATAACAGGTGCACTGGCAGTAATTTTCTAAAATTCGCTGGAATCTGGGGCAATCTCATTCAAATTGCAAAGCAGCAAATGTGATGCCACTGTTTAAAAAAGATGGGGAATTATAGACTGGTTAGCTTAACCTCTATCATGGGGAAGATGCATGAGTCCATTATCAAGGAAGGAATAGCAAGGCATCTAGATAGAAATTGTCCCATTGGGCAAACGTTGCATGGGTGCATTAAGGGCAGGTCATACTTTACAAATTTTTTGGAATTCTGTGAAGACATTATGAACATGGTGGACAATGGGGACCCAGTAGATGTAGTGTACCTAGATTTCCAAAAGGCCTTTGACCAGATGCTGCACAAGAGGCTGCTACATAAGATAAAGATGCATGGTATTATGGGTAAAGTATTAGCCTGGACAGAGGATTGGTTGACTAAGAGGAAGCAAAGAGTGGGGATAAATTAGTACTATTCTGGCTGGCAATCAGTGACTAGTGGTGTGCCTCAGGGATCAGTGTTGAGGCCGCAGTTATTTACAATTTATATAGATGATTTGGAGTTGGGGACCACAGGTACAGTGTCAACGTTTGTAGATGACACTAAGATGAGTGGCAGAACAAAGTGTGCAGTGGACTGTGAAACTTTGCAGAGGAACATTGATACATTGAGCGAGTGGGCATAGGTCTGGCAGATGGAATACAATATAAATAAATGTGAAGTCATCCATTTTGGTAGGACTAATAGTAAAAAGGATTATTACTTGAATGATAAAAACTTGCAATGTGCTGCTCTGCAGAGGGACCTGGATGTCCTTGTGCATGAATCACAGAAGGTTGGTCTGCAGGTACAATAAGTAATTAGCTAGGCAAATGGAATTTTGTCCTTCATTGCTGAAAGGATTGAGTTTAAAAGCAGAGAGGTTATGTTACAACTGCACATGGTGCTGGTGCGACCACATCTGGAGTACTGTGTGCAGTTTTGTTTTCCTTACTTGAGACAGAACGTACAGTCACTGGAAGGGGGTGCAGAGGAGGTTCACTAGGTTGATTCAGGAGTTGAGGGGGTTGGCTTATGAAGAGAGACTGAATAGATTGGGATTATATTCATTGGAATTCAGAAATTGAAAGGGGATCTTAGAGAAACATATAAAATTATGAAGGGAATAGATAAGATAGAAGTAGAGAGGATGTTTCCATTGGCAGGTGAAGCTTGGACAAGAGGGCATAGCCTCAAAATTAGGGGGAGCAGATTTAGGACTGAATTGAGAAGGAACTTCTTCACCCAGAGAGTTCTGAATCCATGGAATTCCCTGCCCCAGTGAAGTGGTTGACATTACTTCAGTAAATGTATTTAAAGCTAAAGTAGAATTATTTTTGAACAATAAATGAAGTAAGGGATACTTGAGAGCGTGGGTAGGTGGATCTGAGTCCACGAGAAGATCAGCCATGATCTTAATAAATGGCAGAGCAGGCTTGAAGGGCCAGACGGTCTACTCCTGCTCCTAGTTCTTATGTCTTTTTAGGATGGGGATTTGCCATCCTTACATGGTCTGGCCGATATGTTACTCCAGACCTACAGCAATGTGGGTGATTCTTAAGTGTCTGTCTGAAAGTTTTAATCGATCCACACGGTTCCACAGCAATTTGGGATGGACACCAAGTGCTCACATCCCTTGAAAGAATAGAGAAAACAAAAAGTTTGTCAGGATTTCAGAGCTTTACAATTGTAGGCATATGGATTCTGGTGTTACGTATTGTATCTCCTTTCTATATTTTGGTCCTGCAAGTTTTTGTAGCAACCAAATTATATTTTTGCCCATTGACGTCAAAGGTAGTAAGTACTATATCATCCACTAGATTCGTTTTCAGGTTGTATAATAGAGAAGCACAAATATATCAAAGGCTCTGAAAATACAATATGTAAAAAAGCGAGAACGAATCTACACGGGGATAAAGTACATATTTAAATGTATTCCTTTAACAACTATATAGCTGTTGAGATTTTTGTTTGAAAGAGTATTTCATATGATGCAATGTCATAAAGGACAAAGTTATGCTCAATCAACCTGGAGAGGTCAAATTCTCTAGTCTAAAATTAATGACCTGAGCAACATGTACAATGATTTACATTGTGAAATTCGAACTTGTTACAGTCAGACCTTTGAACACCACTATCATACATTGTGAAATAGAATGACAATCTATAGGTGATACCACCTTCCAGCTGACATATTTGCTTTGCTTTACTAACATTCACACCAACCATTGCCAACATATCAATAACAACTACATTTGAAAAGCAATCGTGTGAACAGCTTTCAGTGATATGATACAAATGTATGATTAGCAATGAAAAAGATCTGTCCTCCATTTTGAAATTTATTTAATGCTGTGGTTCTCTGTTGGCTTAATAGAAATTTACTAATCTCAAACTCGGACTGGTTAAGCTCAATGTAGGTTCCATTTAAACCAATGATATATTGCTGGATTGCTCAGCTGGCAAATTCATTATAAAGGGTCAGCGATAATAATGTTACAGGAAAACACAGCTGCACTCCTTCACACAACATATTGCAAGCTGGAGAGTTCAGTGGCTGCTGGGCAAATGCCCAATACCTGAGTTATTGTTCATCAGCAGGTTCACCTTTGAAATTATATCATACTTTGGAGAGAAAGTTTTCAATTTAATTCAGCTTTTGCAAAGTTTTTTTTTGAAATGCAGGCAATTCCAAGATGTTTGGGAAAACAGAATATTTGCCAGGAATAAAATTTATAAAAGATTTATGAGTAAGAACAATCTGTGATCAGTTTTAAGATTAGGAAATGTGTAAGTTAAAATACTGATTTTAAATGTAAATAATTACAAAATGACAATTATGTGTCGAGGTAGAGATTCAGAAACAGTTCTGGGCATCAATTGAATTATTGTTAAAATGTCATCACTGTATTATGTTTATCCAAGTTGAATTTAATTACATAGAAAATAAAACCCAGTACCTTGCAAATATTATTGAAATTATTTAAGAGAACTGCATGGTAATGCTATTAATCACCCTCACAAAAGGGTAAAGCATTTCCAGGTTCTTTGAGCCATCAGGAAAGCTTAAAGAAGATATTTCATTGAGAAGTGAAATTAAAGAGCAGAACAATTTTCTTTGTTTCTATACTAAAGTAAATTGATCAGAAAGTAAAGTCCTGCGGATTCTGAAGTAAACGATAGAAAGTGCCGGAGAAACTGAGCATGTTTGGCTGCATCTGTAGAGAGTGTCTTTTCATTTTTTTGATTGTGAACTGAAATGTAGAATCAAAAAATCCCAACGATTCAGAAGCAGGCAATTTGGCCCATTGAGTTCAAACCAACCTTCCAAACAGTATCCCACCCAGACCCATCGCATTCCCGTAACCCAATCTTTCCCATGGCTAACCCACTAGCCTGCACACCTTTGGACTATGGGAGGAAACCGGAGAACCCAGAGGAATTCCATGCAGATGCAGGGAGAATGTGTAAACTCCATTGACAGTCACCCAAGTCTGGGATCGAACCTGGCTCCCTGGTGTTGTGAGGCTGCAAGGCTAACCAGCGAATCACTGTTTGTAAAGAACTGTTTTAAAAAAAGATGTGTTTATTGAATGATTGCTACACATTTTAAAAGCAACTCACTGTAACTGCAGTTCACATAGCTGCATATACAAAAGTGGTGAAAGTCTAGTTATAAATGAGCTGGAGCTTGGAAACCACGTACAAATGGTTCTTTGGCCAGCAACAAGTATTTGATTGGTCTGTGGATTAATGATTGGCTATTGAAAACAACATCCTCCTGCCTGACATCAACTATGTGACTGACTTACAGATAGTTGAACAACATGAGGGTGTCAAACCATCTGACCTCTGAAAGCAATGGAATCATTATTTTCCTGCAGTAAAAAAAAGCTCAAGTCTGAAGATACCCAGTTTATCCCCCTCCCCCCATCAGTTACTGTAAGCTAAAAGTAATTTACTGTTAAGTAAGTAGAAATTTTTACAAGTGTGAACCAGTCACCCTCCGCTGCCTGCAAACAAGTGAAAGTACCTGGAGAAGGAAGATTGAGAATCGGCATTCTGATCAGCCAAAGGATCATCTCACAAACCCTGTGGATGGGAGCAACTGAACTGCTTTCCCAGCCTTCTTCTCCACGCAAGACCCATATGTTTTTGTGCCTGTCTGTAAATGTGTATGGAAGGGAAATTTTATACATAGGTTCAAGTTTTAACTTAAATTTTAATGTTAATGGTTCATAATTGTTTATCTGTAGTTAGAATTAATTATTAAGCACAGATACCTGGCCCATGCTTCTATCAACCTGGATCTCAAAGTCAGGTAAATTGGAGAACTCTGTCCACTTTTAAAAATATTGAACTTATGCAACAATTCTGAAAACAGTAGGTCTTGATTTGCAGTGTATTATCCCAGTTCGGTGGAACAGGACAGAGTAAAAGAGATAATGCTGAGAATCAAATATGATTCCTCTTTGGAAATGACCTGTCAGAGTTTCCCCAAAACAGAACAAGAGCGTGAGCCGTTGGAAACAAAGATAAACCTAAGAAAATTATTTTTCACATTTAGTCCAAACTTCCAAATAGCTACCATTAAAGTGTTAGATACAGGTGGAGTTGAAGATTCAAAAGGAGCTAGATCAGTTTTGATTCAGGCAAAAGGGGAGTTCCGTGGATTCCAGATGAGGGAAATGTTGTTAGGAAGAATTTTTAAAATCGAATGACAATCAAAGCAATGTCATCTGTCCAGGTGTGGCTCAGTTAATAGCATCCCTTGCTTCTCAATCAAACAGTCATAGGTTCAAGTCCCACTTAAGTGCTGCACTGAGGGAGTACTACACTGTTGGTGATGTCGTCATTCAGGGAAGATGTTAAATTAAGGCCAGTATGCCTTTTCAGTTAGCTGCAGTACATTTTCATGGTACTATTTCAAAGATGAGGAGGGGAGTTGTTTTCAGTGTCCAAGATAAATAGTATCCTTCAGTCAATTTCACAAAAACATATAATCTGGTTATCGTCACATTGCTGTTCATGAGAGTTTGCTGTGTATAGGTTGTTGCTGCATCACAGTAGGAATTGCGTTTCAAAAGTACTTAATTGTCTCTAAAGCGCTTTTACATTCTCTACAGTTATGAAAGGCACTAATCAAATGCAATGTTTTCTTTTAATCTCTCTTCCATCAAATTTTCTGTACCAGAGTGATAAATGGATTATTGGACTCAAATTTGAATTGCAGATGAAAGGATACAAGAGTAAAATTACCAAATAAGATGAGAAAGTTCTCTCTTATGGTTGTCGTTATTTAGAACATATATCTTACATTTAATATTATGAATATACATAGTAAGAAGCTCAGCACAGCAAGGGACACAGATGAACAAATCAGGTCAACAATGATAGCTTTGAGAAAAAGATCTTTTGATTCAGACAAATGCATCTGCAGATTCTGGGAACTCAATTCAGCCCTGGAAATGGGTGCATGCATCAAGATTCACAATTAACCTGTATCCATTCAATGTAATGCAGTCAATGCACTATCCTGATATTACTCACTGCTTGTACTATGCAGTAAGCACAACTCTACTGCTGAGTGCTGCATGACTCCTCAGGAAGCCCAGCATCATGAGAGGGTGGAACCAATTAATGTTGGTCTGTACATCATTAAGAGGAGATACATTACAGAAGGAGCAGGTCGTAGAAGTCTGATTCGGATTTGGGAACAAATCCAAGGTTTTCTAAAGCTCCACTGCAGACCACAGTGGAGAAGGTGGACAGACAGAAGGATGTGCTCCATACACAGGGTCCATTCCGGTGACCAATCAACACAGACATCTACTTCAAACCCACTGACTCCCACAGCTACTTGGCCTACATCTCCTCCCACCCTGCCTCCCATAAAAACACTATTCCTTATTCCTAATTCCTCAGCTGCATCTGCTCCCAGGAACCATTTCATCACAGAACATCCCAGATGACCTCCTTCTTCAAGGACCAAAATGTCCCTTCCCACATGGTCGACGATGCTCTCCAGCACATTTCCTCCACTTCCCACACCTCTCCCCTCCAATCGTAACTAGGACAGGACCTTCCTTGTCCTCACCTTCCACCCCACCAACCTCCAGATACATCGCATCATCCTCTGCCATTTCTACAAACAGACCCCACCATCAGGGATATATTTCTCTCCTGACCCATATCTGCGTTCTGGAGATACCATTCCCTCCAAGACGCCCTTGTTAGGTCCACATCCCCACCAACCCACCCTCCACTCCCAGCATCTTCCCTTGCCACTGCAAGAAATGCAAAACCAGTGCCCACATTTCCCCCCTCACCTCCATCCAAGGTCCCAAAGGATCCTTCCACATCTGACAGAGATTTAGCTGTACTCCCACACATGTCATCTACTGTGTCCGTTGCTCTTGATGTGGTGTCTTCTACATTAGGAAGACAGGATGCCAACCTGCGGAATGTTTCAGGGAATACCTTTAGGGCACATGCACTAAACAACCCCACCAGCAGGTGACTGAACACTTTAACTCCCCCTCCCACCCTCACTCCACCAAGGACAAGCAAGTCCTGGGCCTCCTCCACCACCAAACTCTAGCCACCTGACACCTGGAGGAAGGACGCTTCATCTTCCGCCTTGGGACCCTCCAACCACATGGGATTAATGTGGATTTCACCAGTTTCCTCATTTCTCCTCCTCCCACCTTATCCCAGATCCAACCTTCCAACTTGGCAGCGCCCTCTTGAACTGTCCATCTTCTTTCCCACCTATCCACTTCACCCTCCTCTCCAATCTATTATCTTCACCCCCACCTTCATCTACCTATCTCATTCCCAGCTACCTTCCCCCCAACCCCAGTTCCCTCCCATTTATCTGTCAGACCCTTGGGCCACCCCGTCATTCCTAATGAAGAGCTCATGCTCAAAATGTCAACTCTCCTGCTCCTCGGATGCTGTGCTTTTCCAGCACCACATTTGTTAACCCTGATCTCCAGCATCTGCAGTCCTCACTTTCTACTAGTTCATTCAATTATTCAATTACAACAGGCACATCGCCCAGATACATTGTATCACACCCACCAACTTCTTTCAGAAAGCATTGTCATATGATGGAAGTGTCAGCGAGCTCACCATTGGGGAATAGGCATGCATATGTCTCCTAGCACCCCCAGAGGAGAAGTTGTGGAGTCCAGTTCTGGGATAGTGATTGATGAAGCAATGGAAGCAATACTCAACCCTCCAAACCAAGCCCTACATCACAGTCATTTTAAAATCTCCCTAGAATTTCAAGCTGAAGATGATGGATCAACATACAGCTTACTTTCCCTTTTCTCAACAGCACAACCCTGACCTTGTAAAGAAGGTAGCAATGATGAAGACATTATCTGTCTGTCAGCTCCATTACTAACACTGTTTGTAATTTAGAGGATTGTTTCATGGCAGTATTGGCACATGATGAGATAGCGGGCAGCTGTCTACCACCAGCCATGCTGCAGCTACTGAAATTGTAGTTTGTGGGGGGGGGGGGGAGGGGGGGGAGGGCAAAGGCAGCGGGAAGTCAGACACTCAGCCAATAGATAAGGTAATAATATAATTCATAAATTTATTTTGCAATGTTTATTTTGTAGTGAAATGTATTGTGAACAAGCAGATGTTGTGATGGGCAGTGACAAGAGGGAATCTCAAATGAGATGTTATTGGTGAATGGGATTTGGGATTTTGGTTAGTGGTATTATAATCAGATCAGTTCCTGACAGAATGCATGGGAAATGCCTGTTTAGGTTAACCCAACTCTTCCTCTACTTGCCCAGCAGCTTGTTGCCATATTGTTGATGACTTCGTGGTGATGAAGTGGTGCAGTACATAGCTGACCACAAAATAGCTGGATATCCATTCTGCCAAGTACTGTGGCTGGCTCCACAGTGATCAGGGCAGCAGAGGTGTTGCTTCAATACATCAATGATCTGCCTTAACCCATTTCACCTGGTAATTTGGCTTTCATTGTTTGAAGATAGCACATGTGTATATTGCATACTGAAATTATCAACTATGTAAGTCAGAAGCTTTGCATTGGTGGTTCAAGTGCAGCTTGACACAGTAAATTGTTACAGATGAAAGTATGTTCTCTGCTGCCATGATTCTGGGCATTGACCTGCAAGATTCTATGTCCATACTTACATATTAACTTGACGCCAAAGGAGCCTTATCAAATGGCAGTAAAGCAAGGAATTAACAAATGACACCTGCAAAGCAATAAGCATGTAATCAATAGAATTTAACACCTTTTGTCCCATTAATTTCTCCAGTACTTTAATAATATTAATTACTTTAAATTCCTTAGTCTCATTAGACCCTTGCATCTTCATTTTGCTCTTCTTGGCTTCTAGCTAAAGACAAATACAAAATATTTAACATCTCCTTGTTCCCCATTGTCAATCAGGAAACCATATTTATTTTCTGTAATCTCTGTTTACATACTTGTAAAAGTTCTAATCATCGATTTTTCAAATTTCAGATTAGGTTTATTCTTATTCTGTTTTCTCCTTACTTTCTTGGTCATCTGTTACTGTTTGCCAAATCCCTCACAATCCAGGGTTATGTATTGCAATGTTGTTGTGTCTTCTTTTAATTTAAGACCATCTTTTGTCAGCCGTGATTGGAACACACCAGTTATCCAGTGGAGATTTTATTTGTCAAGGGAATGTACATTTGTCGAGAATTATGAATTATTTCTTTAAATATTATCAATTGCATATCAACTGTCATATCTTTGAAGCTAATTTCCTAACCTACATGAACAATTCATACATATGTAACTAGCTTAATTAAATTTAAGACCCTGGCTTCAATGTAACCACTTAATTCTGAACCACAAAGTTCTAGCAGATCCTAATCATTTTTCTCAGAGATTATATTACAAACAGATTATTAACTAAGCCATTCTCAGCAGACAGTACTAGGTCTAGGTAGCCTCTTTTCAGATTGAGGTTCCTCAACATTTTCAGTTGCTCTAGAGTGTGGTTGTGGGAAACATTGGTATGAAAATGATTTTTTTTTACACCAGAACAGTTGGTGTAATAGCAGTTGGTTAAGTATAGCATTAAATGTTGAGTATAGTTTTAGATGGTCAAAAGATAGATTGGGTAGAATCTTATGTGGGTCTGATCAACATGGGCTATGATGAGATTTATGCCATAATCAGATGAGAATTCTAGCGAGAACCATCTGACTTTGGGAGCATTTTGCATTATCTTTTCTGCTTTCCACAGATGGTGAGATGAGTTTCTTGCTGAAAGTGAACTGCAAATTAAGGGGGGGGTTGTAGCTTGTTAAATGCCTTGTTGATTGCCAGACTCACCTTATTAATATTCAGTTTCCTATCTTATCAAACACACCAGATATTCAGAAAACTCAGTATGGAAACCAAAGTGAGTACCTGGTCAATTTAGCTTGCTGCTTGCTCTGAAGGACCTTTACGTTGGACACCTGGCACTAACATCTCAGGGCACCAGCCACATGTAGCCCACACCTTTGGACATTGGCATCCAATATGTGTAACCTGATAAGAACCTTCAATGACACATTTCCAATCTACTTACAGGACATTTATGCACTTTAATGCAGCACCTCAGGGTACTATTATTGTAAGGTTGTTACAAGGACACTGTGCACTCAGGGACTCCACTCCAGCTAATGGTCTGGACTAGGTTGTATCTCTTCACACTCACTTTGACACTTTCTGGATGCTCATTGCCTTGCCTTTCATTTTTGTACTTGGTCCCCTCGACCAGAGGAAAAAAGACTTATTATTTCTATCTAGCTTTGCTGACTAGTGTAAACATAAAGGAAGGAAACTGGTCATAGTTGTCAGCAGGCCTAGTCAAGTCCAGCGACATAGCCTTGGTCAGTAGCAGCTTTCGATATCAGTCTAGGTCAGGGAATGGTCACACTAGCTGGTCAGAGTCAGGTGCTCTTTATTGAAAGGGTAAGAAGCTGAATGTCATATAGCCCACCACCCACCTTCAGCCCTTCTCTACTGGGGTTCTTTACTGGAATGAGAAAAAGACAAGTATGAGGGGAGATGAAAGTGGTAGCACAGCTTTTACTTTCGGTGTGTGGGGGGAGTTGTCTCGAGTGATCGAATAGGCAGCATGTGGATTTAGTGGAGTGAGGGGTTGTGGTGGGTGAGAGCGAATGGGCGGCTGAGGGAAGATGTTGCAGGCATTAGTGAGAGTGGTGAAGCATGGCCATTGATGAAGGTGGATACAGTAGCAGAGATAGAGGGAGCGTGAAGTATTGGAGAGCAAATGGTGGCACTTACCTTGGCAGAGTGGAGAAAATCATTGACTTTCTTCCTACATTGCTGGGCATGGCTCCACATAGTTGAAACTGCCTTAAGCCAGGTGGAAATCAAACCAGCCTGACATGGTTTAATGGCCTTCACTGCAGGTCCCGGGGAAAAGGAAAGTGAGGTGATGATTTTCCCCTGTTGGCCATGTCCATGGCAAATGTCAGAAAACGTGCAGCACAGCTTTGGGCTGACATTGGATTCATTTCATTGGATTCTCAATACCAGCTTGGAATGCAATCTACATT
Organism: Chiloscyllium punctatum; assembly: GCF_047496795.1. Classification (NCBI taxonomy): domain Eukaryota; kingdom Metazoa; phylum Chordata; class Chondrichthyes; order Orectolobiformes; family Hemiscylliidae; genus Chiloscyllium; species Chiloscyllium punctatum. The sequence continues at coordinate 49,225,097 of NC_092760.1, forward strand.
TTTCCTAAGTTTTCAGTACACAATTTCCAAACTCAGAACAAAAACTACAGAGATTTCTGAAGGAGAAACTGGTAACACTGATTGTCAAACTCAAAATGACGTCACCTATAGCCGCCACACAAGTGTTTTTCAGTGAATACTGTTTTTCAGTAAATTTATCCAGGTAACATCATGCAACTCCTTACTGAATAAAAGAACAAAAAGGGAAGGATCACTGCATTTGTGGTGCAGTGCCAGTATTTCTGTCTTTGAGCCAGGAGGCCTAGATTCAAGTCCCACCTATTCCAGAGAAGTGTAAAAATATCTCTGCACAAGTTGATTAGAAAAAATACCTAAAAGCAACAAGGATGTTAGGGACCTTGTGGTGCAGTGGTAGTACTATGTTCACGATACTCCCCCGCCCCTCTACTCCAGCAGTAGAACAGTAAAAATGGTACAGTACAGAAGTGCACCATTTATCCCATCTTGTCCATGTGACCTAAAGGCACCCAGATGTCCTTTCTAATCCCATCTTCCTACACAGTGCCCATAGCCCTTACAGCACTTAATGTGTAGATCCAGGTACTTCTTAAAGAGTTTTGGGTCTCTGCCTCCACTACCAACTCAGGCAGCAAATTCCATAAGTCCACCACCTTCTGCGTAAAAATGTTTTTCCTCACGTTATTCTCTAATGCTTCTGTCGCATAGCTTGAAATTATGACCCCTGGTCTTTGAACTCTCTGCCAAGGGAAACAGGTTCCTCCTGTCTACTCTACACATACCCATCACGAGTTTATACTCCTCAATTATGTCACCTCTCAGCCTTCTCTGTTCCAAAGAAAATAACCCCAACCTCTCCAATCTTTTCTCGTGGCTATGATTCTCCAGCCCTGGATACATTTCATTAAACCTTCTCTGCAGTCTCCCCAGAGCAATTACATCCTTCCTGTAATGTGGTGACCAGAACTGCACACAGTACTCCAATTGTAGTATCACTAGTGTTTTATACAGTTTCAGTGTTATATCCATAAATTTGTATGTTATACCTTTGCCAATGAAGGAGAGCATTCCGTATGCCTTGTTTACAACTTCATCTACCTGTACTGCTACCCCGAGGGACCCGTGCACCAGCACACCAACATCTCTCACTTCATCTACTTCTCTTGGTATATTTCCATTTATTGTGTATTCCCTTTTACTATTTGATGTTCCTAAATGCATTACCTGTCACTTATCAGAGTTGAGCCCCATCTGCCATTGTCTTGCCCACTCCACCAACCTGTCTATATCATACTGTAGCTTATAGCGATCCTCTGCATGAACAACTACATGACCAATTTTTGTGTCATCTTCAAATTTCCAAACTGTGCCCCTCCACCTCCACAATTCAAATCCAAATTGTTAAAGTATCAAAACAACCAGCAGGGGTCCGAACACTTAACCCTTTGGAACACCACTTGAAACAGCTTTCCATTCACAAGGGATGCTATCGACCACTATCATTGGTTTCCTGTTACTAAGCCAACTTTGCATCCAATTCAGCACATTACCTTCTATCCCATGGGCATTTACCCTTTTGACCAGTCTGCCATGTGGGACTTTGTCAAATGCTTTACTAAAATCCATGTAAATAACATCCACTGCACTACCTTCATCGATTCTCCTTGTCATTTCCTCAAAGAATTGAATCAAACTTTTTACAGCATGACATTCCCTTGAAAAAGCATGCTGACTATCCCTGACTAGTACACACCTTTCTAAGTGACAGCTTATCCAATCTCTCAGAATTGATCCTAACAATTTGCCGAAGAAAGACTAACTGGCCTATCGTTGTTTGGCATTTCCTTTGTACCCTCTTTTTTTAACAACAGGAACACATTTGCATTCCTCCAATACCTTACCTGTGTCTAGTGAAGATTGGAAAATAATCTTGAAAACATCTATCATTTCTGTTTTGACTTCCTTCAACAACCAATGGATCAATTCATTTCACCATGGTGATTTATCCTCTTTCAAGGATTCCAACTCCAGCCTCGGGTGACTGTCTTTGCGGGTTTGCTCCAGTTTCCTCCCACAATCCAAAGATGGGCAGGTAAGTGAATTGGCCATGCTAAATTGTCCATAGTGTTTGGGGATATATAGGTTAGGTTCATTAGTCAGGGGCAAATATAGGGTAGGGGAATGAGTCTGGATGGATTACTCTTTGGAGGGTTGCTGTGGACTTGTTTCTACACTGTTTGGATTTCATGATCACTTTTTCTCTTATGATTTTGTCCAATATTTCACATGGTTTCTCTTAGATTACTGTATCCACATTATCTATTTATTTTGTGAATATGGAGGCAAAACATTTATTGAAGATTCTTCCTATATCCTCTGCATCTTCACACAAGGTCCCTTCCTTATCATTGATAGGCCCCATCTTTTCCTTAACTATTCTTTTGCTCTTCATATCCTGGTAAAACATTTTTGGGTTTTACTTTATCTTCCTTGATTTTTTTCCCTATGCCCTGTCTTTGATTTCCCAATTTTAAAACTAGACCCTGTACTTTCTGTTTTCCTCTAGGCTATTTGCAGTTGAGTTTTTTTGTGAATATCATAAGTTTTTTTTTGTTTAATTTACTCTGTATTTTTCTAGGCAACCAAGGTGGGGCGGGGGTGGGGCAGGGGGGGGGGTGTGGGTGTCTAGATTTGACAGTACCTTTCTAATTTTTTGGAGGGACATGTCTGCTTCGCACGCAAAAGATCTCATGTGTTTGTGCCTCCCACTGGTTTGCCACTGATTTGTCCTTTTGCAGTCTTGTCTGGTCCAAATCAACCAAATCACTTTCCAGATTTGTAAAATTTGCCTTCCCCCCAGTGTGAAACCTTTCTTCCTGATTCTTCTTTTCCAAAAGAAGACAAAAATCTAGTTGAACTGTGGTCACTATTCCCAATATGTTGCCCACTATCACTTCACCCACTTACCCATCTTCTTTGACAAAAACTAAATCCAGAATTACATTTCTTCTCATTGGGCTTGTTATGTACTCTTTATTTTTTTTTTCCCTGGACACAGTACATGTCCCTTACATTGTTTGAAACTTAGTTGATAGTTAAAGTCTCCTATTATTGCCCTCTCATTAGAAATTTATTTACATGTATGTTTTTCTCTCTCCCTCTCACTGTTTAGTAGTCGGTAGTATACTCCTAGGTCTGTGACTGCGCCTTTTTAATTCCTAAGCTTAACCCCTAAAGCCTAATTTGTTAATCTATTCCATTTATCACAACTATACTTGATTCTTTAACCAATACAGCTACTTCCCCTCCTTTTTGTTACCCACTCTATCCTGCCTGAAACCTCTATATCCAGGGATATTGAGCTGCCAATTTTGCCCCTCCTTTAGCCAGGTTTCCATTACACCAATGACATCGTGCTGCCACGTGCCTATCTGTGTCTTTAGTTTATCTGCCTTGTCTGTAATACTCCTTGCATTGAAGTATAAACAGTTCAACCCTGTCAAATTCCTTTGCTGGATGGTTTTTAATCCTTGTTCTGACTATATCACTAACTCATGTTCTATCTTGAGTTCCCTGGTCTGAATCTGACCCATCTAAGCCTACACTGGGTTCCCAGTCCCCTACTTCATTAACTTAAAACCTCACCAATGAAAATAGCAAAAGCCCTTGCAAGGGTATTAGCCCCAGACCTGCTTAAATACAAGCTGTCAGACTTATACACATTCCACCTTCCCCAGAACTATCCCAGTGCCTCAAGAATCTAAACTCCTCTCTAATACACCATTTCTCCAGCCATGCAGTCATCCGATCTATTCTTTTATTCCTGTCCTTCCTAAATTGTGGCACTAGGAGAAATCCTGAGATTACTACATTTAAAATGCAGGACCGCAAATGATCTCTTAACTTTCTGTTCTCAGCTTTCAGCTAATCAATACTTTGTTTATTTGTGTGGTTGGTACCTGCTGTTCACCCTCCCACTCCAGAACGTCCTGCAGCCACTCCTTGACCCTGATGCCAGGGAGGCAACATACCATCCTGTCTTCACATCTGCAGCCACAGAAGCACCAATTTATACCCCTTACTATTGAATTCTGCATCACTATAGCCTTTCTACCCATTTCCCCCCCACACTGTGCAGCAGAACCACCGATGGTGTCATGAACTTGGCTCTTGTTGCTCTCCCCTGAGAGGCCATCCCCACCCCTGCCAACAGTATCCAAAGCACCACATCTCTTTGATAAGGAGATGACCACAGGTGACTCCTGCACTTCCTTCCTGAGCCTCTTACTTTGAGTCTGATGGTTACCACTTCCCTTCTGCCTGAGTACTCCTCACCTGCAATGTGAAGACATCACTCAGCGACATTCTCAGCATTGCTGATATTCCACAATAAGTTCAACCACAGTTCAAGTTCTGAAAAGCCGTGAGCCAATAGCTGCAGCTGCACACACATCTTGCATGCACATAGTCATCAAGGACACTGGAAGCATCCCTTATTTCCCACAGTGTGCAAGAGGAGCACACTCCAGGTCTGAGGTCTCATTAACCTAGTTAAGCCATTTAATTTAATTAGGCTAGGGACTTCTAACACTCCTAGTATAATTGAAAGCCCCTACCTTTATTTAGGTTCAGAGATTATGCTTTAAAACTGTCAGAAAATACTCTGCTGGTATCATGCACCAATTGGTTGTTTCTGTTGGGGACTGTGTCACTTTCTGAACTGCCCAGTCTGAAACTGAGCACTCAATCTTGCAGCTTCACCTACTTGTTGTCTTAATTAACTCTGTTAATACCAACTCCAAAGCACTCTTGTTTAGCCAAGCACAGTGCAGCTAGTGGCACTGAGGTCCCAAAAACAGTATTTCTGAACTGGACCAAACCAATTGTTAAGTTACCCAGCTTCACCTGAGAGTGAGTCAGCAGACTCCTGATTCAGAAATGTGACTAAAACCAAACCCAATCAAATAGAGAGTGTGTGTTAACATCACTGAACAAGTTGTTTAGAAGATGTAAGCAGCACAATAATCGTATTACATAATCAGAAAAATAGCAAATAGACACAATGGGATGAAAATGAGTGAAACAGATCAGAGCAGTTGGGAAGGGTAAAGAGATCTAGATGCATAATCTGAGGAAATCAGAAACAATGCATTCCACGTCCTATTGACTTGTGTCAGAAAGTTTTGCTTCATATTGCTGATGCAATATCAGTGTTCTGGCTCTTGATCCTTCAGCCAAATGAGGTTGGTTTTTAATGTTTAATATCAAAGAATGCTAATAAGACTTGTGAATTTTAAAACTCTTGAATATATAAAAAAATTAAAATCCTGCTTACATGAATTTTATGACTAATTGACCCTAACATCTCACTCACAAACAGTCTTTGCATCATGATCTTATAATATTAAGTGAAGCCTTAATAAGTAACATTTTCCAACAACTCAACAAACACCAAAAAATAGTGTTAAACCATTCAGTTTCTTGCAACTTTGTTCTGTGGTCTTGTGCTGCTCGCAGTCCCGGACACTGACCTCCTTTCATTCCAAGGTGTTAATCTTTCGAGATATCCTCTATTTACTGTTACAGATAAGTGCATGTAATTTGCCTCCATCTTATTGAGGTCTTCACCTACCTTTGCACTGCACCATTCCCTTCTGGAAAATCAATCATTTTACTTAATTTACAACAGAATGTATTTGCCCATTACTTTTACATTTTTAAAAGTTCTGTGCAATCATTTCCAAGGTTTCACAAGCTTTTAAAAGTGTTTGAAAAAAATTAAGAGATCAATAGAAAACATTCACCTGCCTTTCAACTACACACTGACCTTAGTGGGTCAAGAGTGTGTTGCTGGAAAAGCACAGCAGGTCAGGCAGCATCCGAGGAGCAGGAGAATTGGCATTTCGGGCATTAGCCCTTCATCAGAAAGGGCTTATCCCCAAAACATCAATTCCACTGCTCCTCGGATGCTGCCTGACCTGCTGTGCTTTTCCAGCAACACACTCTCGACTCTGATCTCCAGCATCTGCAGTCCTCACTTTCTCCTAGTTGATACTAACCTTAATGGGCATGTTTTCAGGTCTTGTCATCAACAGTTGGTGTAACTTTGAGAAAGTGAGGACTGCAGATGCTGGAGATCAGAGCTGAAAAATCTGTTGCTGGAAAAGCGCAGCAGGTCAGGCAGCATCTAAGGAGCAGGAGAATCGACATTTCGGGCATAAGCCCTTCTTCAGGAATGAGGAAGGTGTGCCAAACAGGCTAAGATAAAAGGTAGGGAGGAGGGACTTGGGGGACGGGCATTGGGAATGCGATATGTGGAAGGAGGTTAAGGTGAGAGTGATAGGCCGGAGAGGGGGTGAAGGCGGAGAGGTCAGGAAGAAGATTGCAGGGTAGGAAGGCGGTGCTGAGTCTGAGGGTTGGGACTGAGATAAGGTGGGGGAGGGGAAATGAGGAAGCTGGAGAAATCTGCATTCATCCCTTGTGGTTGGAGGGTTACTAGGCCTTGGAGGGAAGTGAGGGGGGAGGTGTGGGCACAAGAAATGCAGACACATTGTATCATCCTTTGTCATTTCTGCCACCTCCAAACAGATCCCACTACCAAGGATATATTTCCTTCCCCTCCCCTATCAGCATTCTGGAAAGACCACTCCCTCCGCGACTCCCTTGTCAGGTCCACACCCCCCACCAACCCAACCTCCACTCCCTGCACCTTCCCCTGCAACCACAAGAAATACAAAACTTGCACCCACACCTCCCCCCTCACTTCCCTCCAAGACTCCAAGGGATCCTTCCATATCCATCACAAATTCACGTGCACCTCCACACACATCATTTACTGTATCCGCTGCACCCAATGTGGCCTCCTCTACTTTGGGGAGACAGGCCGCCTACTTGCGGAACATTTCAGAGAACACCTCTGGGACACCTGCACCAACCAACCCAACCGCCCTGTGGCTGAACACTTTAACTCCCCCTCCCACTCCGCCAAGGACAAGCAGGTCCTTGGCCTCCTCCATCGCCAGACCATGGCAACGTGACGCCTGGAGGAAGAGTGCCTCATCTTCCGCCTAGGAACCCTCCAACCACAAGGGATGAATGCAGATTTCTCCAGCTTCCTCATTTCCACTCCCCTCACCTTATCTCCCAACCCTCGGACTCAGCACCGCCATCATGACCTGCAATCTTCTTCCTGACCTCTCCGCCCCCACCCCCTCTCCAGCCTATCACCCTCACCTTAACCTCCTTCCACCTATTGCATTCCCAACGCCCATCCCTCAAGTCCCTCCTCCCTACCTTTTATCTTAGCCTGCTTGGCACACCTTTCTCATTCCTGAAGAAGGGCTTATACCCGAAACGTCAATTCTCCTGCTCCTTGGATGCTGCCTGACCAGCTGCGCTTTTCCAGCAACACATTTTTCAGTTGGTGTAACTTTGCCAGGGTGCTGCAAGAAGTTGAAATTTTGTTGCCAAGCAAAAATCTGGGTAAGTACACATTTTATAGACACTCTACTACTAACAGTAATGTTTTATCTATGATATAAAAGCGGCAAGATGGTACAGTGACTGGGCATCTTAGCTTGTGCCAGAGACCAATAAAAGTTGGATAGGTGCCTCCAAGGATGAACCTCTTGTCTGTTGGATTCCTCTGGGAACACAATAAGAGTCAGCTGACAGAATGGCAGTGGTAGAATTCAGAAACATGGCCTTGTTAGTTATTTGTGGGTAACTGCATGATGTGATAGGCTTTATATTAGGGAAGAATAATTTCATCCCAGATAAAAATGTTGTATTTAATTTAATCCAGTAATGAAATTAAGACCAACTTTATTATGCAATGAATGGCATGACTGAAAATCATTTCCTCATGGAGTAGTTGAGCCAAATAGCATAGATTCCTATAAGGTAAAACTGAATAAATGTGACAGAGAGAAATATAAAAGATGTGCTGATGAGATGGGAGGAGAGTTCTATGGAGCATAAGTACCTGTATGAACCAGTTTGAACAGAAAAAGGCCTGTTTCTGAACTGCAAATTCTGTATCACATTACAGACACAGAAATACTGACCAACTGGTCGCGGGATTTGCATGCTTTCTTGCACATAAGTAGAACAATTACAGTAATACATGAACCTGCAATAAAGACTGATGATAATACTGACATTCCTGATGTTTTTGGCATCTCTCTGAAGACCTTTTGTCTTTAATACATCATCTTTTTTCTCTGAGATTTGGACTCTGGTTTAATTGTAAAACCTGCACAAGCAAAATTTCTACTATTAATTGTCAACATTCTCTTTGTCCTCACTCTTCTGGATCTTTTTTCGAATAATAATTACATGGAAACTAAGGCAGCTCCATATTTCTATTGGCATGTATCCAGAGCTAATTGTGAAGCTCAGAAAATGTGGGAGGAGATTTGTCACAAAGCCATCTCAGATAATGTGTGTGAGAAACTGCTTTCTGGAAAGTCAGAACATCTACGTATCAAAAATGCAGACATTGAAACTTTATTCATCAAAGCCTTTGTGCGGTCAAAGTACTAAATTAGGGAATTCAGAGTTCAGCCAAATGTTGTCCAGGCCCCAGGGAGGATGAATACCTCCTCTTTCACTTATCAGCAAGGTTCTTTTTGAAGAACAGAGCTATGTATTCAGCCATTAGCTTACTGTTCCAATATTTTAAAAAAACTATGTTTATCTTTGGCCAATTTAAGTCATTTAGGGATGAAGATTAATGAATCAACTATTCTGGATGGCTCAAAAAGTCTATTTTCTATCTTTGAGTCATTTATGTGAAGATTTAAGTCCACCATTTTGCTCTTAAAAATATATTCAATTGACCACAACCAATTAAAAATGCTATATTTTGGAGGTGTAAGTAAATGTAATAAATATTATTGATTTAGCAAAATATAAACGCATGTATCACAGACATTTCTTTCTTCCATGATATATATTCAATTCATAATTTTGTTTGATTAATTGGTGACAGGTATGGAGGAGAATCAATTGCTGTATTGAAGCTATTCTGAAATCTCCACAAGTAGAAGTTCTGTTTTCATCATTTGAATGCAGCCTTTCTTTCCATCCATCAACATCCCCCAGCCTTCCCCTTACCACTATCAATGACATGGAGAGGCATCACTTTCAACTTTGGGTGCCTGAGTTTAATTTTTGAATGCATGACTGGCAAGACTTAAACTATAAAGGTAAATATTAGATGTTGTGAGTGACAAGGTAAAATATACTATTCATCATAAATGTGAATGCATTGGCAACATCCTTGTGACCATGAAAACAGATGTACCAAATAACCAGCTGGATATGTCGAAACCTAGCAGCATCAGTTTGCCAGACCATCTGGATGATTGCAGGCCTAGACCCAGGATGTATAAAATCACTATTATCATTACTGCCCTTCAAGGAAGGTAGCATCAAGTGAGTTCTTCACTGACTACACAATCGTATAGCTGCTTAATCTATGCACACACACAGACTTTGCAAACAAAATTGTGCCTGTGTGAAGATGATTTCCATTCTAGGGTAAACAGCAGTCACAAAACTAGCTGGAGATTGAGGAATTAGAATTCCTTTTATTCACAAAATGGCCGATGGTGATGTAGTGCATGAAAGACATATGAAAGTATATGCAGTGCTGAACAATTGGGAATCTTGCAATATGGATAAAGCTTGATGTGCACAGAGGTGAGTTTAGTGTGTTGACTCAAAGCAATCACCCTGAATTGAAGCAACTTCCCTACAGGAAAGGCGATATCATGGGAATTACTGCATAACCTAGCAAATACTTCTACAATGATGTCTTCATAATCTCTACACTTCTTTCTGCAGCAGCATTCACTGCTGGATGATATGGTATTATTAGAATGTGTTTGAATCTATTCTTACTCAGAAATATTTTAAGCATTTCTGACATGAACTGTGAATCATTATATCTGATGTTAAGAACTCTGACAGCCCGTAAATTGCATACCAACATTTAAACAACAGTTTTGACACTCGTAGATTTGGGCATGAGCTCATCATTTATCCACTTGCTAAATTCATTAACCAAAATAACCCTTCCACATCTAACAATTCAAAGTATACATTCCTATGATTTTCTTATGTTTGCTCATGAAATGAAAGAAAGGTGGTTTGAATCATTTTACATTCTGAGACATATTACACAAGTTTTCACCTTTCATTATCTCCATTCATCTTTGTGATCTGAAAATATAGCTTCTTGATGCTGCCTTCAAATAAGCCATGCCTGGTTTCTGTTGACATGTTTATCTGACAATTGGTCTCTAAACCTTGGCAGAATAGTGACTCTGAAACCTCATAAGAGACAGCCTTGATCTACACTAATTTGGAGATGCCATTGGTTTTGAAAGCCTGGATGGTGTTGCATTGTGAACGGGTGATGTTTTGCTCTATCTTGTGGGTACGGCTGATGAATCTGGCATTTATATATTTCCTGACTATTTGAGAGTACATGTCAAGCCCAGGGCAGCGGCCATCAGCACCACACTCTACCACAAACCCACAGACAACCTCACAATGCTACACTTCTCCAGCTTTCACCCAAAACATATTAAAACAGCCATCCCCTATGGACAAGCCCTACATGTACACTGAATCTGTTCAGATGAGGAGGAACGTGACGGGCACCTGGAAGTTCTCAGGGATGCCCTCATAAGAATGAGGTATGATACTCAACTCATCAACCACCAGTTCCAACGTGCCACAGCAAGGAACCGTAATGACCTCCTCAGGAGACAGACACATGCTGCAACCGACAGGGTACCCTTCATTGTTCAGTACTTCCCAGGAACTGAAAAACTACGTCATGTTCTTCGTGACCTGCAACACATTATCAATGAGGATGAGCACCTCACCAAGACCTTCCACACACCTCTACTACTTGCCTTTAAACAACCACCAAACCTCAAACAGATCGTTGTTCGTAGCAAGCTGCCCACCTTTCAGGAAAACTCTATACAACCCTGTCACGGTAGGCGCTGCAAGACGTGTCAGAGTGTGGACATAGATACCACCATTACGCATGGGGACACCTCCCACCTTGTACATGGCAGGTACTCATGTGACTCAGCCAACATTGTCTATCTTATACGTTGCAGGCAAGGAGGCCCGGAGGCATGGTACATTGGGGAAACCGAGCAAAGGCTACGACAACGGATGAATGGGCACTGCACAACAATCAATTGACAGGAGTGTTCCCTCCCAGTTGGGGAACACTTCAGCGGTCCAGGATATTTGACTTCGGACCTTCGGGTGACTATCCTCCAAGGTGGACTTCAGGACAGGCAGCAGAGAAAAGTGGCCAAGCAGAGGCTGATAGCTAAGTTCGGTACCCATAGGGAGGGCCTCAACTGGGATCTTGGGTTCATGTCACATTACAGGTGATCAACATTGCACACACACACACATGTATACACAGACACGCACACAGACACTCACACACACCCGTACAGACACACACACTCTCACACTCACACATGCACCCCCTCACAGACTTAGACACTCTACACTCACATACACACTCTCTCACACACTCACAAACTCCCACCCAGACAGACACACACAAACCCACATGCACACATACACATATACATTTGTGGGGTGAATTTGTACTTGCAGAGTTATATTGTACTTGCTCAAAAACTCCATGAATTCATGTAAGACACTGTTAACACACTTTTTAGATTAGAATCAGTCTAAAAATTATGACAGACAGGGGGCTAACTCCTTCAATATATTATCTGGCTAACACCAATTGTTACAGTTAACCTGAGAATGTAACTTCTAAAAAAAAGTTTTGTGATTTACATATGAAAGAAGTGAAACTTTCGTGGTCATTCTAACAGAAGAAAGACTCAACAAACAATCCAGGTCTTTTTCAATGTATAGTTTCAGTTACATCACACTGTAAACTTTTGCTATAAATTCTGTATCTTACAATCGAGTCCTCCACAACCATCTGATGAAGGAGCGTCGCTCCGAAAGCTAGTGCTTCCAATTAAATCTGTTGGACTATAACCTGGTGTTGTGTGATTTTTAACTTTGATCTACATTCATTCCATTTCTTGCAGTGTCTCATTATCACTCTTTCGTTCATGGCATAGTTGAGTATCTTAATGAGCTCCTCAATATTGTGCATCTTTTGTCATTAATTTTTCTGATAGACACTCCCAAGTATTTTCTTGATGTAAATTAATTCATAGGTAACTCATTGGTGAGAAATGAATCAGTCCTCATGGGTAACCACAAAAGAATATCTGCATTTGTATGATCTGCTGACTTATGATGATAATTAATAGTTCCACTAATTCCTGAAGCTGTGCTGCCTCTATTAACGGCATTCCTTTCTTTGAAATACTTACAATTGTAGGTGTTTGGTAATCAGTTAACAACTGAAGTTCCTATCAGACAAGTACTTGCAGAACTTAGGAACTCCCAATATGACTTATAACACTACTTCCTCAACTTGGAAATAATTTTACTCTGAACTTATTTAAAGTACGTGAAGCATGTGCCATAATCTTGTCCAGATTATTTCAGCTGGATGATAAACCTTGTGGTGAGACATGGCACTCTCCGCACAATTCTTACTTGGGGATCATACCAGGTCAAAATAGGTTCACTCGTCAGTGCTTTATCACACTTCACAGACCAATCCAAAACTGTTCTGTCTTTGAGCAGTTGATGCAACAAAGAAAATATATTAGCTAAGTCAGGTATGAGCTGAAAAAGTACACAATATTCCCAATGAATGTTTTAAGTTCTTCTTTGCCCTCTGGTCCTTTAGCTTTCAACATAACCTTAAGCTTCTCCTGCTTTGAGCGGCTATCTTCACTGACTGTTTTGTGACCCAAGTACACTACACTTGACACCATGAAGCAACATTTGTGCTTTTTGAACTACAATGTCATACATTTGAAGCTGATCCTTCACTTCGTTCAACCTTACAAATTATTAACTGGAATGTCAAAGAAACACTAGATTCATTTTGTCCAGCTTAATATCTGCTCCATTGTGATCTATAACACTGTACCTTTTGTACTTGGACAATGGTTTGCAACCCCTTGCTTGTCAGTTAATTCTAAGTTCAAAAATGCATTTGACAAATCTACCTTACACTATCATAAGTATATCTAAGGATTTCAGCAGACTCACTGTAGATCTCTCTCCACATCAGCCCCTTGCTGGTGTTGAAATATTGATCTTGGATTTGATCATTTGTTAGGCCTCCTTCAAGCTCGACTCTCAGGCCAATTTCTACCATGTTAACATAAACAAATCAAAGATAATTAGGGTAGACAGCATGGCTTCATGAAAAACAAAATTGTGTTTGGCTATTAGAATTTTTCAAGAAAGTCTGAACCAGCATGAATAGAGGGGAACCAGAAGATGCATTCTACTTGGACTTCCAGAAGGTGTTTTAAAAAGTTCCTCACAAAAAGTTGTCATTAGACAAGAGCCCACAGGTTTGGATGTGGTATATTGGCATGGATAGAGAACTGGCTCATGGGCAGAGAACAGCAAGTGGAGATAAGAAGTTTTTTTTTCAGGTTGGCAACCAGTGACCAGGGATCAGTGCTGGGCCCACAATGGTTTACAAAATATATGAATGACTTGGGCAGAAGCAAGTGTGCAAACTGTAGGCAAGTTTGCAGAGGACACAAAAATAGGTGGAAAGGTAAGTTGTGATAGGGAAACAAATGGTTTACAGAAAGATCTTGATAGTTTAAATAAAGAGCAAAAGGTTGGCAAATGGAGTATAATGTGAGAAAATGTGAAGTTGTTTATTTTGGAAGGAGAACAAAAGAACAGAATTTTATTTAAATGAAGAAAAATTGCAGAAAGCTGCAACACAGTGACTTGGGGATACTTGGACATGAATCCCAGAAAACAAGCACACAGGTGTAGCACATCATAAGGAAGGCTAATGGAATAAGGCCCGTATTTTAAGGGGGTTGGAGTGAAAGAATGAAAAGGTCTTACAGCAACTATACAAGGTGTTAGTGAGTCCATATCTGGGGAACTGAGCAGTTTTGATCCCCTTATTTAAGGAAAGATATCATTTCATTGGAGCAATTCAGAGAAGGTTCACTGGGATGATCCCAATATGGAAGGATTGTCTTATGAGAAAAGGTTAGACATGTTGGGACTGCGTTCACTGGACTTTAGAAGTATGAGAAGTAAGCTAATTGAAACACATAGGATTCTTCAGAGACTTGACAGGGTAAATGCAGAGGGAATGTTTTGGAGGGCATAGTCTTAGAATTAAGGGGCACCAATTTAAGAGTGAATGAGGAGAATTTTTTTCCCTCAGAGGCTTGCCATAAAGAGCTGTGGGGGCAGAGTCCTTGTGTATATTTAAGACTGAGATGGATAGATGAGATTTCAGCGTAAGGAAAATCATAGATTACAAGGAAGGGGCAGGCAAGTAAACATGAGAAATGTTGGATCAACCATGATTCTATTGAGTGGTCAAGACTCAAGGGGCTGAATGGCCTACTCCTGTTCCTGTTTAATATGGTCTTATGTGAAGAAAGAACTGAGATCGAAGAAGACCTCAGGGGCGCTTTGAGGCATGTCATAAACTACCACTTCTCATTCTGCTTCAATTCATGTGCAACAGGGCCACATCCATGGACCAGAACAATGGGCTGGATTTTCTGACTGGCAAGGTCAGTTTGTCGCTCCATTTCTACTCTTTTATATTAACAGCAAGCAAAATATTTTTGGCAAGGGGTTCTGATCACTGATCAGCCAGAAAGGTAGAATGTACCTTTAATCTAACTGTGTCCTAGTGGTGCGACGGTGGGGAAGGTAAACCATGTCCCCTTTCTCTCAGCAGTGATTGGCCTATTCAGTGATTGAAATATCCATCAGCACACTTAAACAGTTCCTGTGAAGAGGTAAAAAAGACAAGTATGTAAGGCAAGTTTGAGATTAGGGTGCCAGGTGGGCAGGGTACCATGTTGGTAGGGTGGGAAGGATGCCAGGTAAGTGATTGAGTGTTTTGGGTAGATCGGGATGATTATTGAGCCTGGTACCAATTGGTGGGGAGGGATAGGGAGTGAATGATTCCAGGGCTGAGAGGATATGTCAGGTCCAGCAGTAGTGGGTTGGGAAGAGGATGTTGAGTCAGGGATCAGGACATCTAACGCATCTGATGAAGGTGGAGTTGGGTGTGTATAAGGTAACTTAATCTAACTCTTGACTCACTATTAAGTTTTAATCTAACTATTCCCAAGCAACTATTTCCCTCTGAAGTCCACAATTTAAATAGGTATTGTCAGATAGTTCTAAGTTTAGGGAGTTGTTCAGTCTAGGAGGGAGTGAGAGGCTTTCATCATTTTCATCACCATCCAGTGAGCCAGTTTACGGTAACTATGACATCTGTTTTGGGTCCTTTGTATCAAGGAGACAGGACAGAGTACATATAGCAAACATCACTGCCTCTGTAGTGAAGGGATAGATTTTATTGGTACCCTCCATTGTCTGAGGAGGAGCACATTTTCCTGGAGGGTGAAGAAGCAAGGAGCGAGGGAGACCTCTATTTCATCAGCAGTCTCCAGCTCCACACTCTTCCTTTCTTTTATTCACTACAGAAGGCTGGAGAAACAATCTTGGAGCCACACAGGGATAAGACAGACTTGGAGTCACACAAGGGCTCCAGCTGTGGTTTAGAGTTACACAAAGACTCAACAGCCCCAGGAACAGGTGGAGCGGGGGAACAATGTACGGATTTAATATGC
The DNA here is from genome assembly GCF_047496795.1 of Chiloscyllium punctatum. Classification (NCBI taxonomy): domain Eukaryota; kingdom Metazoa; phylum Chordata; class Chondrichthyes; order Orectolobiformes; family Hemiscylliidae; genus Chiloscyllium; species Chiloscyllium punctatum. The sequence continues at coordinate 49,240,864 of NC_092760.1, forward strand.
TGAGGGTCAGACATGGATTGGGCCTAGAAGCTCACTTCAATGTTTTTGGTTTGCCTTGGAGTTCTGATGTATATGTTCCACCTTCTTGCAAGTACATCAGGGCAGCTAGGTTAAAGAGTATGCCTCTTTACAATTCTTTCTTTGTGATGTAAAGTGTGCAAGTCACCTGTATTTTAATAATTTTAGAGTTTGCATTTGAGCTGGTGGCATTGGGTTTTGGTCTGTGTGACTGAAAGGCTTTCAAGATTAACTTAGCAATATTTCTATAGCTATGGTAACATTTAAAAATAAAACAGTATGAGAGAGAGCATTCCTGGCGTGTAATGGGACTACCTTCATTGAGAGAATTTCTACGCTTGCACAAAATCAGCTGCTGCGCATTGTGTTTCAGTTTAAAGGGTCAAAGATTGATTTTTTTTTGATTGGGGTAACAACCATAGCTGGAAGGAAGTTTTTGGGTTTCATTTTGGCTGAAGTCCTGGTTGAAACTGTATGTATAAAAAAGTTGCTACTGCCAAATGGAGATGGTTGAGAACTGTTAAGTAATTGGTTACCCCAGTGCAAACAGTTTAGTTTGAAAGTTCCATATCAGGGACATTTGGTTACAATCTGATCAAGTTACTTGAAACTGACAAAGTCTAAGGCCAATTATATGAAGGCTCAATGAACAGGCTATCAGATTTTCAAGATAGGGAGTTGAAGCCAGTTAAATTAAGCACTATGGATTTATTAAAGAGGACAATAGACAATAGGTGCAGGATTCTGCCCTTCTGCCCTTCGAGCCTGCACCGCCATTCAATATGATCATGGCTGATCATTCCTAATCAGTATCCTCTTCCTGACTTATCTCCATAACCCTTGATTCCACTATCTTTGAGAGCTCTATCCAACTCTTTCTTAAATGAATCCAGAGACTGGGCCTCTACTGCCCTCTGGGGCAGAGCATTCCACACAGCCACCACTCTCTGGGTGAAGAAGTTTCTCCTCATCTCTGTCCTAAATGGTCTACCCCGTACTTTTAAGCTGTGTCCTCTAGTTCGGCACTCACCCATCAGTGGAAACATGTTTCCTGCTGCCAGAGTGTCCAATCCTTTCATAATCTTATATGCCTCAATCAGATCCCCTTTCAGTCTTCTAAACTCAAGGGTATACAAGCCCAGTCGCTTCAGTCTTTCAGTGTAAGGTAATCCCGCCATTCCAGGAATTGACCTCGTGAACCTACGCTGCACTCCCTCAATAGCCAGAATGTCTTTCCTCAAATTTGGAGACCATAACTACACACAGTACTCCAAGTGTGGTCTCACCAGGGCCCTGTACAACTGCAGAAGCACCTCTTTGCTTCTATACTCAATTCCTCTTGTTATGAAGGCCAGCATGCTATTAGCCTTCTTCACTCCCTGCTGTACCTGCATGCTTGCCTTCATTGACTGGTGGACAAGAACACCCAGATCTCTCTGTACTGCCCCTTTACCTAAATTGATTCCATTGAGGTAGTAATCTGCCTTCCTATTCTTGCCACCAAAGTGGATAACCATACATTTATCCACATTAAACTGCATCTGCCATGCATCTGCCCACTCACCTAACTTGTCCAGGTCACCCTGTAATCTCCTAACATCCTCATCACATTTCACCCTGCCACCCAGCTTTGTATCATCAGCAAATTTGCTTCTTTATCATTTACATATATTGTAAAAAGCTGCAGTCCCAGCACAGATCCCTGCGGTACCCCACTGGTCATTGCCTGCCATTCCGAAATGGAGCCGTTTATCACTACCCTTTGTTTCCTATCAGCCAACCAATTTTCAATCCAATCTAGTACTTTGCCCCCAATACCATGCGCCCTAATTTTGCTCACTAACCTCCTATGTGGGACTTTATCAAAAGCTTTCTGAAAGTCCAGGTACACTGCATCCACTGGATCTCCCTCGTCCATCTTCAGAGTTACATCCTCAAAAAATTCAAGAAGATTAGTCAAGCATGATTTCCCCTTCATAAATCCATGCTGACTCTGACCTATCCAGTTACTACTATCCAGATGTGCCGTAATTTCATCCTTTATAATAGACTCCAGCATCTTTCCCACCACTGAGGTCGGACTAACTGGTCTATAATTTCCTGATTTCTCTCTCCCACCTTTCTTAAAAAGTGGTATAACATTAGCCACCCTCCAATCCTCAGGAACCGACCCCGAATCTATCGAACTCTGGAAAATAATCACCAACGCATCCACGATTTCCCGAGCCACCTCCTTCAGTACCCTGGGATGTAGACCATCAGGCCCCAGGGACTTATCAACCTACAGACCTGACAGCCTCTCCAACACCAAATCCTGGCAAATATAAATTCGCTTAAGTTCAGGTCCTTCAGCCACTGTTACCTCAGGGAGATTGCTTGTGTCTTCCCCAGTGAACACAGATCTGAAGTACCCATTTAATTCTTCTGCCATTTCTTTGTTCCCCGTAATGTTTCTGCCTTCAAGGGCCCAATTTTAGTCCTAACCATTTTTTTGCCTTGCACATACCTAAAAAAGCTTTTACTATCCTCCTTTATATTTTTGGCCAGTTTACCCTTGTACCTCATTTTTCCTCTGCGTATTTCCTTCTTAGTAATCCTGTGTTGCTCTTTAAAAGCTTCCCAGTCCTCAGTTTTCCCACTTATCTTTGCTATGTTATACTTTTTCTCTTTTAACTTTATATGTTTCTTAACTTCCCTCGTCAGCCATGGCTGCCCATGCCTCCTCCTGGGATCTTTCTTCCTTTTAGGAATGAACTGATCCTGCACCTTCTGCATTATACACAGAAATATCCGCCATTGTTCCTCCACAGTCATCCCTGCTAAGGTATTGCACCATTGAACTTTGGCCAGCTCCTCCCTCATAGCTCCATAGTTCCCTTTATTCAACTGAAGTACTGTCACTTCTGACTGTACCCTCTCCCTCTCAAATTGCAGATTGAAGCTTAATGTATTATGGTCACTACTTCCCAATGGCTCCTTCACTTCGAGGTCACTGACCAATTCAGGTTCGTTACACAATACCAGATCCAGAATTGCCTTCTCCCTGGTCGGCTCCAGCACCAGCTGCTCTAAGAATTCATCTCTGAGGCACTCCACAAAGTCTCTTTCTTGAGGTCCAATACCATCCTGATTCTCCCAGTCTACCTGCATGTTAAAATCCCCCATAACAACTGTAGTAACGTCTTCGCAACAGGCCAATTTCAGCTCCTGATTCAACTTACATCCGACATCCAGACTACTGTTTGGGGCCTGTAGATGACTCCCAAGAAGGTCTTTTTACCCTTCGTAATTTGCAGCTCTATCCACACTGACTCTACATCCCCTGACTCTAGGTTCCCCCCGCGCAAGGGACTGAATATCCTCCCTTACCAACAAGGCCACTCCACCCCCTCTGCCCGTCAGTCTGTCCTTACGATAGCACGTGTAGCCTTGAATATTCATTTCCCAGGCCTTGTCCACTTGAAGCCACGTCTCAGTTATCCCCACAATATCGTATCTGCCAATTTCCAAAAGAGCCTCAAGCTCATCCATCTTATGTCTAGTGCTTCGTGCATTCATGTATAGTATTTTTAATTTGTTACTGCTCTCACCCTTCCATCAACCCCTATTTCACTCAACCTTACAGCATGATCCCTTTCAGAGTTTTCTGCCTCATTGATACAGTTGTCTTTTTTGACTTCTCTTGTTCTAACTTTCCCTTCAATTTCCTTTTGAAACATGCAGTTTTTCCCCTCCCCCCGCTACTTAGTTTAAACGTAGCTGTGTTGCAGTAAAAAACCTGCCTGCCAGAATGCTGGTCCCTAACCTATTAAGGTGCAAATTGTCTCTCTTGTAGAATTTATGCTTACCACAAAACATACCCCAGTGATCCAAGAGTTTAAATCATTGCTTCCTGCACCAGTTCCCCAACCACACGTTCAAGTCCATTATCTCCCTGTTTCTGGCTTCACCAGCCCGAGGAACTGGAAGCAAACCGGAGATAACCACCTTGGACGTCCTGCTTTTCAGCCTTCTTCCGAGTTCTCCGAAGTCCCGCTGGAGTATGTTCCTCCACTTCTTCCCGACATCATTTGTGCCAACTTGTACCACCACCTCTGGTTCTTCACCTTCGTCCTTGAGGATTTCCTGCACTCTGTCCGCGATGTCTTTAACCCTGGCACCAGGAAGGCAACACACCATCCTTAAGTCCCGCCAGCTGCCACAAAAACCCCGGTCAGTTCCTCTCATGATGGAGTCCCCTATTACCACGGCTCTGTGCGATGTCCGACTCTTCCGCTCTGCCTCCTCGCCAACTTTTGATTGACTGACCTGGCCGCCTTGCAAACTGGCAGTGTCATCAGTTTCTACTGTTTCCAAAAGCTTCAACTTGTTCTTGACAGGTACTTCTCCCGGGGTGTCTTGCACCTGTCTCCTCTCTGCCTTCCTCATCGTCTGCTCTCTTCTGCTCTTTTCTGGTATGGTCGGTGTAATAACCTCACTGAAGGTCTTGTCCAGAAAGATCTCGTTCTCTCGGATGAGCCTAAGGTCCTCGAGTTCTTTCATCAGTGCTGCAATATGCTCTGTTAGTAGCTGAACGTGCACACACTTTCCACAGTTATACGAGCCAGACACACCAGAGTCATTGACCTCCCACATCAAGCATGTAGCACACTGAACCAGCTTGGCAGTCATGTCTTCACCCTCTTCAACTGTGGCGTAATCACTTCACTCAACCTCCTTGTCAAAGACTCCTGAGCTGAACCCTCACTCTTCGATCCAAACTTCAATAGACCCTCTTTTTGTGGCAAGTCTGTGGACTCTTAATTTAGGTTAGAGGAGGAGGGAGGGAGGGAGACCCTACTTTGTAGGACCTAGGGTTTAGAACACACCCCCTCTAATAGCAATCACTTACCTTCCCGACCGGCTTTGCGCTCCGCCTGAACTTCCGCCCAGCTCCCGCCGCTCTCTGCTGCGAAAAGGAGTTAGTTTCTAGTCCAGTTTTGCAGAAGTCTTGACTGAAGCTCATGTGTGAAACTTTGTTCAAGGTGGCAGGCTCGCACTTACTAATTAAAAGCACAGCTTACAGCAACTGAAGCAAAAATGGGTTTTCTGCTCCTCCAGGCTTCAAGTGCCCTTTACTGAAGAGAACAGAGACAGCTGCTGAGTATGAGGAGGTCCGATGGTTTCTCTCAAAACATTCACTCCCACAAGCTGTATGGCTACCTGGGAGCCAATCATGTTGTTGACAGGCAGGAGGCTTTTGTCATCAATAACTGATCACCAGTGCACAGACCAAATAGCCAATTGTTGACAGCTGAAACTCCATTCACACATATCCCCTGGCTTCAGCTCGTCCATAAACCTTTTTCCATTTTTGCTTGAACAAGCAGTTACAAACAGCAGTTGCAATGAACGCCAAGTTACTGGCCTTTAAAAACTCCTCTAATTCTTTAACAATCCTTGGTTTTTAAAACTTATCATAATTTGGTCCACAATCAAAATGACAGAAACCTAAATAGTGATGTTTACATTATGTAAACTAAATTACGTTAAAGTACAGAGTTTAGATTAGAACTAGTGGTATGTAGGTGTTAATTTGTCTGAAGTGGTTTAATGATTATCTTTTTTATTTCTTGTGCCATGGTGATTCCTTTAAAACCGTATGAGTATGCTCCTTCTGTGTAATAGGATTGTGTTGTCATTGTTCACTTGTAAGAACTCTCCCAAAGTACTTTGTATTCTCAGCTCAGAAGGTCAGAGTTCTTTTTCTGATTAGGGAAAAAACACCTTTAGCTTGGAAAAATAACGTTTAGCTTTTGGTTTGACAGTTTTGCAAAAGTTCTTGACTGAAGCTAACGTGTAAAATGGTTGCTCCTGACAAAAGGCTATGAATAGAACTATTACAAAAAAAAGTTACCTCAGTGTAAGCAATTCCAGACCAGAAGTGTTTGGTTACAATGCTGGAAGAGTTATTTAAGGCTGAGAAAGTCTTAGTATGAAGATCCAGAAAGAGGCCAGTAGATCCTCAAGCTGTGGAATTGAAGGCATGGTTAAAATAAGCCCAACAGATATGAAAGAATGTAATGCCCTGGTGAGAGTACTATAAAAGAATGTTGTGGTGATTAAAGAGATTGTATTATACCAGGTGTACTTAAATCTTCCGACTTGGGCTGTATGTAAATGGTCTTGTTTTTCTATTTTTTCCTCATTTCTTTTCTATAATAAAACTTCTATTTTTGTTCAAACCAAATTTGCAGCATTGTATTTACATTTAAAGGCCAGCTCCGAAAAACACCAAAAGAAAGTTTGGAATTGGATGTGTCCCACAATAATATCCACTGGAATGTGTATACTTTCTTTTCGCCCACCAACTTGCAGCTGTAGCCCAGCAAAAACAAAATGCAATTGGGACCTAGCTTTTTGTGTCCAATAAAAGGAAGTCCTTTAGTTGTTGTTTGGAGCCTTTTGTCCTCCCTTGAAAAGATATTCTACTTTCTCCTCTCCCTTCTGAATCTGGGAAAAAAAAATCATTGGATTTCTGCCTCCCTTCTCACTCCTTATATTTTTTATAGATATTTTCTAATTAACCTGTTCAGAGATGTTGCTGCACACCAATGGAGTAGATGGGACTTGAATCTGAACATACTGCCTCAGAGAAAGGGACACTACCACTGCACCACAACAGCACTATGATCTTTATACGTGGAAGCAGTTGGTTTATATTGGTTGCTGTAATTGCTTAGATCATCCTGACCAGGCTAATCAAATCTGTTGCCCTCAAAACTAAATAGATCCACAAACTCCGTCCTCCTCAGCTCTCAATACCAAGCACTGGAAGCTTGAAGCTGTGGAAATCTCTAAAGCAAATGGCACTGGAAATAGAAACAGCTGGTTCACTGCGTCATGGATGTTCAGACCAGGCAATTTCTTCTTTTTGACAACCCTGTAGAACGGCGATGAGGAGGAAATTCTTCAACCAGACGGTTAATCTGTGTAACTGATTGCTGCAGAGGGCTTGGGATGTCAAGTCGTTGAGTGTATTTAAGACACAGAGACAAATAAGTTCTTGATTTATAAGGGGATCAAGAGTTCTGAAGAAAAGGCCAGAGAATTGGATTGAGAACCAGATCAATCATGCTCAAATGACTTATTTCTCTTCTGTGCCTTATGGTCTAATGACTTTGTATGAACATGGGTGGACCATCAGGACCATGAGCCAATTATCATGCAGTGGGGTTTCTGCCATCAAAGGAAAGTTTGCTTCATATCTTCAAAACAATTAAATAATAAAAGTTCCTTTGTGCAAGTTGATTCATTCGGTTGATACCTCTTTTTCAGTTCGCTGGTTGGAGTTATACAGGTGACATGGGGGCTACCTCTTTTTTGACTCAAACCTCAGTTTGCAAGAAGCATGCATCGGTTCTAAACCGTACCTACTGACTGCAGAAAACTAAGTACATGGCTTCGGCTCCTGCATCCCAGAGGTGATGCTTTTCCCAGTCAGCAGCAGAGAATGACAGCCTCAGTGACCTTTGCACTAGCCCACAAGATACGCATGGGAACATGTCCAGCATCGGCAGTCTACACAAAAAAAACAAATTGTCGTAAACCTTAAATGAAGTAAAGCACAGGACTGTCATACGAAGCGCTATGTTTATATCAAGCGTCAGGTTATATAGTGGGTTAATACCTATAGTGACTTCAAAGTTGTTGAATCTCTTTTCTTCCCACTGCATCTAGATGCCACCAGCAGCGAGGGGCTTGTGGAAGCCTGTTGATTACTGGCTTGCTTTTGATGAATTTTGGTGGCCTGGGCCCTGGAGAAATTTCAACAAGGTTCCCGCTTCCTTGCACCATTTGTTGATTTCTGTTGGTATTTTAGGTGCACCACGAGGGTGGTGGGTGTTTATCATTGAAAACCTTGACCTAAACATTTGTGCTACGGCAGACTTCATTGTTAAAGTTAATGGTTGAAGACAGATGGATAGATAGAAATCTTTAAAAAAAAGAGACATACATACTCAGTAGGCCACACAATATTGGAGGAGAGAAGCACTGATTTAAGATGGCAGGACAATTATTTTTGTTCAGAACTGAACATCTCATGATAAGGGTAATCAATCGGAACATGGACCTTTCTTGCTCCACAGATGCTGCCTGAACTTTTGACTACTTCCAACATTTCTTTTCAACTGCATGTTTTTACATTAATGTACGTACACAGGACAAACACACATTGACAGGTGAACAGAGACAGGTCATTTGGTCAAATTTCTATGTAAAGCTAAGAGATTGAAGGGAGCTTCAATAATTTACAGGTTAACGTGAAACGCATGAAAGCCTAACAAGTGTCAATCCTATATTTTATGAAGGATGAGAGATAAGGTGCTGCAGACATACTTAAAAACACATTTGGGTGATTGTGTATTCATTTTTCAGTTCAAGCTGATTTCCAAAGAAACTGCAGCTAGTGTGAGAAATAACATCAATAATAGATCAGATCAAGATGGTGGTCAAATGCAATTATTTTCTGTAATTAAATATGTTAACAGGTCATTTTTTTTCAACTTAAACATACCTCAGCAGAATGGCTGGATCATATCAGATTCAACATACTTCAATACAGTTAGAAGTCACACAGCACCAGTTGATAGTCCAACAGGTTTATTTTAAATCACTAGCTTTCGGAGTGCTGCTCCTTCATCAGGTGGAATCATCTTCACATCATACTCCAACATAAATATCTTTTTCTCATATTCATGAAAATGATTGATGAAAGTGTTGGACATCAGACATCTCGCCACACATATTCTGGTTAGTACCAAATTAAGATGGTGGGGTGTGTTATTTTAATCATACTAACCCTACTTCTGTGTCTGATCACCAACCGGAGCCACTATGGCACGGTGACTTCGTGGTTAGCACTGCTGCCTCACAGCACCAGGGTCCCAGGTTTGATTCCAGCCTCGGGTGACTGTCTGTGTGGAGTTTGCACATTCTTCCTGTGTCTGCGTGGGTTTCCTCCCACAGTCCAAAGATGTGCAGGTTAGATAAATTGGCCATAGTGCTAGGTGCATTAGTCAGAGAGAAATGGGTCTGGGTGGGTTACTCTTCAGAGGGTTGGTGTGGACTTGTTGGGCCAAAGGGTCTGTTTCCACACTGTAGGGAATCTAATCTAGTTGTCTTGTGCATACAAGACTATCAAATTGCCTGCACTGCTTTGTTGCATTAGAATGCAGCTAGAGTTTGGTGAAAAAGGGAGATGGTGATCATTCCATCCTTTTCTCTAATTGCTGAGCAGGATTGGTGAGTACTTTTGCTCTTGAAACTAAAAGGAAGGTCTTATGGAAATTGGAAAAATTGGGGTGAAATTGGTTAAAAAAAATTCAGATTACTTCAACATTTTTCAATGAGAAAACGGCTGTCTGGGTGAACCCTGAATTAAATACCCAGAAGTTTTTCAGGAAGGTCTAGAGACTAAGGAGATAGTCACCTTGCATGTTGACCAGGAAGCAGTTCCATGATTCTGCAAGGCCCACCCAGTGCCATTTGCCTTATGGGCAAAAGTAGAGGCAGAAATCAGGAGGTTGGAAAGCAAAGGGAATCATCAAATCACTAAAGTTTACAGATTGGACAGCATTGATCACACAGATTATAAAGCCGGATGGGCTGGTTCACCTTTGTGGGAATTTTAAACAAATGGTAAACTGGTTTTTGCAGCTGGATAAATATCCAATCCTTCACAAGGGAGTTATATACAAAGCTGGCAGTGGGGCTGTCCTTCCCGAAGCTGGACATGAGCCTTGCAATTGTGGTTAGATGAGGATTCCTGGAAGTATGCTACAATTAATACCCATCATGGTCTGTACTAATATAGGAGACTACCATTTGAGGTATTGTCAGCTTGTACAATTTTTCAGCAGATGATGGAGAACATTTTACAAGTTCTATTGAGGTCACTATTTATTGAGATGATGTATTACTAACAAAACCCAATAAGGTGCACTTAGAGAACTTGAACCTGGTCCTTTGACGTTTCTCCCAGGCAGGTGTATGCCTCACACATCTGCCAAAATGCAGCTAGCAAACTAAGGAGAACCAGCGCATATTTTGAATAACAGCACAGTGGGCGGCACAATGGTGCAGTGGTCAGCACTGTTGCTTCACAGTGCCAGATACCCAGGTTCAATTCCCACCTCAGGCAACTGTGTGGAGTTTGCACATTTTCCCTGTGTCTGCATGGGTTTTTACCCCCGGTGCTCCAGTTTCCTCCCACAGTCCAAAAATGAGCAGGTGAGGTGAATTGGCTATGCTAATATTACCCGTAGTGTTAGGTGAAGGGGTAAACATAGGGGAATGGGTCTGGGTGGGTTGCTTTTTGGAGGGTTGATGTGGACTTGTTGGGCTGAAGGGCCTGTTTCCATACTAAGTAATCTAATCTAAGGAGCTGTGCCACAAAAGCCTTTTTCCTCAGTTATTTGACAGAGCTGATATTGTTCAACTAAATGAGAGGAGCTTCAAAGTTGATCATTGTTGAATTAAAACTAATGTACAGTCAAGTTCATCATATTTTCAGATCCTCTCACACAAATGAACCTGATGGCCTTTAAGAAATCACACGGATGTTTTGGATCTTTTCTATGCTCATCTCAAACTTCTACTGTTCCCTGTAATAGCTTTGCTCCACTAAAATCAAGATTAAAAGGTAAATCCAGGATTAAATTGAGTTGGTATGCACGTATGGCTGAAGCAGGAGCTGGGCCTGTATAGAATAGAGAATTAGACCATGGTCTATTTACATTGACTCTCATGGCTGTTCTAAAAAGGCAAAGGCTTCAGAAATCTGAAGCACAAAGAAACTTAGGAGTCCTCAGTCAGGATTATTTTAAAGGTTAAGATGCAGGTGCATTTGGTAGTTAGGAAGGCAAATGCAATGTTAACATTCATTCCAAGGTAGCTACAGTATAAGAGCAGAGATATACTGCTGAGACTGTACAAGGCTGTGGTCAGACTGCATTTGGAATATCGTGAGCAGTTTTGGGTCTGCTATCTAAGGAAAGATGTGTTAGTATTGAAGGGGGTGCAGAGGTGGTTTAAAAAAATGATCGACAGCACAGTGACTCAGTGGTTAGCACTGCTGCCTCACCGCACCAGGAATCCAGGTTTGATTCCAGCCTTGGGTGACCGTTCGCGTGGAGTTTGCACATTCTCCCCATGTCTGCGTGGGTTTCCTCCGGGTGCTCTGGTTTCCTCCCACAATCCAAAGATGTGCAGGTCAGGTGAATTGGCCATGTTAAATTTCCCAGAGTGTTAGTTGCATTAGTCAGAGGGAAATGGGTCTGGGTGGGTTACTCTTTGGAGGGTCGGTGTGGACCTGTTGGGCCGAAGGGCCTGTTTCCACACTGGAGGTAGGCTAATCCTGGGTTGAGAGGTTTGGCATATGAGGAGCAGTTGAGGACTCAGTTTGTACTTGATGGGTTAAGGAGGATGAAGGGGGATCTGATTGAAATTAGCAGAATACCGAGAGGCCTGGATGGACTGGATATTTCCACTAGTAGTAGAGAATAGGAAATGGGAGCATAGACTTACAGTGAAGTGACAACCCTTTAGAAATGAGATAAGGAGGCATTTCTTCAGCCTCGGGGTGGTGAATCTGTGGAAATCATTGCCAGCAGGGGCTAAGTCACTGGGTGTGTTTAAGATAGAGGAACATAACTCCTGTGGGAGTGGCAGAGTCAGCATCATTGGTGACCTTTGAGCAGCAATTGGATAGGTACATGGATAGGTGCTTAAGCTAGGACAAATGTTCGGCACAACATCGTGGGCCGAAGGGCCTGTTCTGTGCTGTATTGTTCTATGTTCTATGTTCTATGTTCTATAACTTCTTGATTAGCAAAGGGAACAGGGGTTATGGGGAGAAGGTAGGAGAATGGAGTTGAAAACACACAAGCCATGATTGAATGACAGAGCAGATTTGATGGGCCAAATAGCCTAATTCTGCTCTTATATCTCATCGTCTTATGGTTGAATATGAAAATCTCAAAGTATGAAAAATGAAGAATGAGATGTTGTTTTGGAAATTGCACATTGAATGTATTGCAAAGTTTATTAAATATAACCCAAACACTGTCGGAAAATATAACAATCTGTTTTGAGAGTTGGTTTGTTTTGGCTTCCATTTAGAGAAACAAATTCATTGCAGATTTTCCCACTAAACCATAAATACCAAATATGAAATCAAAAAACATTGCATTTAATGCTCAAAACAGGTTTAACTGGACACCCTTACCATCAACTCTGTACTGTAGTTTGTGAAATCAGTACTTCTTGTAAAACATTATACAGCTCAGTGAACTGTAAATAAGCAGAACTCGAATGATAAAATTAATCAACATTTTACTCTGCACTGTGCCAAGGAGAGCCTCAAAACACACAGCATCAGAAGGTAAAACCCAGCGGAGAACAAAGAACTGATGATGTTTTTGGCCATCTTATAAACACCTGAGTATTAGCTTAGCAAGGCATGATGATTCTAGACAGGAGTTGAGAGTTACAACCTCAACCCATGTCACAAATAATTAAAATAATGTCACATGAATGACAATGTAAAATTAGAACAAGTTACAATCAGTGAATAACACTTACTAGAATTTTTTTGGATTGCATTGTGTAGCATGCACAGATGGCTGAAAAAGCATTTTTGAAAAATCTCTTCTGGTCACTGACATTTCATATGGCAAACAATATTTATGCATTTCTTTTTTGAAAAGTAATAGGAAATTGGTTTTTGTACAGGAAGATGTTCCTTGCCCATAAGCATACAAAAGTTCATTGAAATCAAAACCTTAACTCGTGATATAGTTTCTGATGCTACAAGGAAAGTATTGGATTTTTCTTTAAAAATCCTAACCAACAGGGTTATTAAATAAAAAGACTGACTGACTGACTGACAGACATTTGGGATTTTCTCTTGTACAGTTACTGCGACAGAAGATTTGAGTCAGAGACTGGATGTACCATCATTTGAACAATATTGTGTTCTGATATTCCAACTGTCACATTTACCTGCAGTATTTCTTGAGAAACATCGAATTGTCTAGCCCTATTCATCTCATGTTCAAATTCCTCATCTTATTTTCCTTATTCTGAGAAATTTTTAAAAAAATACCTATTTCAAACATGTTTATTTATGAACCATAGGTGAAAATACAATTTTAAAAAAGATGTTCAGGGCTTATGGGCTTTGTTGGGTCAGCATTTATTTCACATCCCCAGTTGCCCATGAGGTGATGGAGAGCTGCCTTCTTGAACTATTGCAGCCTATTTGGTGTAAGGATATTGACAACACTGCTAGCGCGGGAGTTTCAGGATTTTGACTCAATGACAGTGAAGGAGCAATGATATACTTCCAAGTCAAGATAGTGAGTGGCTTGGAGGGGAACATGGTAGTGGTGTCCCCCATGTGTCTGCTGCCCTTGTCCTTTTAGATGATCGCGACAGTGGGTTTCAAAAGTCATGAAGTCAGAGTTGTAGAGATGTATAGCACAGAAAAAGACTTTTCAGTCCAACATGTCCATGCCAACCACCCTGTTAAAGGAACCTTGATTAATTTCTGCAGTGAGAATATTGAGGATGGCACATGCTGCTGCTGTGTGGCAGTGGTAGTGGAGGAAGTGAATGCTTGTTTCTGGCAACAATCAAGTGAGTTGCAATACCCTGGACAGTGTTAAGGTATGTGTTGTGGTTGGAGCTGCAGGCATGCAGGCAATTAGGGAGTATTCCACCACACTCCTGCCTTGTGCCTCAGTTGGTGGACAGACTTCAGGTGTCAGATGGTGAGTTGCAAAGGGTTCTGAACACTGCATTCAGCAAACATACCCACTCTGATCTGATGACAGAGGAAACGTTTATGAAGAGGCTGGTGATGGTTGCAACCAGGACATTATTAATTATATCATAATAATCAAATTTGCTTACTTTCTCAGATCATGTCACGTGAGTTTTAGCCGCCAGTCCAGACTTATTGTTGTTTTATCACTCATCTTTCCTCACCATTAGGCCTATTTTCTGTCTGCCCTCTCATCACTACCAGCTTTGACCCTCTGGACTAAACCATCATCTCCCAGACCATCCATAACCTCATCACCTCAGGGGATCTCCCATCCACTGCCTCCAACCTCATAGTCCCACAACCCCGCACCGCCCATTTCTACCTCCTGCCCAAAATCCACAAACCTGACTGCCCGGCGGACCCATTGTCTCAGCCTGCTCCTGCCCCACCGAACTCATCTCTGCATACCTCGACACGGTCCTGTCCCCCTTAGTGCAAGGACTCCCCCCCCCCCCCCCCCCCCCCAACGTTCGGGACACCACCCACACCCTCCACCTCCTCCATGACCCCCCCCCAAACGTTCGGGACACCACCCACGCCCTCCACCTCCTCCATGATTTTTGCTTCCCCGGCCCCCAACGCCTTATCTTCACCATGGACATCCAGTCCCTGTACACCTCCATCCCCCATCACGAAGGACTCAAACCCCTCCGCTTCTTCCTTTCCCACCGAACCAGCCAGTACCCTTCCACTGACACCCTCCTTCGACTGACTGAACTGGTCCTCACTCTGAACAACTTCTCTTTCCAATCCTCCCACTTCCTCCAAACCAAAGGAGTAGCCATGGGCACCGACATGGGCCCCAGCTATGCCTGCCTCTTCGTTGGATATGTGGAACAGTCCATCTTCCGCAGCTACACCTTTTCCTCCACTACATCGATGACTGTATCGGTGCTACCTCGTGCTCCCACGAGGAGGTTGAACAGTTCATCCACTTTACTAACACCTTTCACCTCGACCTCAAAATTTACCTGGACCATCTCAGACTCCTCCCTCCCCTTCCTAGACCTCTCCATTTCTATCTCGGACGACCGATTCAACTCGGGACATTTACTATAAACCGACAGACGCCCACAGCTACCTAGATTACACCTCCTCCCACCCTGCCCCCTGTAAAAATGCCATCCCATATTCCTAATTTCTTCACCTTCGCCGTATCTGCCCCCAGGAGGACCAAATCCAATACCGAACAACCCAGATAGCCTCCTTCTTCAAAGACCACAATTTCCCCTCCGATGTGATCAACAATGCTCTCCACCACATCTCCTTCACTTCCCGCTCCTCTGCCCTTGAACCCCGCCCCTCCAATTGCCACCAGGACAGAACCCCACGAGTCCTCACCTACCACCCCACCAAACTCCAGATACATCGTTTCCGCCACCTCCAAACAGACCCCACCACCAAGGATATATTTCACTCCCCACCCCTATCAGTGTTCCGGAAAGACCACTCCCTCTGCGACTCCCTCGTCAGATCCACACCCCCCACCAACCAAACCTCCACTCCTGGCACCTTCCCCTGCAACTGCAAGAAATGCAAAACTAGTGCCCACACCTCCCCCCTCACTTCCCTCCAAGGCCCCAAGGGATCCTTCCATATCAGTCAGAAATTCACCTGCACCTCCATACACATCATTTACTACATCCGCTGCACCCGATGTGGCGTCCTATACATTGGGGAGACAGGCCGCCTACTTGCGGAACATTTCAGAGAACACCTCTGGGACACCTGCACCAACCAACCCAACCACCCCGTGGCTGAACACTAACTCCCCCTCCCACTCTGCCAAGGACATGCAGGTCCTTGGCCTCTTCCATCGCCAGACCATAGCAACACGACACCTGGAGGAAGAGCGCCTCACCTTCCGCCTAGAACGCTCCAACCACAAGGGATGAATGCAGATTTCTCCAGCTTTCTCATTTCCCCTCTCCCCACCTTTTCTCAGTACCAACCCTCGGACTCAGAACCACCTTCTTGACCTGCAATGTTCTTCCCGACCTCTCCGTACACACCCCCTCTCTGGCCTATCACCCTCGCCTTAACCTCCTTCCACCTATCGTATTCCCAACACCCGTCCCCCAAGTCCCTCCTCCCTACCTTTTATCTTAGCCTGCTTGGCGCACCCTCCTCATTCCTGAAGAAGGGCTTATGCCCGAAATGTCAATTCTCCTGCTCCTTTGTTGCTGCCTGACCCGCTGCACTTTTCCAGCAACACATTTTTAAGCTCTGATCTCCAGCATCTGCAGTCCTCACTTTTTCCACTCTGGACTCTGCCTCATTACTGGCTCTCACTGCTGTCCTCCAAATCTCCATTGAATATGTATGCTCACTTGCTTATAGCAATATAAAGGTCTTGCCATCTGCGGGCTCATTGTGTAAGATCACATGAACTTTGTTGCCTTTACACTGACAAGGGGAAAGTTATTACCAAACTTCAATGAATGTAAGTTCTTTACATTGCTATATCTCCTATTATTTGCTCCACTCAAAATTACTGGGACAGAGACGTTCCTGATTTGTAAAATTGCACTTTGGTCTGTCCCCTCATGCCTGTAAGGGATTCTCATTTGAACACATCACTTTGTTCCATCCTTCAGTTGTCATTTAAAAACCTGGCTGTAAGTCACCCACCCAAATACCTCTTTAACGTTTCTCCCTTTGAGATACTTTCTCTGCATCTTTCCCCTGTTGCTACACTGAATGGCCCCTCGGCCATGAAAATTTAAAACCTTCATCTCATCCTCCTTTCCTCTTTAAAATTTCTCCTTTCATATCAAGTCTCCTACCAACATACCTGGCCACTTTGATCTCCTCATTGCATTCTACATTGCTACAAATTATGAATATTACTGACATATTATTGACAGTGATCATTTCCTTGTGTCATTCTCTACCAATATTAGTTTTCAAAGTTAAATTCTTTCTGGAAAAGCCCTCCAAGACGCACACTTCTATATTCTCAAGCTCCAACATTTATGCCACTGGTTGTTAATCCATTATGATACAATACATCCATTGATTCGCTAAATCACATCTCCTTCACACCAGGTTTTCTGCATTTCCCCCACTAGATTAATCAGTCAAATCATTCACCCTCATAAACCCTCTATCTTCATGTCTCTAAATCCAAGGAGTGTAGACTTAGTGGGCTATGCCCTCCATTAGTAAAACTGCTAATTAATCAAGAGATCATTTCGGAGAGCTAAAGAGACACTATACTTCTCCCTCGCCATTCTTTGCCTTTTCCTCCCCTTCTCTCCAGCAATAAAAAAAGTGTGATGAGCTTGACATTCTATTTTCCGAAGATTGGGCCCATTAGATCAGCGGTTCGACTTTCTTCCTTTCATCCCCTGGTCATCTTCTTCTAAAGATTCCCCCTTGCCCCAACCCCAAATTTACATTTTTTTTACCCATTTCGTCATCCTTCCTCTTACTTTCCTCAAGATCATCCTGATGATGAGTCATATCTCTTTCAAACCACAATCAATTCAGGATCTCCAAAAGGAAAAATCCAACCATATTCCTTAACAGCATCAGCATCAAGGGACACCCTGCACTATGAATATCTTGGGGGGGGGGGGGGGGGGGGTGCTGAACGGAGCCAAGTTGTATAAATTATTTTCACCTATCACCTAGTCCTACTAATGGAAAAATTGATTAGATGTGTTTAGCGTGTATTAAACTGCCTGCCAGTCCTTAAAACAATTCACATGACAAAGTATTCTGACTGTTGTTCAGCCAATGGCAAGGGATGATTAAGGTATGACAATGGAGACAGGATGGCAACTTGTGGAAAGTTTCAGAGAATATCTCCAGGACACATGGACTAAACAACTCCACCGCCCTGTGGCCGATCACTTCAACTCCTCCTCCCACTCCGCCAGGGACAAGCCAGCCCTAGGCTGCCTCCACCGCCAACTCCTAGCTACCAATGAGGAGAAAGAACACCTCATTTTCCACCTCGGGACCCTCCAACCACATGGAATCAAAGTCGATTTAACCAGTTTCCTCATCTCTCCTACCCCCACCTTATCCCAGATCCAACCCTCCATCTCGGCACTGCCCTCTTGAACTGCCCTATTTGTCCATCTTCCTTCCCATCTATCTGCTCCAACCTTTCACTATCAGTCCCCACCTCTATCTACCTCATGCAATCCCAGCTACCTTCTCCCCAGCCTCAACCCCTCTTATTTATGTCTCAGCTGCCTTGTGTGCTACCCCCACCCCACATTCCTGATGAAGAGCTTATGCTCAAAATGTCGACTCTCCTGCTCCTCAGATGCTGCCTGACTGGCTGTGCTTTTCCAGTGCCACACTTTGTGACCATGGGATTTTAATTCTGAATAAATGCTGGATCCAAAGCTCTGCTCCGTCGCTGTAGGAATGAATATCCTACAAATTTACCAATAAACCTCATCAATTTCAGAGTTAAGAGGCAATGACCCATAGCATCAAGAAAATCCTACAAGTAAGTGATTCTAATGCTAACCACAACTCTGCCATATACAACATAATCTGGAGGGATCCGACTTCAGTCAGCCAGTAGAATTAAAAGATTATGCTATGGCTACAGCTAAAAAATAAAGACACAATGAATGCATTCACCTGGTAATTGTTGTATATACCTTATTTGAACCATTCTTTAAGACAACAAGGAGCAACCAATTCCATCCGTACTTCCATTAAATGTTAATGATACCCCAATTACTAAGAAATAGCTGACAAATTAGTGGAAAAATTGGAACCTTTTTAAACAAAATTTTGAATGGAAGCCAAATGCAACTGTCTTCACCTAATCCAGTGGTTTCTACTCAACTTCAGAAGCAGTTCACCTTCTTATAGCTAACAGCAGATACTAATTGAACTGGTATTCAGCAACCTGCCCATGCCGGTGTCATGTTTATGATGCTAGGTGTAAGCATTCCATTGGTTGTGATGAAGCTGCTCCTTTAAGAAGGTTATACTGTCCTTGGCATCCCCCTCCGCCCCCCAACCCCACCAGAGACGTCGTAAATGACACAAACTCCAAAAAGTCTGAGAGTAAAAGGCTTTAGGGCCAATTTATTTAAAGTTAACAGGTACTGCCTTAGGCAGAAGGCTGTAAATTTTTTTAAAATCACCTGTACAATAAAAGGGGAGTAGCTCGGCTTTTCTCTGGTTTCGGTTTGGTTTTTAGCAGTGGTGTGGAAAAAGCTGCTGGACCCAAAGCAGCAGGTCCAGGCTGGTATTCCCTCTTCGACTTTTACCCTATAAGACAAGTGTCTTGATTTTATCTTTTGTGCCAAGGGGTGTTTATGGGGATTGTTGCAAATATTTGGAACAGCATCATTAAGTTGGGATGATTGGTTGGATTTTTGGAGGGAGGTTATGTTATTCTGTTTTCTGCTGTTTGTGTTTCCTTCAGTAATCTTGTAAATAAATAGTTTTAAACAAAACAACGTGGTTTGACCAGTGGCATCTCTCCTGGATTATCCATTTCACACCTGCTTAAAACAACTAGCAAAGTTATGGGCTGGGCTACCTTCTTGAAATGTTTTGAGGGGTCTGGCCTAGTGCATAACATTATTATTAAGCAGCAGAGAAACTAACCAGCAGTAAAAAGGTGGCATCCACCTGTCAGTTTCTGCTGTTCCTTTCCCAGTTGGACATTTGGACACAGATTATAATTGAACGACATTTAAAATCATAAATTTCCAACAGTCTTAAAACCTGCTTTTATTTTTTAAAAGTCTGAAAATGGTGCTGTGGAGCATTGTGGCCTTGTTTTCGTGGTTGAAGGATTTGCATACAAGTTTGGCAAGACAACCTGGCGATGGGAAACTTCAATTACTGAAATGTATTCAGTCACCAAGCCAAAAACAAAATTTTTTTTAAAAAGAAAATGAACAATCCTAAAGAGTACAGCAAATGCAAGTAATAAGAAAGTTAACCTGAAAGTTTAGGATTATTTTCACTTTTTATATTCCAGAAACAATGTTATTTGGCAAGGAAACAAGCAGGTCGATTGGTCAGGGGCAGGAAATTTGGAGCATACTGCCTCCAACAGAAAATCTCTGGTCTCCTGTCTAAGTATATAATGATAATAAAAATTGCACACTCAGAAAATTGAACAGTTGACAAAACAGTAAGACTTGGAAAATGAGCCAAATTGTGAGAGAGTTGCAACTGTTTATTTGCCTCCTATCTCTGAAATCAACCATTCCTAATGATATTTCAATTTTAAATAGTATGATGAAATAGAATGAAGAAAATTACTGCATTAATTCAACTGAAACTGCAAAGCTCAACTCAATACCTATTGGGGTGATTCACATCCTTCGCCCATGCCTATTTTTTAAACCTACATATAAATTAATTTTAAATAATCCATGACTTCCATTTATACAGCACATTTCATGACCTCAGGGAATCCCAAAGCACTTTACAATCAATGAAGTGTTGTTAAAACAAAGTCGCAGTGGTCATATGGACAGTCTTTGATAAAGCACTCCAAAACTTTCTAAGAAAGCACTTTTGTTGTGTAGGAACCCTTTCCCTATCTAGTCATAATCCTAAATTTATGTTCTCTTGTTGTTCATCAATCTACTTACCCTCAATCTTGAGGTAATTTTGACTTCAATTATTAAAAGGAACGATATCAATTAAGCAAACTTGGTCCATCTTTCCTAAATTTCTAAGCTGTATTATGGGTGATTGAAACAGTGTTACCCATCGCACATAGAAGTCAGAAATAACCCTCTTCAGTCTTGAAAAATGACTTTTCCAATAAAATCAATCAAGAGCTAGTGGAAAAAATGAAACTCGCTAACATTGTTATAAATCAGCGCAGCTCTTAATATATATGCAATAATGTGAACTAATTCTGGTCAAGTTACAATACTAATGCAATATACTTCAAATAGAAAATATTCATACAGTTTACTACCTCTTTACAGATTATCTTTTGAGGGCGATAAATGCATACAATCTCAAAATGGCTGCCTCAATTTATTTAGAAAGTATTTGTATCATGATAGCCCAGATTAAATGGGGAGGCTTTCAGTGTTCACAGCTACAGTATTATAAAGTGATCATACACTGACCTCCAGTGTATGTGCATATGTAGTTTAAAAACTCTGAAATCCAGAAGTTGCTGTTCAAGTTATCTGAACTCTTTATAGACTGCACACTAATGTTTTGGCAATAGACTCAGTATTAAAATATATCTCAGGAAATGAAGTGGTTCTTATCCACAATTTGCTCTTTAAACATGGCAAAAAATGTTGGTCTGGTGAACACAGATATAAATGCCTTTTTACCAGCATGTTAAGTTTAGGATTAGCCCCAAACAAGCCCTCTAGCAGTGGAACATCAGTTCTACTAGCATGTACTCTCATTCCTTCCAAAAATTAATGTTGGAAACTTAGACATTCATATTTTACTTTTTTAAAAAATCTCTCTTCTTAGTCTTTCAATCTTCTTTTCCTCTTTATTTTGCTTTCTGCACATGAATTTAAACATCCACTTTCTACTTAAGACATGGCATGCTTCAACTATTCAACATGAATTTTTGAAAAGCCCCCCATTGTTGTTTGTGTTGCACAGGGGTGCCTGTAAGAATGTATCTACACGTGTGCATTGGGGGAGGTTGTGTCGATTAGAAATCACAGTACATAATCCTAAATATAGGATATATAAAAAGCCCATGAAAATTATCTACAGGCAGCTGCCATCATAATAAATAACAAAGAAAATTCCTCCATCACTAAAAATCAATTATTTTTCAACAAGCATTTTCAGATCCTTAAAGATTCCCTTAGGCTGCAGAAGTGTTTTCCTATGACGTGGACATCTATTTCATGTGTATACATTTACTGCCACTAGCGTAACTATATTCACTAATTACTCCATCTCTAAGCCCTTTCATCTTTATCTCAACCCAAACCCAATGCAATTCACTGTCTCAATTGTCTCCCACTCAATACTTTCTCAGTTAACCTCCTGTTTCCTCACCATAATAGAGATTCTCTTGAACAAAACCACTGCTTCTTTGTGTTTTTACCTCAACAATCTATGGTGCAGTTACTATGGAAACTCTCTCTTGGCTACCTGATCTGACACAATTAAGTTTACCAACTATAAATCAACATTTATCTTGGATGAACAACTCAAAATGTTCTCCCAGATCTTTGTAATCAACCAATTACCTCATGCCCCACAATTACATACTATCCTAAAACCATAAGGAATAGGAGGTGACCATTCGCACCTTCAAACCTGCTCCTCCATTCGATAGGATCGTAGCTGGTCCAATATTCTTCACATTCTTCCAACCTTCCTGCCTTAGCCCCCATTTCCTTGATTCCCCATCTGATTAAGAATCTATTTCAGCCTTAAATATACACAAGGACTGTAGCTCTACAACTCACTATAGCAAGGAGTTCCAAAGTCTCTCAACATTGAGAAAGAAATTCCTCCACATCTCAGTTTTAAATTGGTGCCTCTTTATTCTGAGTCTTTGCTCACTGATCCAACTCTCCCATTACTAGAAACATTTTCTCTGTAAATGGGGAGTCAAACCGCTTCCTACTAAATTCCAATAAGTAGAGCCACAACCTCTTTAACCTTTGCTCGTTAGACAATCCTTCTATACGGAGGGATCATCCTATTGAACTGCATCCAATAAAACTTTTTTTCTTTAAATAAGGGGATGGAAACTGCTCAGAACTTTAGATATAGTGTCACAAACACTTGTGTAGTTATAGTAAGTCTTCCCTATTCTGTACTTCAACCCCCTTTAAATAAGGGCCAACATTTCATTTGCCTTGTGTTTTGTGCTTAAGTCCCACTGTGCTACAACATTTTGTAGGTTTTCTCTGGTTAGGTAATATTATGTTCTTTTGTTCCTCCCTCAAAAATGATCAAGTTCAATTTTCCACACGATATTACATTTGCCAACTATTTGCCCACTTGCGTAATTGATCAATATTCTCTCTGTAAAGCTTTTGCATTTCTCTTAACTTGCCTTTCCACCAATTTACTGGCACTTGCAAGTTTGACTACAGTACATTCTCTTCATCCACCAAGTCATTAATACATATATTGTAAACTGTTGTGGTCCCCTCACTTACTGTTTCCTGCCCATAAGCTGATTCTCCACTTGTGCCAATACGCTGTCTCCAACACCACAGGCTCATCGCATGGCAACCTTTGTGAAGTACTTTGCCAAGTGCCTTCTGAAAGTCCAAATACAACACACATCTACTGGCTTCCCTCTATCCACTCTGGTTGAGACTTCTTCAAATGAATTCAGACATTATTTCCCTTTTGAGAAGCCATGTTGACTCTGCTTGATTATAGTTTTCCAAATGTGCTGATATCAATTCCTTAATAATTGATTCTAACAATCTTCTTACCAATCCCTCTTCAGTAGATCACACTAAAACGATGCACGAAACTTTCACCAACATTTCCTTTTGACTTTCCTGACTCAGTCTAAGATTGGTCATCCTGATATACCACCCAAGATGACTATACAGAGAATCCATTTGACCCTTTCTTTCAAGTACTCCATCCTCCTGTTCTCAATTCAACAAATCCCAGGTGTACTCTGTTACCAATCATCACCAACTGTAAAAAAGCAACACAAGATGCAAGCATTACATAATATTGCATGTTAAAATCTGGAGGCTGAAAACCAAGTGTATACATGTAGCTAAAAACAAAAACGTGCATACAAGAGACGCTGCAAGTCAGCCCTTTCTAGTTTGGGCCTATTCTCTCCAGAGTTAGAAGAATGAGGACATCTAATTGAGGTACATAAGACATTAAAGAGGATTAGAAAAAGTCAATCTGGAGAGGATATTTTCTCATGGGGAAACCTAGAATGCGGAGCCATAGCTTTATGATAATTAGCAGATTTAAAACAGTTCTCCCAGTGTCTGCGTGGGTTTCCTCCGGGTGCTCTGGTTTCCTCCCACAGTCCAAAGATGTGCCGGTCAGGTGAATTGCCCATGCTAAATTGCCTGTAGTGTTAGGTAAGGGGTAAATGTAGGGGTCTGGGTGGGTTACGCTTCAGCGGGTCGGTGTGGACTTGTTGGGCCGAAGGGCCTTTTTCCACACTGTAATGTAATCTAAATCTAATCTAAATCTAAATAGCTGTAATCTTATGTAAAAGTCAAATGTTTCAGACTACTTTTAAAGATTCAATTTATATGGTTGACACGGGCAGTAGTTTTGAGGGGCTGAAATTCATGCTGCAGTGCGAAATACCATATTATTAGCAGAAGTTGATTTAACCGCTCAAGTAATCCCGGGTAAAAAAGAAAAACAATGAATTATGGTTAAGGGAATTACTGGATAAAAGCAAGAGAAACAAGAATGAACCATTAGTAGGAAATTTTATTTGTAGATACCAGTACGAAAATTTAACATGTCAAAGATTCATCAAAATTCTGCAAATCCCACTGTTCAACATAGCCATGACCTGGTAAAATGACGTATTTAAAATGAAACATTTATTAAATTCTGAATGTGCATGTTCAACTTTGCCGCCAAATTCTTCTGCTTCCCTCCCATTTACTCTTGTATGTAATGAACCTCAGCAACATTAACAAATTTGTCAAAGAATGAAAAGTACATGTTGCTAATTATCTCACTTTTATTCAGATATAATGGCACAATTAAAATGATTAACTCTTTAATGATATTAATTTTTGAACATATAGCAAAGTGAGATAAGTACTGGTAGATTTAGTATCTGTCTGAATGATTGAACAAATCAAAACGTACTGTAGTAAACCAAGTTGGCTGAGGAATGAATGATGAAAGATGCAATATTGTCAAAGAGCGATGGGTAGAGTTACCGGAACGAATGAATGCAATTTTGTTTGAGTGGGTTAACGGGAACATGCTGTTTCCTTTGCAAAAGGTTTATAGTGCAACATACTAAAAAGTTGACTTTTACATGAGAGATATGGAAAATACAATAATTTTTGGCCAAAAATAAAGAGTTGACTTTTACACTAGCATATATGGTAATTACTTCACTCAGTGGGTCATGAATCAATGAGATATGGAGTATGATAAAATCTGGGGCATTGAATAAATTTGTAGAAATACAGATTTTTAATTAGTAATGGATTGAAACATTATGGGGACCAGACCGTTGAGGCGGAGTTGAGATCAGCCATGATCTTATCAAACAGTGGAACAGGCTTCAGGGACTGAAATGCCTAATCCTGCTCCTAGTTATGTTCATAATCTACAAAAAGAGGGAAGAATAACGAATCATAGGGAGAGTTATATAAAGACTAGTTTTGCAGCTTTGACCACCTATTTATGGAATCACTACTTGCATGGCAATGGTTCCCAACGTGATTTTTTTTTAAGACAGAATATCCAGTATTACAGTACTAATTGGCATAAATTGCAAGTGTTCAGAAAAACCTGTCTACTCAGAATTATAGACAGATTTTGTTTGCATTTCATTTGAATCTCTGAATTTACCTAACCCTGCTTTCTATAACTGGAACTCAAAATTCTGAAACAGAAACAGAAAATGCTTGCAAAACTGACATGTCTAGCAGCATCTGTGGTAGAAAGTAGAGTTGAATGTTTCAAGTCAGACGATTCTTCAACAGAATTATGGTTTGGATAAAAGTACATTCAAGACTTTCTGTAACTTGCTGCAAACACTTGACCATGAATTACTCTGTTTTTAACCAAATGAATGATAAACTCTGTGTTACTTTGGTTGTTATAACACTGTCATGATGACGGTTTCGTATACAAGACAAGACATCTCAAAGAACCGCCCTGTGTTCTAACACTGGATAAAAAGGAACAACTGCAGCCGTCAATTGGTATCTGGAGGTTCAGGGCATTACATGCACATTTTGATTATATTAAATAGCAAACAGGAGAAGGTACCATCATCTAATATATAATACAAACCTTCCTTAACATTAGCATATAAAAATAAATGCTCCCTTTGGCACTCGATTGCCCAATGATCTAATTTGAAAAAAGCACATTTTGATCAAATAATGCCTTTAAGAGGCAGTCACTCTCTCCTCCCCTTTCAAGTTTAGTTCCTGACCTCATTGCAACTTAGTTAAAACTGGGACAAAACAGTGGAGTAGCTCTGGCTGATCACAAACTTTATTGTTGTAGGCTAGTGGAGCCAAATGGCTAGTATATTGTCAGTGTTACGTTTGGAATTAAATGAGAAGGATAAACCAGAAAACCACAAAATCAAATCATTCTAATGTCGGAGAAACTTTTATTTAAAAGACAAGAATCTGGTGCAACAATCTGGTTCAAAGAAATAAAACCATGAATAAATTTCCATCTTATAGCACTTTATCACATCCTCAGAGGTTTCTAAAGAGTTTTATAACTAATAAATTATTTCTGATGTGCATTCACTGTGCAGGCAAGTTGACTTCCCATTTATAAACAGTTGCAGTCAGTGTAACCTTGCCAAATTAAATCATTTTAAAGTGATGCTCATAATTAAGGCCCCTATCCCTTGCACAAACTAAAACGGTCTTGCTTTTTGTACTTTGCTCATCAACGAATAAAGACACTATGATTTTTAAAACTTTAACTTGCTCTGCTGTTCCTGCATTCACTTTGAAATGCAGCCACTTAGTCCACATTGCCTCTCATCAAATGGTACCAAAATGTACGATTCGCATTTCTCTGCATTAAATTTAATGTTAATTATATGCCCACCTCAGCAGTCTGTCTTCATGTAGTATGCGACAATCCTTCAGAGGTTTTACATGACCTGCAAAGGTTGAAATTATGTCCCATATGTAAAACTTGCGGTTTTATTGGTAACAAAAATAGCCATGGTTCTAATAACACTCCTGGGAAAGACACATATTTGTTTTCCTCTGACCTAAAAAGATGGTCACAACTATTCTCTACTTTGTGTACATGATGTGTACAATTTAAAAAAAAATCAACATGTTCACACATTATGACACTGCTACAGCAGATGGGACCTGAACCCAGGTCTTCTGGATCAAAGGTACGGGACATTGCACTACAAGAATTCCCTGGTCAATGTTGTATCCATACTTCCAATGCCCCTTCAATTCTGTAGGCTATATTTTGTATCATATGGCACTCCAACTGCATTTCGAAAAGCAACATGTACAAATTCCAATTGGTGAATGGAATGCAATATAGAAAAGAATTGTTAGTCAAACATCCAACCTAATTTAGTCCAATTTACATCAGTCCCATTACAAAAGTCAAGTACCCCAGATTGTCGTCTTTAAAGGTTTCCAATATTAGAATGATTGGTTGTGGTTTTCTGGTTTATCCATCTCATTTAAGTAATAACATAACATTTACAATATACCAGCCATTTGGCTCCACTAGCCTACAACTATATGGTTTGTGATCAGCCAGAGCCACTGACTGTTTCATCCATTTAAACAAAGTTGCAATGAGGTCAGGAACTGAACTTTAAAGAGGAGGAGTGAGACTGCCTGATAAAGGCACTATTTGATCAAAATGTGCTTTATAAGAAGAATACATATGTATTTCCAGGATGTGGGTGTTAGTGGCTCAGCCTATGTTTAGTTGCCCATCTTTAACTACCCTCGCTAAGGTAGTTGAGAGTTGCCTTGTTGAATTACTACAACTGTAATTGTGCAGCTTGGAAGGGAGTGCCAGGATTTTGCCCAGCAAGTGAAGTAACTACAATGTAATTTTAAGTCAGGTTGGTCTAAGACTTGGTGGGAAACTTAAGGTAGTCAATGTTTTCAGGCATCTTCTGGCTTATTCCTTGAAGGTACAGATTGCAGATATGGAAAGGGCTATTGAAGGAGGCTTTGCAGGTTTTGCCCCAATGCATCTTGTACAAGGAACATACTACCACCACAAAAATGAATGTTTAAGATGATAGATGAGATGCTGATCAAGTGGATTGCTGGTCCTTGGTGTCAAGCTTTTTGATGCTACACACAACCTATATGGCCACTTTATACTTCAAACCCTCTACTGCTAGCAACAACTTGGTAAATCTTTTCTGAACTCTCTCCAATTCGATCCTTCCAATACAGGGCAACCAGAACTGCACACAGTACTTCAGAAGTGGCCTCACCACTGTTCCTATATGACCTCAACATTTCCCAGCTCCTGTACTCAAATGGCCTGAGCAACGAAGACAAGCATACTAAATGCCTTAACCATCCTGTCTACCTCGGTGTCACAGCTTTCAAAGAGCTATGTACCTGAACCCCTAGGTCTCTGCGTTTGACAACACTACCCAGTGTCCAGCCATTAACTGAATAAGTCCTGCCCCTGTTTCTTTTACCAAAATGCATCTCACATTTATCCAAATTAAAGTGTATCTGCCACTCCTCAGCCCTTTGTAATCTTGGATAACCTCCTTCACAGTCATCCACCCCAGCAATTTTGGTATCATCTCCAAACTTATTAACTATTCCTCCTAAATTCTCATTCAAATCATTTTGTATGAATGACAAACCAGTTGACCCAGCAATGATCTCTGTGGAACACAGCTGGTCACATGCCTCCAGTCCGAAAAGCAACCCTCCAACACCTTCTGTGTACCTTCAAGTTAATTTTATATCCAATTGACAAGCTCTCCCCGAATCCCATGTGATCTAATTTTACTAATCAGTTTATTGTGCAGAACCTTGTCAAAGGCTTGACTGAAGACATTAACCGGTCTGTCCTCAATCCTTTTTGTTATAGTAGAATTCCATGTCAACTGTTCATGACTGTTTATCTGTAGCTCGTATCCATTTATTAGTAGTGAATAACAATTCTTAAGTCCAGAAACGTGGTCATCATCATCAGCAAGATACACTGCAACAACTCAGCAGTGCTTCTTAGACAGCATCTTCCAAACTTACGTGCTCTACCATCCAGAAAGGACAGCAGATACAGGGAAGCATCATCACTTGCAAATTCCTTTTGAAGCCCCATATCATCCTGACTTGGAATGGTAATGCCACTCCATCACTGTCACTGGATCAAATTCCTTCCCAAACAATTTTTGGGTATACCTGCATCACATGACCTGCAGCAGTTCAACAAAGCAGCCCAATGCCACGATCTCAAAGGCAATTGGAAGGTGATTGGCATAGTCAACAAATCCATATCCCATTAAAGAATTATGAAATCACTATTGAGACAGAAAGCATCAGAAGTGGATAATGCAGAAGACATGAAGGTCAGGATTTTTAAATGTATTGCAAAACTCAATATTTTTGCTTAATCTTTGCAGTTGCGAATGGAGATTGTCAAAATAATGCCAGAATAGTGATATCACCAGCAGCTCTAGCATGAATTCTCAATTTATAGAAATTCCACTAAACTCATTATTATTTTCAATAATGAAGAACAATGGATTTTAAATATGGCATTTTAAAAGTACTTTTTTTTAAATATTTAGACAAACAAACACAAACATAAGGTAACTTTTTATTGGTTCACAAGTATCATCTGAATAAACTCTGCCTCAGACGTCTCAATGACATCAGGTCCCTCCAGTGTTCATGGATTCTTTAATCAATGTGGACAACTTCCCTGCTTTTGTTTTTAAACTGGCTACCTCGTCACCAATATTAGGTACTTAATTCTCCCAATACTTGGTAGTAATGTGAAATTCAGGTGAAAATCGTTAAACAAAAATATAAATACCTGAGTCCTTGTATCTACTAACATCAGTAAACTATCCAACCCTGTTCAGGGTTTTTGATGGGCTACAATAGATGAATATATTCCAAACTATAATAAGCAGCAACATTTATTTCACATATTAAATTGCTATCCAAATTCACATCAACTTCTGACACTGTAGGCTTTTGTTCTTTTGAAACAGATTTAATTCACTGCACTATCGTGAATGGTTTAACTATGCAAGAAGACTCACTGACGTGCTCCTTGTAGCACCAATTGGAGAGAATGGGGAGAATTCCAACATCCCTTCAGTATCTTTACCAACTTCTCTTGATGGATTTTAAGAAAACATTGAAAAAAAATAGAAAAAGCTGGTTACCAAAATCGAGGCATATAATAATTATAAAGCCAGTGATTTGCTTTAATAAAAAGGCTTATGCACAGATATAGTGAGTTATTGTAAATGGCTATTTTTCATGCTGGATGATGGTAGATTGATTGTTCCACCAAGAATCAATGCCAGGGGGTCACCTTTAGGGTGTACACAAATGACTTGGACGTCAAAAGAGAGAAATTTCAAAATTTACTAAATATAGCAAAGTTGGAAGTGTGGCAAAGTGACAACGATACTAATAGATTACACCAGGACATTAATAGGTTAGTAGAAAAAGCAGATGGACTTCAATATGCAGAAGTACGAAATTATACATTTTAGCAAATGGACAGGGAAAGGCAATACAAACTTCACAGTACAGTTCTAAAGAGTGTGGAGAGATAAAAGATCCTGTGGGGTCACATACACAGATCTTTGAAAGTGGCACGGCATATTGAGAAAGTGGCATTTTGAGCCTCATAACCAGAGATTGAGCATAAAGAGGAGTGCTAAACCTTTATAAAGCTTTGGTTAAGCCACAACTGAACTGGTGCTTCTAGTTCTGGTCATCACATCAAGGACAAGGCGAGGGCGCAGAAGAGATTTACAACTCCAGAAATGGAAGAATTTCCATTGATAAATGTTAGAGCACACAATAAATAGAAATAAGCAATTCAGTCTCTCAACCCTGCTCCAATCAATGATTATGGTTGGCTGGAATTTGGTATTAACTCCACTTTCCTGCTTCCTGTGAAATAACTTTGGACTCCTTTATTAATCAAGAATCTGTCTAACTCCTAATCATAGACAATAACCCAATTCTTCAGTGTTCTGAGGTAGAGAATTCGAAACACAGACCACCTCAGGAAAGTCCTCCTTACCTCAACCTTAACAATAAGATTCTTTATTTTGAAAGTATTCCTTCATTCTAGATTGCCCAAGAGAAGAAATATACTTCACATCATTAATCTCCTGAAGGTCACTGAACAGAAACTTTTGGATGCTGCCTGAACTGCTGTGCTCTTCCAGCACCACTAATCCAGTAGAAACTTAAGGGGGTCAATCATATACTACGGATGAAAGGATAGCTCAGAGATTCAGAATTCTGCAACAGCATTTCCTCATTTTGGAAAAGAAATGCCTGGATAAGTGCAGCTGCAACAACGTGAAGCTCAATACTATCGAAGACACTGCAACTAGACTCGCTGGCACACCATTCGCTTAATTACTGCCAGAGGCTGGACAGGACATTGGTTAGGCCACTTTTGGAATGCTGCATTCAATTTTGGTCTTCCTGCTACAGGAAAGATTTTGTAAAATTTTAAAGGGTGCAGAAAAGATTTCCAAGAACGTCCCAGGACTGGAGGTCACAGGTTATAGAAAGCTGAAAAGGCTGGGATGGTTTTCCCAGAGGTATCGGGGTAACCTTATACAAGTTTACAAAATCATGAGGGGCATGGATAGGGTGAATAGAAAAGGTTTTTTTTGGTCCAGAATAGGGGACTCCAAAGCTAGAGGATATAGGTTTAAGGTGAGGAGGAGGGAAGCTCTTAAAAGAGACCTGAGGGGTAACCACTTCA
The DNA here is from genome assembly GCF_047496795.1 of Chiloscyllium punctatum. Taxonomy (NCBI): domain Eukaryota; kingdom Metazoa; phylum Chordata; class Chondrichthyes; order Orectolobiformes; family Hemiscylliidae; genus Chiloscyllium; species Chiloscyllium punctatum. Next base: position 49,272,353 of record NC_092760.1, read on the forward strand.
TGTAGAGTGTGACGTGCATATGGAACGAGCTGCCAGAGTAAGTGGTGGAGGTTGTTACAATTACAACATTTAAAAGGCATCTGGATGGGTTCATGAATAGCAAGGGTTTAGAGAGGTATGAGCCAAATGGTGGCAAATGGGACATTTAGGATATCTGGTCAGCATGGAGGAGTTGGACCTTCGGGTCTGTTTCCATTCTGTACAGCTCTGATTCTAGGTGCTACAGTGCATCATCTGCAAGATGCACTGTGCAACAATTCAAAGTTCATTCAACACAATCTTCCAAACAGAAAACTGCTACCACCTGGAAGAAAAAGGACAAAAGATATATAGAAACATCATTTCTAAGACCTTCTTCAAGTTAAATCCAGTCTATAATCACTATTCTTGTGTCAAAATTCTGGAGTTTCCTTTACCAGCAAGCATGGGCCTAGTTATATAGACAAAATGCTGTGCTCCAAATAGAAGGCTCACCTTCAAGGACAACTAGGAATAGGTTTTTAAAAAAGTTGTCCTTGCAATAGAATTAGAATTAGCCTTTATTGTCACATATACTCAACAAATATAGTGAGAAGTTTATATATTGCCACTTACAGCACCTTCTTAGGTATAAAAAGTACCTAGGTACAACTTCTGTAGATACAGATCTTAGAGAGAAATAAAATGTCCAGAGTTGCACAGAGAGTTCGGAACCATTGTCTTCCAAACCAGACCACACTGGCACCTTGCCTCCAGTCTGCACCACACCATGGCTCCAGATGGCGCCAGATTTCACCTTGAGAAATGGGAGACTAGAAGATAGCTTCCAAAATGCCACACTGGATGGCCACAGTTACAGTGTCCTATTTCGCCATCTTGGATGGAAGAAAAAGTTTAAGAAATAGGGTACTCAAGACAAACAAATAAAAGCATTTAAACCAAACAGACTTCAAACCTGTAAAAAACAAGGACTAGAAGGGCATAGGGAAGAAAAGGACTTAAAAGGAATGAAAGACTGGTGAGATAAGGCCAATGGTAGGTGTCTTTTTGCTAGGATGGGGGATTTCAAGACTGGAGGCCACATTAAGATGAGGCGAGAAATTTTAAAACAATACCAGGGGCAATTTTTAAGAGGGTTGTGCAATTAACTTCCTGAGGAAATGGTGGATATGGGCACAATTACAACATTTAAAAGACATTTGTATAAGTACACAAATAGGGAAGTTTGGACGGATAGGGGCCAGGAGGACTAATTGGGATGTTCAGTGTGGACTGATTGGACCAAAGGATCTGTTTCCATACTATATGACTGCATCACTCAATGAAGATCACGCTGAGAGTAAGATAACTTGATTGATAATAAAAACACAAGAATGAAGAACCAAGGCACTGATATGCTGAGAGATAAGAGATATAAAGGTTCACAAGGTAGCATGATAACACAATTATCATGAGACACACCAAGATGACTAAGGAGAGAAGTCACGTGGAGGATTTCTTTAAAAAGGTAAATGAAAAACATACGCAAGTGAAAACATTGATTTGAATGGAAGAAAAATGAACGAATGAGTGAAACTTAAGCATGAAAAATAGGCGGTGTCCATAAAGCACGATGAAGGATTAGATCATAAGACAAAGGGAGAAATTAGGCCATTCATTCCATTGAATCTGCTCCTGCATTCAATCATGGCTGAAAGGCTTCTCAACCCCATTCTCCTGCTTTCTCCCTGAAACCCTTGATACTCAAGAACCTATTTATCTCAGTCTTTGAATATACTCAAGGCCCTGGCCTCCACAGCCTTCTGTGGCAATGAATTGCATGGATTCACCACTGTCTGGCTGAAGTAGTTTCTTCTTATCTCCATTCTAAAAGGTCTCCCCTTTTCTCTAAGACTATGACCACAGGTCCTAGTTGGTCATACCAATGGAAACATCTTCCCAACATCTACTGTCCAGGCCATTCAGTTTTCTGCATATTTCAATTAGACCCTTCTAAACTCCAGAGTCCTCAAACATTCCTCATTTGTTAAGCTTTTCATTCCTGGGACCACTCGCGTGAACCTCCTCTGAACACACTCCAGGGCCAGTACATCCTTCCTGATTCACACAGAAAAGCAAAAGAAATGCAGTATTCATGAAGAAGACAACTTACAACACATGGTATTGTTTGCGGTTTCTCAAATGTACAGAACATCAGAAACATGAGAACAAAAGCCAAAAGACAGATCACAGAAGATTAATATTAAAATAAAAACCAAACATGACATCTTAAACCTCAGTGCAAAAATTGAAGAGTGCCGCACAGCTTCTAAGTGAAGACCATAAGACATGAGCAGACTTAGGCCATCCAGCCCACAGAGTCTACTCCACCATATGATTAGAGTCATACAGCACAGGTGCAGACCATTTGGTCAACACAGTCCATGCTGATCACAGGCCCACTTGTGTTCTGTTTGGCCCAAATCCCTCCAAACCTTTCCTATTCATGCATCTATCCAAATGCCTTTTAAACATTCACCACTTCCTCTGAAACCTCATTCCAACCACGCAACACCCTTTGTGTAAAAAGTTAGCCACACGTCTTTTTTAACATCTCTCTCCTCTCACATTAAAATGTGCCCTCTAGACTTGAATTCCTCCCATCCAAAGGAAAAGACAATTACCATTAAGTCTATCTATACCTCTCGTTATTTTTAAAATTTCTATCAGGTCGCCTCTCAACCTATGTTCCAGTGCATGGCTGATTGGGTTTCTCAAACCCATTCTCCTGCCTTCTCTCAGTAAGATTTGATCCCTTTTCTAATCGGGAACACATCCATCTGCCTTAAATACACTCAATGACTTGGCCTCCACAACCCCTTTGCGGCAATAAGTTCTACAATCACCACCTTTTGGCTGGAAAACATTCCTCCTCATCTCGGCTCTAAAGGATTGCCCTTCACTTGTACTCTGCACTTTCACATCCTAGCCACTCTTCCTAGTGGAAACGGGTTCTCCACAAGTACTCTATCCAGACTTCTAAGTATTCTGTAAGTTTCAATAGGATCTCCCCTCATCCTTCTAAACTCCACTGAGTACTTAACCCCATATACCCTTCATCCCTGGGATCATCCTTGTAAACCTCCGCTGGACCCCCTTCAAAGTCAGCACATGCTTCCTCAGATATGGGGCCCAAAACCACACTCAATATTCCAAACATGGTCTACCCAGTGGTTTATAAAGACTCAGCAGCACACCTCTGCTCTTGTTTTTGAACCCTCCTGAAATTAGTGTGAACAGTGCATTTGCCTTCCACATAAACCTGCATGTCAACCTTAAGAGAATCCTGAACTAGAACTTGCAAGTCTCTTTGTGCTTCAGATTTCCAAAGCTTTGCTCCATTTAGAGAATATAGTCTACATGTCTATTCTTTCTACCGAAATGTGTAACCTCACACTTTCCCACATTGAATACCATCTGTCACTTGTGTGTCCACTCTTCGAGCCTGTCCAAGTTTTTCTGCTGCCTACCTGCTTCCCCAACACTGCCTGCTCCTCCATCTATCTTTGAGTCACCTGCAAACTTAGCAATATCTTCAGTTCCTTGGTCCAGATTACTAATGCAAGCCTCGAATTAGTTATATACCCAACACTGACCCCTGCGGAACTCCAGTAGTCACTGGCAGCCATACCGGAAAAAAGACTCATTTATCCTTACTTTGACTTCTGCCAGTCAGCCAATCATCTATCCATGCTAATACTTTACCCCTAATACCATGGGCTCCTATCTTATTGAGCTGCCTCCTTTGCAGCACCGTGTCAAAGGTCTTCTGGAAATCCAAGTATATCACACCCACCAGCTCTCCTCCAACTTGCCCGTTATGTTCTCAAAGAATTCTAACAGCCTGAGACGGAATGGGGAGCGCGAGAGAGGACAAAAAAAAGAGAAAAAAGGGAGTGAGAAAGAAGAGGACAAAGACAGTAAAGCAGAATGCCGGTTGAACAAATCATTACTGCTGCAAAATACATGTACAATTCTTGTTTGAGTTTAAATTTAAATTCAGATTTTATGACTTTAATACCAATTCATTACAAAAAAGATGTCTTTTTAAAAAATAAACACATGACCAGTTTTTTTCCAGGATACCTACAAATATCATTTTGCATCATTAACAGTCAAAGGTGAGTACATTCAGCCAGAGTATATTACATATACAGGTGCCATTAAACTAGATTCACACTTTTATGCTGTAAAGTATAAGTATTATACCCTGCACACATTATTCTGTTTTACAAGGTCAGCAAATAGCTCACACTTATTTTATTTAAACAACTCCATTTATTTAAACTTCCAAACAATAGCTGGCTACTGACAAAGGCCACAAACAGTACATCTGGGACAGCATACAGTGTAAAATTGACATAACCTGGGGAAAAACACCTAGCAAACGAGCCTAAAAGCCGCAATTCCTTGCTGGTGATAAGAACAGCTAGTATAAATCCATTGTTTGTACTTGCTGCCACTACCAATTCTTGTATTCTTTAACCTTCATTCATACTGGAGAGCAAATTAACGCTCAGTTTAAAAAAATTAAAATATCCACCATAATTGTGTTTCAAAGTATTGAGGCTCAAGAGGAGAAAAAAAATGAAAGGAAAACCTGGTCTTTATGTACAACAATTCTGTTTTATACCTTAATTCTACCACAGAGAGTCATCACCCTCCAAAACTCAGAATTGCACATGGTAAGGCTATTAATAGTACAATAAAAATCTGCAAAAAAATCAAGAGTCAATATAATGTACAATATTCTACAATATTTATGTTGATAATGAATACAGAAGTGCCATCAAAATTTACAGTAAGTTCATTCAAACTTGGAATTGATTGGAAAGTACTGTACACTGTGGTTAGTATAGAACCAAAAGATTTATGCATTAAGCCTTAAAGACTGATCTTCTCTTCTCCTTGAAGAGATATCTATATCTATGGAGTCTTTACCAACTATCAGTCTTAGTCTTTTTGCCTGAGGAAGTGGAATAAAGTCATCTTCAAATTCATCATCATAATCCTCCTCAGATGACGAGGAAGAGGAGGACGATGATGAGGAAGATGATGATGATGAATCCTCTTCCTCATCATCGTCCTCATATCTGCGTTGTCTGTGTTCATCCACTTCTCCATTAGCCCTCACAAAAACAGAATCATCACAACACACACCACTATCACAGAGATCTTCCATGAGGGAGTGTGATCGCTTAATTCCTTTAATCTGTTCCTCCCGTTTCAGCTGTATTTTGAGTTTTGTAGAACTATTTCCTGAGCCTGTGGTAAACCCATTACTGAGCTTTGCTACATAATTGTTACTTTTGTCATTTTCATGGTCTTTGCTCAGTTTGATACTAATCTTGGATTTCTTTCCATCCATTTCTTGGTCATTAGTTTTACTACTACTGCTGTCACGTCTTCTGCGCAAAGTCAATTTGGGAATCCCAGTACTGTTTTCAAGTATCAATTGTGCATCATATCTTGTGATTCGCCGTTTTTTTCTGTTTCTTTCACCTGTTGTCCTGGAATCTTTCATTTTATGAGATTCTGAACTTTTTGTTTTGTGAGAAACCATAAAAGAGTCTGAAGTGCCACAATTTGATGAACCAATGTAGTCTCTGTATACACCAGTCATATCCACTAAATTAACTTTATCATTCCCATTAAGATTGCGAATTGGGGGAGGACTTATCAATTCTGGCATAGATTCCTCCTTTATATTCTGTTTTACAGAACAAGATAGCACGTGCTCACATTCATCTAATTGTGCAGGAATTTTTTCTCGTTTTCCATGTTGTAACCTCCTTCTGCTCAAACATATGCCATTATTTTGACAATTCGTTCCTTTATCAGATAATGATTCTTGGATCAATGTATTTACATGAGCACCATCACAGACACGTTGAATGGAGTCAATATGTTCACTTTCTTCTCTGCAAAGATTTACACTGTCCACAGTATTTGGTTCAAGCTCCAATGAAGAAACAACATCAAAGGACTCCTTAAGGGCAAGTTTTGTTCTTTTTGCCCGACGGGTCATGTAAGTACAAGGTACTGCTCCGTTTCGGATGCGGGAAAGTTTATGCAATTCTTTTATAGAATTCATTTTATTTTCTCGAACAGAATGCCTGGTCAGACACTTACCCGAACTTTCAACGTTTGCTGGCCCCTCCAAATCTTTGTCCTTTTCAAGTGGCAAATTCTTATAAAGAACTACTTTAGGTTCCTTGAGAACGAAATTGTCCATTTCAAGATTTCTAAAAGTGGTCTTTTGTTCTGACCTTCTAGATTCACTTCTTAACCTCGATTTTGAGGCCAATGACCTAACCGGCCTTGAGGTTTTCAGTTTCTTTGGTACCTTGGAATTACCTACAGAACATATTTTTGAAGAGGATGAGGTAGAGCCAGAGGCAGTTGATGTTCTGGGTAGATTTTGCCTTGTCCTGCTTTTGCTATCCTTTTTCAAATTCATAGATTTTCTAGTTGCAGCTGAAATACAGACATCAATAGGTAAATTAAAATTAATTTGCAATGTACATTTTCTACATAAAACTACAAGCAAAAAAGATATCACTCTAGATTACCATAAACATTACACTCGAGCCTAATGACAACAGAACTTCCTGCAGCACTTCATTTTACTTCCTCACCAATCTGTTATTTCAGCTCCCAAATATTTGACAGGATTTAGTTGTTGAGGATGTGCAAATTAACTGAGCTTAAAATTGTTTTACTTTAATTTTTCATAGTATAATTTCCAATGTTTAAGTTCCTTTAATCAGTGTTGAGTAATATGTTACAACTTACCCAGTCATACCTTTGTGACTGATATCTTACAGAAATTACTTGCTTGGCTGATTAAAAAAAGTTATACATAATGGATAAACATAGATACAAACCCAGCATTAAAGTATACTTGCCACATTTTGGGACATCTGCACATCTAACAATCTGTTAGTAGGAGGAGGAGCAGAAAGGAAAAAAGGCAAAAGTTTATGGAAAATGGGTCAGGAGGAAATGAGGAACGATTTGCTAAGAAAAACGGGAAAAGTAGAACGAAGCCTCGAGTAGAATTCGGGGTATACTCAAAAACTTTGGCGGGGGGGGGGGGGGGGGGTAGAGCAGTGGGTGGTGGTGGATGAAAACCACTGGATGTAATCCTTCCAAACATTAAAGATTTTATTAAGATGCACTTAAATTTTTGGAATAATGCAAGAAAATAAAGAAATCAGCATTATGGAAGAGGTGGAGAGAAAACGAATTTGTTTCACAGCAGTCCCTTGTGACCGAATTATGAAACTTCAAGGTAAAATCAAGCTTTATCATAAGAGCGTTGTTAAATGATAAGCTATTGCGATTGAAAATCATGGCAAATGGAGAGTGCTTTAAATGGGAAATTTCTCACTACTGCACCACCTACAGACATCAAGTGGAATGTATTAACAAATCTCAATAAGGATCATTTACAAATAATAGTACCGATTTACATAGTGAGATGCTGTCGACCAAAATTTGTTTCATTGATAACCATAAATCTTTCAAATACAACTTAGACATGCTAAATCAATCTCATTAAACAAATTAACAGATCATCTAGAGATAAAACCTTATTATGACTAGAATGACTACTGTATAGTTCGTGCAGAGATGGTCTCATTTTCATTCTCCACAGAGTTATTTGGCATTGCCATCATGTAAATAACAAATGCAAAACACAGTAGCTCTAAACTCAGTAGCCATGATACATTTAGAACTATTGGCAGGAGTGTAATCATCACAATCTGTTACCTCACAATCCAGTACTTTCTTCAGTCTATCATTACAGTTGGGCTAAGGAAACAATGAAGTGTGTAAATGACCACCACAGCAGCAGAGGTATAGAAAATCATGTAACAACCTGGCAACGCTATAATGCAGCACTGCATGCTTTACAGACAACGAAATCTGTATACTGTAGTCAGAGCTAAGTGATGCCACAATCAACAGATAATATCAAAATTCAATCACCTGCGACATCCAGTGGAATGGTAGTAAACAATTAAGAAAATGGAGACAGCTCAAAATTCCCATCCTTAAAGACAAAGCATTTTTACAAAAGACAAGGCTGAAAAAGTTGGGAGTTATCGTTGGTCTTAAGAACAAAGTTAAATAATCTACCTCAGCCCAATGGAGAGATCCTGACTTTGGCAGAGGTTCTTCACTATCGGATTCCATTCAATCCACATGATAGCAAGAAACAGAAGGTACTGGATACAGCTAAAGCTACAAAGGGCTAATAAAATACTAGTAGCAGCAATAACATCTGTGCCTCAGTTCCTCTAGAATACTAGCATCTATCCAACCAGGAAAATTGTCTGGTTATGTTCTGTACTTGAAATGCTGCAGCAATCCAATTAGGTTAATTGCTCTTTGATCAGTTTACTCGCAAAGGAAAGTGATGGAAGGTGTTGTCATCATTAGGTGCACATCAATTCAAATAATGATGTAGCTCATGGTCTTGCGTTTCTGTCACGGGTCTTAACATGACTGAACAAGCTGTTTTTGTTTTCTGCAAAACCTTAGCTAAATGGGACAGAACATCGCACAAGAGAGTGGGTTTCAGCAGGTAGAATATGCTTCTTTCCGCTATCTTCTGCATAATTAAGACACAACTATTCATCAGCATGACTCAACTCGAATAATTTTCTGCTATTGTGAATGGCTGGCAGCATGCTTCTACCAGTAACAAATTAATACGCCTCATGAGGAGAGTGGAAGTGTCTGTAAATCATTTTCTTTGTTCTCCCCAGAACTTTAGCCATCTTAGAGTGGAGAAGAACAGGATCTGGCCAAGGAGACAGCTTTTCATCTGCTGGAAATTGTGTCCAGTCCATAAAAGTTGATTTTGTAGGGTGTTGCCCAAATGGTTGCGGAGCTGGCTTCAAGGACATTAGTGTTTGACATTCCTCCAACATGGAGGAGGCATGGTTGATTGAACGTCTCTTTCATAGTATGTTGTTACACAGCCCAGGTCACAACGTAATGCAGGAGTGAGGTGATAACAATTGCTTTGATATGTGTAAGGTGCTGTTGGCCAAACCACCAAGGATACCTACTCAACAGTAATGTTAAATGGATGCTCAGCATTACAATGAAATTAAGATTGAAAAAAACCTGAACAAAAAGGGACAAGAATAACTCTCCATGACATTAAGGGAGCATCTGATCCAGTGTGGAAGTCGCAAAACTGAAGTCAACGAAAATTAGGGGGCAACTCTGCCTGGCTGGAGCTAATACCAAAAACAAAGAAAGATGAGCAATATTACTTGTGGCCAAATCATTTCAGTTTCGCCAGGCAATGTCCTATGATCAATTATCTTTAGCTGCTTCAAAGATATTCCTTCCTGAAGGATAGGACTTGAAATGGTTACTGATGATTGTTCAGTCTTCAATTCCATTTGCAACTCTGCAGGTATGGAATTGCTTTGTTACCGGCAAGCCACGAGATCTGGACATGTTCAGGCTTGTCTTAATGGGCAGTCATGACATACAAGTGCCAGGCATGATAATCTCCAAAAGATGAAAGACCAAACATCTATTATTCAAAAGCATTCGTATCAACAAATCCTCCCTCATCCATAGCCTGGGGAGACACCATTGACCAGAAACTTAATTGGATTGATACAAAAACACTGACTAGAGCAGGTCAGAGGTTAGCTATCTATAACAAGTGACAAACATCTGACTTTACAAAGTCTTTTCACCACTTACAGGAATACAAAGAATGCTCTCCACTTGCCTGGAACAGTGCAACTACAATACATGAAATTCAGCACCATTGTTGTGAAGTGACTGAGTTTTTTTAAAAATGCTTTAAGGGCTCATGCTCAATGCTTGTGAAAAATGAATCCAAGTTATAATGACCTATCTGCACAGGATTTTAAAAATGGTAACTGTGCAAGGTTGCATGTGATGGAAGAAAGGAAGGATGATTGCATGTAGTTTGTTTTATTGTTTGTATAACATTTCTGAAATGGTGCTACATTTATTGAAGGACAGAAACATTTAAGAACTGTCTTTTTATTTTGTTTCATAAAAAACTGAACTGAGGAACGGCAATTTAAAAAAAAACAGTATTTTCACCAGGTGCTGCTGTTTTGAAAAGTAACTTGACATTACTGCCAGACATGTAAACAACTAGTTGAACACAGTAATTGAAAGTTGAGTTGCAGACAATTTGGAGCCAAGTGAGGTGTAATGATGCAGCTTTTGCTGGTATAAAAAGATTGACTGGTTAATGAACAGATGGCAGTTATCAATGAGAGTCCTTTCTGCCTGCCGACAATAATGTGATCTGTTCTCAGGTAACTAATCAGCTTGGGAGCTGGGAACAAATTACAGAGAAATAAATATAAAAGAACTGTGGATGTTGGAAATAGAGTGCTTGATCAACCCATCCACTATTTTTAAAATTCACTACTTCTACCCCCATTGGTGTACCAAATTCACATTGCATAGCTCTTCCATCCACAAGACGTATGACAGTGATTTGCCAAGATTTCTTCAATAGCACTTCTCATAGGACAAGGGCAACAGAAGCATAGAAATACCACAAGGTGGTGCACCAACCCAACTTGGAAATATACTTTCATTACTTCAGTGGGGCTGGGTTAAAATTGTTGAACACTATTTGTAGCACCATTAGAACACTGTGGGAATAATTTCACCCTACTGTTGAAATATCTAGTTCATAATTCATGTGATTAGCATACATATTTAGTTTTAGATATACAAAATGAGAACACATAATTGAGAAACTGATTTTAATTGTGAAGTATGTACAATGCAAACAAGTCTCCGCTTCTTAAAAGGTAACCGGTGTTTATTTTAGAAGGCCAAAAAGTTGACAGTGATAAAAAAACTACAGTAAGCCAATTTTAAACACCTTGGTAATGTCACCATGCTTATTTGAGAGCTTAGTTTGTAGAGGTAAAAGCTGGCAATTTTGGAAAGGTTGTAAAAGTCTATTACAGACATACATTATTCATGTACGTTCCAGAATGAGTAGCATGGAAGGCAAATTAATTTGATTACATTTTCATTTGAGGGCAACACAACTAAAGTCCACTGGGGTGATGTGATGTGATGGAGGGGGGGGGTGGTAAATGGTTTCTTCCTAATTTATCCATGTGTGTCTGCTGACAGAAGCAACACCTTCAGTTTGGGAACTGACCAACAGCTAGAGATCATGTCTTGCATAGGGTGCAACTCACCAAATAGGGACAGCCAAATGAAAAGGAATTATTTAGGCCTATGCTGCCACATTTTCTGTCTTTGAAGCAAAGTACAATGCTCCAGCCGGAGCTCGTCCGCTCCATCCATTCTTCTCCTCCTTTTCTTCCTCTTAGCGCTTCATTTTCCACCGAACGCCGGCAAGCAACGACTGTCAGCCTGGCGCAGTGGCTTCCCAGCATGACATGGTGACTTCATGGCCTGGCACAACAGCCTCCTCCCATCACAGCCTCCTGGGTATGAAGAACTACAATCTCCCAGCCTCATGATTCTCAATGTGAAACCTAGCATGGTCTGGAGCCACAGCCCAGTGCAGACTGAAAACAAGATGACAGCGTGCTCTGTTGTTCTTAACTATTATGCTGGGCATTTCATTTCTCTATTGTCTAAAATCTTGTAAGTAAAGTTGTACCTAGGTCGGTGCTGTAAGTGGCGACATATAAACTTTCCACTATATTCAGAGTATATGTGACAATAAAGGCTAATCCCAATTCTATTAACTTTTATTGTTCACCAACATGGAATACAGTTGAGCTTAAAGCATGGATTAATGAGGAAATGTAACTGAAAGATTTGCCTAGTTTGGAGCTAAAATCTATATAGAAGACAAAATCTACTGTGGCCCTCGCTTTTGAGGAGGTGGTTATAAGCTGTAAAGTGCGATGATTCAATGGCTTTATTTGTCCTTTAATTTAAGAGGGGAACTTGTCCTTTTAATAAAAGGAGGAGAAAGGTTTAAACCTGAGGAACCAAACAGTCTGCTCAAAGCCTATCAGGAAAACAGCTTCAAGCCTTGGGCTCAATTGAAGCTGGAACAATTGAAACAGATTGATTAGGTGTGATCAAGCTCCCACAGAACCATGAGTTTTAGTTTTAGATTTCTGCAGTTGTTATAGTACTGAAGCTGGATGTGCAAGCTCTTTTTCTTCTCTATTACAGCTAAAAGCTGAGATTCTCTTCCTGCTACTCGAACTGCATGCAAGACAATCTATTCTATTGAATTTGACTTTGCCAAGGGTGTGCTTATGGAATGTTACTATGTTCGAACAGTTAATTAGTAATTTACATATATTATTTTAAGCATTTTGATAGAGCTAGTGAAGCCAATTCTTTTCTTATTTTCTGTATGCTAATTGTAGTGTAAAAATAAATTGTGTTTTGCTTAAGGTTGAATAGTTTGACTAATCAAATGGCATCAAAAATGGAATGCCTTACACTTACCTTTAAAATAAGAAAAAGTTAGGGCCGAGGCTATCTTCTTAATACACAATCTGTTCTGATATAATGCCATAGTTCCGTTCCCGTGCGATCCCGCATTATAAGAAAACTGCATAATAGCAGCACCGTTAAAACCAATGGGACTGGAACTGCATTATAGCTAAAGTTTGGGTTCTACAAATAATGGTCTAAACTCTTCAATTATGTATTAGCCAATTTGCTTTGAAGAAATGTGTGTTATAGCAACGCCAACTGTATTTGAGGGGATTTGGTCTGATCCAAAACAGGGGTCAGAAGTTGTACAGAAACTGTGGGAACATATTGGAACAATAGGAACTGGAGAAGTTCCTGGTGTTTAAACCTCTATGAAAGGCATTGAAACTCATACTTGAAAGTTCCATCGCCAAGAGGCCTGCAAAGAAAACTGAAGGATTGAGTAGCTAAAATTGAATGATTCCCATGAAATTTGTTTCTTGAGGAAGAATGGGAATACTGAAGAGAAATAACTTCCAGAGGGCCTTGGCATACATTTGATTTGGTCCCAGACGAAAATCAATGAACCTTCAAGGTTTTGAAGTAAAGGGCTAAGTAACAAGTAAAACAGTGTTGGATAACATGGGTTTTCAAAAACCATGTGAAGTTAGTGGCATGTATTTTGTTGTACAGCATATAATGAGAAATTTAAACAAAAGCAAAGTTTAGTTAAAGTGTGAAGTCTTAAGTCTGATTCTGTCTGTTAGTTGCTGGATCTTAGAAATTTTTCTTTAAAACATTAACATTCACAAACAGAATAATAAATTTGGCGACAGTCACAACCAACTGAAGGGCAATAAATATGGGACTTGCTGACAATGCTTAATTCAATGTATGCATAAACGGACAGAAGTTACAAGACGGAATGTTGCAGCTGTCAATTGCAAAAAAGGTTTCGGATGCAAGACAAAAAAGCATAATAACAGGCCAAGAATAAATGATGGATCTAAAAGGAGCTGTAAAAGCAAAAGAAGAATTATTAGCATATGTTGTCTGAGAAAAATCAGAATGGTGGTTAAGATTAAAAGTTATTGAACTTGCATCTCGAATGCTATAAAGACTTCTAACCTGGTATCTTTTGTAACCAAGTTATCCTTGGATCAAGTCCAAGATGTCTGCATATAGAACAAGGGGTAGGGGTTAAAAACAAAATGGTAGCAAAGATTAACATATTGACATCTGAAAGCTAGATTAATTAATTTAAATAAATAAATAGGCCTATTCTTTATGCTTACTATCATTGATTGTTCATCTTTGCAGCATCAACTAAACTTTACCAAAACTCTTAGGAACAAAATTGGATTTTGACCAACTGAAAACAGAGGGAAGTACAACAACACTATTTACTCATTGCATTTGGAATCAGAGGCAGAGAGTTCTGGAAAAGATTTGAATGGAAGCAAACCAAACTAAATCCACATAGCCAAAACAAAGGTTCAGAGACGGTAAATCCATTAACGTATGTTTCTATTGTGTGGAATGCTAACTGATTAGGTTAGATGAACTGGCCATGCTAAATTGCCCAGTGTCCAGGGATGTGTCAGCTAGGTGGGTTAGCTATGGGAGGGGTGCCCTTTGGAGGTTCGGTGTGGACCCAATTGGTTGAATGGCCTTTTTCCATGCAGTAGGGATGCTATGAACTTCTACTCTATGAACAGCAGAGGTAGTGTAACAACTGAGGCTAGATAAGAAAGGCCCGTTTTTTCTGTTCTCTTCCATGATTATGCAGCAAACAGTATGGATAATATTCCAGTGCATTGACATGGTACAGTTTGTTGAAAAACATTTTAATCTGCATCAATTCCATGTAAAATTGAGATTAATCTAAAGTCAGGTATGAAATGATCAAGATTCCCTGAAACAGGAAATCTGAATCTGATTTGCTTCATATTATAGTATAAAGCTTTTGTACAAAGCCAAAACTGTTTTATACTAAACATGTTATACTTTAAGTGTGTATATCAATTGCACACTCAAATTTATTTTGAAATTTAAGTGAAGTAGCATTGAGAACATGGAATTAAGATGAAAAGTTTGGAAAAAAAAACAGAATAGAAGTATTCCTTTAGTGAGGTGGGTGAATTTTATAACTGGCTACTGGACAGCAAAATTGAGCCAAGTACTGGGATTTTCTTAATATAGGGAGGGAATGCCTTGATGGGAGCACTAATGGAATTTCATCCTTGTATAACCTGAGTCAAACAGCACTTCACTGCATTAGGATTTTAAAAAATCTGAGGGTTACCTCAGATTACAACAGGATCTTGACAAGATGAGCCAATGGGCCGAGTACCAGCAGATGGAGTTTAATTCAGATAAATGTGAGCTGCTGCATTTTAGGAAAGCAAATCTTAGCAGGACTTATATACTTAATGGCAAGGTCCTAGGGAGTGTTGCTGAACAAAGAGACCTTGGAGTGCAGGTTCATAGCTCCTTGAAAGTGGAGTCGCAGGTAGATAGTATAGTGAAGGCAGCATTTGGTATGCTTTCCTTTATTGGTCAAGAGTATTGAGTACAGGAGTTGGGAAGTCATGTTGCGGTTGTACAGGACATTAGTTAGGCCAATGCTGGAATACTGTATGCAATTCTGGTGTCCTTCCTATCAAAAGAACATTGTGAAACTTGAAAGGGTTCAGAAAAGGTGTACAAGGATGTTGCCAGGGTTGGAGGATTTGAGCTAGAGGGAGAGATTGAATAGGCTGGGATTGTTTTCCTTGGATCGTCAGAGAATGAGGGGTGACCTTATAAAAGGTTTATAAAATCATGAGGGACATGGATACGATAAATAGACAAAGTCTTTTCCTTGGGGTGGGAGTGTCCAGAACTAAAAAGGGCATAGGTTTAGGGTGAGGGGGGAAAGATATAAACGAGACCTAAGGGGCAACCTTTTCACGAAGAGGGTGGTACGTGTATGGAATGAGCTGCCCAAGGAAATGGTGGAGGCTGGTACAATTGCAACATTTAAAAGGCAACTGGATGAGTATATTTGGAAGGATATGGGCCAAGTGTTGGCAGGTGGGATTAGATTGGGTTGGGATATCTGATCGGCATGGACAAGTCGGACTGAAAGGTCTGTTTCCATGCTGTACATCTCAATGACTTAAAACACAGAAGTGACAAAGTAGTATGGCAAGGCACATAGATGCATTAAAAACAAACAAATTGGAGGTTTTGATCAATCTGTATAAAGCCGTGACTTGGCCTCAACTGGAATGCCATCTCCAATTCTGGGCAGTGCAACCTAAGGGAAGTGTGAATCATTAAAGACAGAATGCAGAATAGATTCACAAGAAAGATTCCAGCGTTTTCACTTCCAATCACCTGAATAGGGCAGAAAAGCTGAGTTGTTTGCCTTAGAGAAAGCATTGAAAAGCAACTTAAAAAGAATTATTCAAAATCATCAGGAGTCTGGACAAGGTCGACAAAGAGAAACTGTTGCCATTGGCAAGACACTTTGCAAGCAAAAGTTGTAATGGGAGGAGGAAATTTTGTTTTTGCAAAGAGTACTTTGGATCAGGAATGCACTGCACAAAACAAAATAGCGAAGTCAGATTCAACTATGGGATATCTGGCTGGCGTGGATGAGATGGACCGATGGGTCTGTCTCCGAGCTGTATAACTTTATAAAGCCTATGAGAGAAATGAGTATTAATCAAAGGAAAATATTCAGGTCCTTTAGAGAAAGGCAGGCAACTGGGACTAGGTTTAGTTGCAGGGAGCTAGCATGGACTCGGTGGATGAAATACCTCCTTCTGTGCTGTAACCATTCCAAATATCTCAGGTAGCTAAAGAGACAGATGGTGGAGTAATTATTATTACTATAGTAGAGCGGACCAGTGGAGTACAAACATCTAGGAACATGTAGGGGCTAGCCCCAAGAGACAATCAGCCTTTGAAAAATTTCATCCTTGAAATACAGAGAGCCCAAGATAAGTTTAGTTGTAAGTTTAAATTACCAAACTGTAACTTCAATGTGAAGAAAATGAGCACAACAGGTCAGACAGTACTTCAGGAGATAAAATAGAAACTCTTCAAGTCACCAGTATGATTCATTAACTCTGCCCATCTTTCCAAAGATGCTGCCAAACAAACTACTCCAGTACTTTGTTTTAATTTCACAACTCCAGTATTTCCCTTTTATCAAACAACATTTGTTTTGTGTTAAATTTTGACAATTTACACTGAACAGCTGAAACATATGACAAATGTTGGAATTATGCAACATGGAAGTTCCTGGATGATCACAGGAAGCCTGTTTGTTGTTGAGCTCAAGGTTTCTAAATTTTAGGGCAGTTAAGGGTGCTGCATTACATTTCGGAGTGAGTTCCTAGTTTGTATATCATGGAGAGAGAAATTGGGAAGGATTTGCAAGTACGCCACATCTGTAATAATGAATGAATTCTGCCATGAAACAATAAACAGGGATAAAGACAAAGTTAAAAACAGGATATATTTCTTTGAATACATCCAATCAGTATTCATCAGGATGATTTCAGGAACTAGAAACGCATGCTCAGAGTGAAGATTTAAAATAGTGGGAGAATTTATCCCAGAATGGGTAAAAAGGTCAAAAAGCAGCTAATTGCATGTTTAAATTTCACCATGTTGTTAATCTGAAGCAAGCGATTCCTGGATCAGCACTATACAAACTACCATATTTAGTCCATTGCTGATGTCCTCAAACTAAACATGAATGCACGATAATTACTACAGATGATATGAAACCTGGCAAATAGACAGTGATTGGAATAGTTAGACTTCCAGATGTCAAAAGGATGGTGAAGTAGTTAGAAACATGGGAAATGGGAGCTGAATGGTACTGCAAAATTCTAAATGATACCATGTCTTATCAATATTGTCCAGATGTCAACAACAAATAAAATTAATAGGAAATAATATTTTCTTTCTTGCTGAGTTAATTAGAGGTAATCAATTTAAAATGGTCAAAAAGAAGAGTTTTTTTTAAGCAGTATTTCGAATGCAGAGTTGTTAATGCATGGAATTCTCTGCCATAAGGGTTATTTGACCTTTAAAAACTCTTGAGTATGAACAAATTTTAAGTGGAGAAAGATACAAGTATGGGCAAATAGCAGAGGAATCAATTTTATTTTGGACTACATTAGAAGGAAAAATCAATAGACTTAAGGGTTGTATGGTTCTTTTCCATTCCACAAAGCTCTTCAGTTTGAGGACCTGGGTTCAATCTCACTTACGCAATGATCTTAGTTGATGCAACAATTCAAATACTACAACTGACTTAAATTTGTGGATTTTGGAAGGGGAGGATCAAGTAGTTATGACAGGAGTAGGACAAGTCAGCAAAAAAGTACTCATACAGAGAATCAATGCTTTCAAGAACAAAGGCCCAAGAGAAATTGACAGAAAATAAAAGTAGTCAAACAAGATACCTTTTTCCTGAGTAATTTCTGCATCAGTGTTTGAGCTCACAGACTGGTTATCAGAATTCTTTCCATTATCACCCAACTTTTTCAATCTGTTCAAACGCTTGTCTGTTTCGCGAAGTCCATACTTGCTATTTATAACTGGCACAGGATCAGGGAGTCCAGGTTTTGATCGAAATGCACCCTGCCCACGCCTAAAGAAAGAAAACAAGCCATTTAAGTCCTCTCCTGAGATACAGGAAAATTTCCATGATTGGCCTAAATTGCCCTGTTACAAAAGCAAATAGTACCTTGATTCATTTTACTCAGAGAGAGCAAGAGTGTGCAACAAACGGTCAGTCATAAATTAATCAAAAAATGTTTATCCAAAGTTCTTAAAAGGAACTCCACCCATTTTTAATACTAAACCTAAACATTAGTTATCCAAATATTGATAATACAGCTGTTACATATTGAAACAGCATTTTTCTTGCTTTATACAACCATAAGCTCCAATGATATCTACTCAATGCCCTATAGGCAGACAAAAGTAGCATCAACTTCTGGTATGAAAAAAGTGCAATGTTACAAAGCCGAATTTATTTACAACTTAGCAGTAGGCCAGAACACACCAGGACTGGTGAACAAAAAAAATTTAAATTGTTTTTTTTTTACATATTAGGACAGAGTTCCCATTAAAAGGTACTAACTCCATATTAAACAACAAATTCAGAGGCACAGTATTTCTTACCTTTCACAAGTATAACATTCACAGAATTCATTATTTTCCCCAAAGAAACCATCTCCGTAGTAACAGGAAATTTCTTCCCCTGGTTCAATATCTCTCAATGCTTTCACACAAGCTGTATCCCGACCAGTTGATACAAACTGAAGTTATAAGAAATATAAATATAAATATATATCCATTGAATACAAATCTGATTTTGTGTTGCAAAAATCAAGAAAGCAAAAGCGTAGCTTACCTTACAGTTTGGCCTGCAGTCTTAAAATGTCAAATTGGAAAGAAGAAACAATAAAATCATTAATATTTTATCAACATGATTTAAAACTAAGAAATTTTAAAACCAACAATCTCTCCAGAATACAATATGCAGTCAACTTTTTAAATTTCCTCTGAATACTGCTCATTACCAAGTGTCTATGTTATGTCTGACCTGAGAGTATGTCATGTAGTTAGGAGGTGCTCAGAATGGTGTTCCCACTGTGGACACAAATCTCTTAAGATTGTTACTGGAGTCATTTATGATATGATTTAAAACATTTAAACTTTAGAAACCTAAGATTCATGTTATTGCTTTTTGGATTAGGGTGGGATGTGGCTACCTGACATAAAAGTTGAACAAGCTGGACCTACATCCATTAGAATTAATAATGTGATCTTAATGAGTATTGGAAGACCTTGAGAGGACTTGATAGTATGGATGCTGAAGGATGCTCCAAGGGAAAGGCTAGAACTAAGAAAGCCTGCTTAAAAAGGTCATGAGTCTTTGCAACTCAATCCACCAAAATGGGGCATTAAATATTTTTAAAACAGATGTAGATAGACTCTTAACAAATGAGTCAGTAGTTATCAGGCATAAATTGAAAGTTAAAGTTGAAACCATAATCAAATCACCAATGATCCAACTGAATGGTGGAAAAGGGCCAAATTCCCTATTACTGTTCCTAATTTTATATGTTTAATAGAAAATTGTATCTCCTATTTTGGGATTGTGCTATTTAGACCAGGAATGGAGAAACTAAGATCAGACAGAGTCAGCAAACTCAAATCAGTCAGCGAACCCTGGCAGAAAATGTCTGCAGAAAGATAGGCTCAGAATCAGGTCCACCAGTGATGCGTGCCAATAATCAACCAGTCACAAATGCATAAGCTTGGACTGTGTCCATTTGTGATGAACACACCAAAGACAGTTGCTCAGGGAAGAGGCTAAAACTGGTGATGTTTCTTTCCTGTGCCAGATAAATGATTTTTTCAGGTAACTATTTTCAGTTGTGACAATGTTGGAATCTTTTCACCAGAGGCTAAAAACTGAGGGCTCAAAAACATAATTGAGGATGCCATTTCAGTACTATCAGATGTGCTGTTGCCTTTCACATGAAAAATAACGCTAATTGCCTGCTCATGTGAATGTAAAGATGAGATGGCATTACTGTTTGCAGAATAATAATGATATCCAAATGATTAACTGTCAGAACCAAAAAGTTGAAATTCTTCCTGGTTGATTTGACCTCAGAAAATTCATGCCACCAGTTTAAAAAAAAAAGATTGTTGCTCTGGCAATCAAAATCTTACACAAGTGCTGATGGTCAAAATCTGAAACAATCTTATGAACAGATGAATTCTCTACCGGAATAGCAGGTAACATGAGGAACGAGTCCAAATAGTCTAAGACTGATAAAAGAATCCTCCTGATTCAAGTTATGTACGAACAATTCCTGATGAAGGGCTTATGCCCGAAATGTTGATTGTCCTCGGATGCTGCCTGACCTGCTGTGCTTTTCCAGCACCACACTCACGACTCTAATCTCCAGCACCTGCAGTCCTCACTTTCTTCTACATCCAGGAATCAATCTGGTAAACCTTTGCTGC
This sequence comes from Chiloscyllium punctatum, assembly GCF_047496795.1. Classification (NCBI taxonomy): domain Eukaryota; kingdom Metazoa; phylum Chordata; class Chondrichthyes; order Orectolobiformes; family Hemiscylliidae; genus Chiloscyllium; species Chiloscyllium punctatum. The sequence continues at coordinate 49,292,873 of NC_092760.1, forward strand.
ACTCCCTCTATGGCAAGAGCATTCCTCCTCATAAGGAAATGAAAATTGCACCTGTAATGTTGTGTGCAGTATAACGAAGGCCCTTAATTGCAGGAAGACATCACCACTCCTGCAATTGAATCTTCTCATTATGAAGGTTAACTCATCATTTGCCTTCTTCACTGCCTGCTCCACCTGCATGCATACAGTCAGCAACTAGTACACCCAGGTCTTATTGCACTCCCTCCTCAAAATTGTAGCCAGATAGTAATTTGCATTTTTTTTTCTACCAAAGTGTATACCTTACATTTATCCATATTTCACTACATCTGCCATGCATTTGCCCACTCACTCAGCTTGTCCAAACCTCACTCAAGCATTGCTGCTTCCGCCTCACAGCTCATCCTTCTACCCAGCTTTGAGTTATCTACAAACTTTGGGATATCAAATTTAGTTCCCACATCCAAATCATTAATACATAAAGTGAATAGCTGAGGTCCTAGCACTAACCCCTGTGGTACCTTATTAAGCAATGCCTACCATTCAGAAAAAAAGATCCATTTATTCCTACTCTAAATCCTGTCTACGAATTCCTTCGTCCTCCTTTGCTGAATTCTAAACTGCTGACACTTCTCAGATTTTTTTTTTGGCTGATTTGTATGCTTCTTCCTTGCATCTAAAGTTAAAACTCTCCTTAATTTTCCTTGTAAACAATGGTTTGGCCACCTTCCTTGTTTTACTTTTACACAAGACAGGAATGAACGTGGTTACAATTCACAAATGTGCTTTGTGAATGTTTGCTGCTGCCTTTTCACCGTCATCTTTTTTAGAAATGTCCCCCAATCTATCATGGCCATTTTTTACCTTATACCATTATAGCTTCCTCTACTTAAATTTAGATCTTAGTCTCAGAATCAACTACTTCAATCTTCATCTTGTTAAGAGAAATTCCATCATATATAGTCACCCATCCCCAAGGAGACTCGCACAACTAGACGGATAATTATTCCTTTCTCAGTCTAGGATGGCTGTTCTCCAGTTGATTCTTCAACGTACTGGTCCATCTTGTATACACTCCAGTAATTCCTCCTTTAAGATACTGTTACTAATTTGATTTGCCCAATCTACATGAAGAATAAAAGTTACCCATTATGTAACATTACCTGTCTCTATTTCAGAGATAATTAATCTGCTGCTAAAAAGAGTCATCCATGTCTTCGTACTTTTAGATCGAACAATTTAAACGCTCATCCTGGCTGTTCTGCCATCTTGCACCCTCTGAATATGGTCTCATCCAAAGGTCTGTTGCCAGATTTACATCATGTCCCATTCACCTATACTGGTTCCTAGTACTGTAATAAGAGATTTATAAACTGACTCATTCTCACTTGTTTTCAAATTTATTCAAGACCCGATCCCTCCCCTTCTCCAACATTCTCTGGTTCTACAATCAAAGCATTCTTCCAATTCTCATCACTTATCCATTCCCAAATTTCTTCATTACACAAGATTGCCTAGGCCCTTAAAGCCTAGAATTCCCTCCCTAAACTTCTCATTCCATTAAGGTGATCCTGAAAACTTACATATTTAACCAAGCTTTTGGTCATCTATCCCAATGTCTTTATGTAGCTCAGTATCAAATTTTATTTGATAATCTCCTCTACAAAGCTCTATGAAACATTTATATTAAAAGATACTATATAAATACAAATGCTCTCGAATCAGGAGAAAGCAAACCATGGCTGTATTTTCCAAAATGACTGAAATTTGTGTTGTGCAACTCCATAGCTTCAATTATGTGAACTTACTTTGCTGTGCTTAGCTTTTAAACTGTCCTTAATTTGAAGCTAATTTCTTTCAAGCAAACTAAATGACTGAATTTTCAGGAAGGAATTGCATTTGAATTATAGCAATACAGTAACTATTCCTACCACAATATTCAGTGTAATTAGCTCTGATGAAAAGCTTCATACCATGGTTAATAAACGCAGCAGGTCCAAGCCAAAGCTGTGCACAGTTCTTCCTTGTAGAAAACATAACACTAAAATCATTTTCTCCATGTCGAAGAAGCAGGTTTTCTTCCATCTCTGACAGCTCTGCAATGCAGCCAACCAACAGCTCAATCTTGTCATTCTTCTTCCTACATGAGTCAAATATCATACAAAATTAAGACCTTTAGCCTGCAAAGTACGTAATAACAATATCATTCACGTCAGTAACCTTTTCTAGGGAATTTATCAATAAGTTGCAAAGCTTTTATTCGCTGCAAAAGAACTAACTCATCTAGTTTTATTTTCTCTTGATGTCAAAGCCTAACAAAATATTGGATTTTGCCTCTACATTTGATCAGACAATTCAGAGTGTCATAAATATGAAAGGCAGGTTCTGGTATTTCGCCCAAGCTTAGTATCCAAATACCAGGTAATACCTCTCCTGAAAAAAAAAGGTATTTCACTTAATAGTGTCCTGTAATCAAGTATTTTTGGGTTTGCACTTAGATTTCACAAACTTAAACTGGAATCACTTCACATGCAAAATAGTCTAATTATATCCAAAAGAAAATAGCCAGTAACTGAAGGATACAAATCTAAATATCATATAGGACATAGGGATCTCATATGAGTCATGATGTTAGTTACCATCATTACTGAAAAAGGTTCATCTCCCTTTCAATTATTATGAATGATTAAAAAGCCAGAGGTTATTTCTAACTTCTAGCTAAGAAATAGATCATACATACACAAGTCTCCAGACACAACGTCTCCACTGATTCATTAAATATTTGACCTGACCCTACATCAACAACTATGAGGAGTTAATTGGTTGAAACCATTTGTTCAATTATCTCTGCTGGTTCCCCTCCATCTTGTATGCCTCCCAAACATTTTTGGCATTGCACCCATTCAAGTCTTGAATCAGCACATCTTTCAAGTTGCCAGAAGCTGCAGACTTGATCAGTACATCAACTCACTCTTGCTACCTCCATAAAGCTTTGCTGGACATAGATTTTTTCTTACTGCTGCACAGACTTCTGAAATCAAACTAAAAATATTAATCGCCCACTGTCCTTCCAGGTGCTCATGCTGACACTGCAAATTACTTAAGTCCTTCAGTATTATCCCTTTCATTCCCAAAAATCAATCTCCTCCTCAACTGGAAACAAAAAAGTACAACTTGATCACTGTCCTTACAACCTACAATCCACCTTTAACTATAAATATTTAGAACATGTGCTGCCTTCCAAATTCCTAAAACCATCCAACACCTTTTTCTCCTTTAGGAGACTCCTTAAAATCCACCTCTCAAACTTCTCCTAACATCTCAGTCTTTGACTATACTCCTGTTAAAAGTCTTGCTAACATTATACAAAAACTAGCTGCAGTTGTACATTTGAGCTTATTTTAAGTTTCAACTTTTAAACTGATTTTCCATATTAATGAAAAATAAATTTACAAGCAGAGATCTTCAGAACTCACAACCTTGCTTCAGTGACATTTGTTCAATGGGAGCTTATTCCAGTAGATTTTCCACACTTGCTTCTTCCTCTTATACTCTGCCACAAATGATTTTTATTTGTCTCTCAATCACTTCCTTTTCCCTTGCACTAAAGTACATTTTATATTTAATTAACTCTGTCATCCAAATTATTACACAAGTCCTCATTTCTCTTTACCTGCACCCATTCCTCCCACATCAATTCCTTCCGCCTGGCTCGAAGCTTAAAAGCTATTCATCTGACCCAATTTTCAGTTCCGACAAAACATCAAGGTAGACTGTTAACTACCTCACCTATTGAATGCTTCCATTCCATTTTAGTCTTACTTGTCTTGTGGTTATCAAACTGTTATGAAAGAAATTAGCGTGTTCTGTTAAAGCAGAAAGCGTATACACACACACTCCAGATTCTATGAAAACTATTGCTTCCACCCTGCAGAATACAATTTAGTTCTTATGAATTGAAACATTCTTTCCACTACCTACTCCCCACCCCCCCCAAAAAAAAAAAGCTATTATATAGAGTCCATTGCTCCTAACATCTGCCTTTATACAATCATAGGTCTTTTCCTCTTAAACCCATGGAGTCTGAGCTAAAATCCAATGAACTGATCTGATTCCATTTTCCAATCATTTGACCCATAGTCTTGTACATCTTAGCATGACAAGCAAAAAATACTTAACTGTTGAGGGTTTCCACTCTACCAGTTTTACAAACAGAGTTCTAGATTCTCATTACCCTCTACGTTTTTTCATGAACATAGATTCGGTGTGTCATTTGAATGTCAAAACAGAATCACCACAAATCTATTACCTACAATTGGTCCAATTCTTACCATTCCCTGGTTGCAACTATCTTGGCTCCATTTTTCTCCGATGAATAACGATTACAAGGCAAAAGTTCAAATCCACTTTCCGCTGCAAACATTCTCAGATAAATGAAAACCTGCCCAAAATATATTAAAACACTTTGTAGGTATATTTTAACATATTGTAATCTTAAACAGTTGAGCTGGATGAATAAAATTGTATTAAATCAATTTCCTGTAAACACATACAAATGTTTGATTGACAGATTACTGAACCATTCTGATACTGCAATGAACTTGATGGCTTTTAATGTGGTCCAATAACTTTTATTTCTCCACAGGGGAATTGACAACATTATTTTCTCCAGCTGCATCAAAAAAATACTGGTCTAAAATGTTAAGATCTGGTGTGTCATGTCATACATGAGTGAACAAGTATGGGTAACTATTCCCACTTTGTACTTTTTTTTAATGTTAAGAACCTACACAAGTGTGGTTGATAATGTTTAAATACCTAGTGCAATTAACCAATTAGGAGTCTTTTAGCACATCACACTTCATACAATGCTTATGGTCAAACAATGTAATAGGTAGTCCAATAAATTAAAAGCACAGAGGGGATTGAAAAAGCATTGATCCCTTGCATTCTGCCACTCGAAATGTTCAATTGCCTTTGGGAATCTATGGCTTAGCCAACATCTATTATCGAAGACTCATTACTCTTGAACCAAATCGTTTCTTTGGGCAGTATGGTCAACCACATGACTGTGGGTCTGAAGTCACATGTGCGCCAGAGGTAAACTTTTTTGCCCAAAGAATAGTAGTGAATCAGAGTTACAAAATACATGATAGTTGGCCTGGTCATCGTTAAGACTAGCTCATATTCCAGAACTATTCATAGAAATTTAATTTATGATTTGTCATAGTGAGACTTGAAGATCTGTCCCCAGTGCAATAGCCTAGGACTCAGGATTACTAGTCCAGCAACATTTACATTGTGCCACTGTCACTCTCAAAATTAACTGTAAATAGTTAAAATTGCAGAAAACTATGGTGGGAAACACAACAATTCCTTCTCAGCCAAAGGACAAGACAGGATTCCACTGGAGTTGTAAAACTATTTTGTAAGGGTATAAGTGTACAATTTTAAGATTGAATTTAAGACCATATCCTCTTTAATGCAGTCTTGGAAAATCAAGTGCAGAGCTCAAAGACGTAATAAAATTAATTTACTGAGAAAGAAGATTATTTGCATCTACAAGTTTGCTGTGGAAAGATCCCACATATAGGCAATCCATTCCTTAAACTTTGACTACTATAGACTGCACAGACAAAAAAAATGTTCACAGCAGTCTGTTAATGCAGCCCAACTCAATAAAGCTTTCAGTCAGCCGAGCTTGCACAAATATTTCCTTTTTCAATAGAATCACAATGATTAGAGCACAGAAGGAAGTCATCCCATCTATCACATCAAAGCCAGCTCTTAGGTTATCCCACTCCTGCATTATTTCCCTAATGACCAGTAGTTTTATTCTTCTCCAGTTATTAACCAGTTCCCTGTTGAAAGCCACAAGTGAATCTACCACCACTACATACAGATCCTAAACTTGCAATTCTTTGACTTGTGGAAAGGGTTTCTGTCCAGACCAGTCATTCATTTTAATATCTTAACAAGTCTCCTCTCAGTCTTCTCTTTTCCAAGGGTGGTAGACTAATCTATACATATAACTGAAATATCTGATCTCCAGAACTACCATGGTATTGTTTTTCAAACAATGCCCTCATTTTCACATTGGTAAAGTGGCATGCCCTGAACTGGAGACAATACTGACAAATCAGTGTTTCACAATGGTCTACCAGAGTTTGTTTTTGTACTTGACACCTTAACTTATAAACACAAAGTTCCTGTATGCCTTAAACACTTTCTCAACATACTCTCATATTCAACATAATCCTATTCTAAAATATAGAAATATAGGCCCCACCTACCAAAAGGAACTAGAGTATATTGGGTTGGATGGAAAATGCAGAACAGTAGGCTATACAATCATAGAACATTTTATTGTTCAATAGCAAAATAAGAAAGCACACAAATATTTTACACAGTCAGACTGTCAAAACTGTCCTTGTGAAAATGAACAGATAGTTTATACTCAAGATGTAATGCAGAAAAACTTGAAAGGTTTGGAAGGCTTTCAACCTTCAAATGTTTCTGTTAAATTTGATCAAAATAATGCATTACAGGGTTGGAGCACTTGGTTTGAATCATTTAGACCCTTAAGTGTATCATGAGCTCTCCTGGAAAATGTGTCACAGAAAAATAACTAAAGCAAGCACCACGTACATGCTCCTTAAATAACTTTTCTTGACTTTTGTTTTTGTTGAGGAAATAGTGTCGTGCCCATTCTCCAGTAGTTAATGCTTTGAAGGCTTTTTCCAAATTCTCCTTCTTCTTGAAATCTTCTATTACTTCTTTGAGGTCTTCCTGTCTTCCTTTTATGGGTCGAAATCTTAAAAACAAAAAAGTTGCACAATAAACTCTATGCACAATATAAATGTTATACCCAGTGTTAACGTACTTATTGAAAACCTCTTTAAAGACATTAAGGTCAACTGGTGCAAATGTGCTGTGGAAGGATCTTATGGTCCAGTGGATAACATCCCGACCTCTGAGCCAGTGGCTCAGGTTCAAATCCCACCTACTCCAGAGATGAGTAATAACATCTCAAGTTGATAAAAAGATATATATAGACAAAATTGTTCTCCCAGTTTCTACTGCCTACAATCTTCAAAATTTATTTAAAGACAGACCAAAATGAAAACATTAAATTTGAGGAGAAGGACAGAAGGATAGAAGGAAATTATGAAGGTACTGACCATATTTTAAAATTTTCCTTAGAAGGGTGGAGTGCCAGAGGAATAAAGAATTGTAAATTTTATACTTTTGTTAAAACCTATTGCCCAGATCAAAAAAAACTACTGGTCATTCAATTTAAAATTGCCAAAAAAAAACTATGGAAAATAATCTTCACCTGGAAAAACGTGGTTTAATTGAAGACAGACAACGTGGATTTGTTAAAAACCGAATAATATTTAACTGACTTGAGTGAGTTTTTTTGAATTAACAGAGGGGAAATATAGTTGATGCTGTATACATGGACTTCCAAAATGAAATTGATGAGAAATGTGACACTTCAAAGTTAAAAACCCATGGAATAAATGAGTCAATTTCATATCCAGACAGTGGTGTCAAATGGTCCAGAGAAAAAAAATATACAGTGGAGTTTGCTAAGACCACTATTTCTTTTGATACACAAGGACCAACAAATATGCAAGCCATCATTTCAAAATTTAGATGATAAAATCTGGAAATATTGTGGACTGAGGGATGAATAGCACTAAACTACACAAGGAAATAGACAGGCTGGTGGAATTGACACTGATGAGGCCAATTTAACTTAATGCAAAGTGTTTCATTTTGGTAGAAAGAATAAGGTGGCAATATGAAACAAATGAAGCAATTCTCAAGGTAACGTGCATAAAGCACAAAGACAGCAAGGAATGCTGGGAAAGCAGTTTTTTAAAAAAAGCATATAGACTCTTGGGTTTTAAGTAGGGGCACAGAGTACAAAAACCAACACATTTAGAAGAACATCTACAAAAGAATGGCTTAAAGTATCAATAACCAATTTGGTTCGCGTGGATGCGAAGACTTTAATGGCTCCATGCACGTATCTGTTACATGAATATACAATGGAGTTATTTTCCAGATAGAAAACAAGTGTGAGAGAGAGCAAGAGTGACAGGTGATAAAGATGCTCAAGTTCAGCAAGGGTCTGAACAGAGTAGAGGGTGAAAAGATTCCATTGGCAAAATATGCCTAAAATCAGTTTTTCTCAATAGCGACAAGGAAAGCACTTCTCAAACACTAAGTGGTTAGGATATGAATTGCTTAGGTGGTGATGAAAACAGATTCAATTGAGGATTTCAAAAAAGTGTGGATAATTATCTGAAGGGCTACCTGGAAAAAAGGTGGGGAATGAACCAAAATAAGTCAACTTGAAGCAGGTCATCATAGATCAAATAACCATCTTCTGTGCTATACTCATTGTTTCAACTGAATTATAAAATAGCAATGGCCAAGAGATGAAGTTAAATGGTCTAAAAAAAAAATTGACACAAAGTTTGAGGTAAAGATTTTATGAAATCTGTTCTGGCCTTCATAACAAGGCAAGTGAAACTTGATAATTACATTTAAAAGTTTGATGCAATAGCCCTCCTTCACCTACATGGCCGCAATCTTTAGGTTGCCACACAAGCTGTGCATAAATAGGCCCCATTAAGCAAATATGCATGCAGGGTCTGCAATTTACAAAAATTACAGAGTGTCTACTGATCAGGTGTAGCTAGGACCCTCAGTGACCTCAATTAGCTTGCTATTTAAATTTTCCATATTCAATTAAATACAAAACCACGCAACCAATCCTAATTTATCCCTTTAAGCCAGGTAAAATTCTGAAGATTCTACATTACAACCCCTCCAAGCCAATTGATAATTCCTGAATTGTAGCACCCAGACTGGAACAGAGTACTCAGGAAAGTAAGTATAAATATATCTAACTAAACGTCCATTCTCCTTGTATTACAAAATGCCAAACTGTACAAAAAAGGAGAAAAAAAAAGGTGTCTGACCTTAAGCATCGAGTGCATAGTCCATCAAGAACTTTGCCTCTGAAAATCCCTTGCAATAAATAAGATTAATTGGTTGGGATGCAAAAACTGATTGAAAAGACCTGACACTCTCTGAACTCATTTGGACATTATTTTTTTTTAAAAGTTTCTACAAACTAAAAATCGAGCAAAAGTCAGAAGAAAGACCGGGTGCAAAATGATCAATTGAAATGTAAGAAACAGCATAAGCTACTAATTGAGGCAGGGTCATCAACACTGCCTGTTTCAATGCCCTCATAAGGAACTAGTTATGTAACAAAATTAGATCCTGACTGTAGTTTTGGAAAGACTTTAAAAACCTAACCGCTGAGCTTGGGTGATAATTAACTAATTACGAACTTATGAGTGTCTAATTTCTTGCTCTTCTTCATCGGATCAGTTCATGGTGGGTGGGACTAACATCACAGAGTGCCCTTAGTACTTTCCCTTAGTGGCCATTCTCAACATTTATCAATGTCTTGTGAGCCAAACTGATTTTAAATTTATCAGGAGAAACAACATTGACTAATTTTCTTCCCCACATGGGTCTTCAATGGAAACTGGGACCATATATTCTGGATAGCTCAGTTTCCTCATCAACTGTCAGATCAAAAGAATTTGTATCATGCAAAATTCATCCTCTCCCACATCCTAGTCTAATTAGAATTATAGAGTCACTGAAAGCCATTGACAAAACATTAACTGTACCACAGCAGATATTATTAATAATAACTGGTGAGATACACAAATACAGATGTTACATTAAATCTAACATTGCGTTTAGACAACTACTACCCCTCCTTTTAAAAGGCTACGCATTGGGCAGTACAGAGGCTCAGTAGTTAGCATTGCTGCTTCAATTCCACCCTTGGGCAGCAGTCTGTGTGGAGTTTGCATATTCTCCCCGTGACTGCATTGGGTTTCCTCCCACAGTTAAAAGGCGTGCAGGTTAGGTGGACTAATCATGCTAAATTACCCATTGTATCCAGGGAAGTGCAGGCTAGGTGAGTGAGCCATGGGAAATGCAGGAATATAGGGATATGATGGGGGGAGGTGTTCAGTCCTTCAGAGGATTGGCTTGGACTGATGGGCCAAATGGCCTGCTTTCATACTGTAAGGATTCTAATGATTTTTCCTGTTCAAGACTGCCACTTAAACCTTTGCACATTTCACCCACAGCCTAGAATTATTTGTTGATAATAAGGGAATGCTACCTTTGTGCTGGCTTCAGAGTGTCTCATTTGAAATGCTTTCTAATTTATGGAAGAACTAATAAATAAAACTACTTTTCATGCTCAATTCCACAAAATATTTTTTTATTGAAAAAATGGTGAAGCAAAATGATCTGGTTGGCATTGCATGGAGACAGAACATTGAGCCAAGCACCCAAATGAACAGGCTGTTTTTTCAGATACGGTCAGTCTTTCTACATCCATTTTGATAAAGGAGTTGCAGTGCCACATATAGGAATTAACAAGGATTCTCATTCAGCAGTTTATACTCTAACAGCAAGACAATCAGCACATTGAAAATGAAGAACTCACCACACAGGAAAACACCACAGTGCTTTCTTTCTGTCACGATGATACACACTGCAATAACAGCTTTGACTTACCGTTTGTTTTACTTAACTGATGCCCCCAGATATTCTTTTTGCAAATTAGCACCAGCGAACCTTCATCGTTGTGGGACACTTCATGTTAATTTGTCCCAATTCGAGCAAATCAGACATATTTTAATTTGAATATTTTCTTCAAGTTTTTAAAAATTAAATTACACAAAATATTAAATCAATTTGCAAATCTCACCATCTTTTACCCACAAATGGTAACAGTTTCCACCTGTTTAATCATATTGACTTTCATTGAATTTTTTTTTCCAAAAATGTTGGGAAGAAAATAGTCAAATCTGTTTTACTATACATTACAGACATAATATTTTGCTACCCATCATTTTCAACAATTGACATATAAAATAAAAGTTATCAGAACCAAAAAAAACCAAAACAAAAGTGGGCCAGGTACTTAACAGGTACCTTTCAATTGTTTAAATTTGTAAAAATGCTTGGCTTTTAAAACAATAAAGAGGAAGGGGGAAATGACTTGGATTTGGGAAGAGGACTGAACCTATATACTGAACATTTTAAGTCATACAGCCCTATACAGCACTTGCCTCCCAATTAGGAGGTCATGGGTTCGAGTCCCAGGACTGCCTGCTACTTGAATCCCCCTACCTCAAATCGGGTCAGTTTGGTGGGTTCTTGGCAAGGCTGCAAGAGCGTCGCGCAGAAGCGAGGCGTTCCATCTCGGGGGAGGTAGGAGGAACTGACATCGTCAGGCTCACCCCATTTCAGTCACACCTGCCTGCCAAACACGGAGCGTTATTGATGGCGGTCATCGAGAGGTCCGCGGCCCAAACCATCCCACCCTCCTGGTTGGAGGAGGATGTGAGGTGGTGAGCAACCTACAACAGGAGAAAAATGGGAGAAAAAAAAAAAATAATTTTGTGTCGCATCCACAAATAGATTACAATTTACCGCTAATGCATTGGCAATCTATTTAGATTTGAAAACTGGAGTGGATGATACTTGCCTGACATACCTGGTGTTCATTTTGTGTGTCTGGAAACCCAGGTAAGGATCAAGGACTAAGCTTGTTGCTAGGTCATCATTTTCACACAGCTCTTTGGCTGTCATTCCAGTGGAAGGTACGTATCGAGAGCCATGACCCTCAAAACCCATCATGCCTAAAAAAAGACACATTTTATATTGGTTGTGCCTTAAATTGGCATTTAGAAAAAAAAAAGGAACCTGCATTTATATAGCACTTTTCATGATTCAGGATGGTCCTACTTGCTTCACAAAAACAATTGAGTTGAATAATATCAAATCTTAATTAACCTATTCAATTTGCCATTAAAACACATTGCAATAAAAACCCCTCATACAGTAGGTACGTATATTTCCTTATGTTCACATTCAACACTTCAATTTTCAATGCCACTCCTTGAATCAGCCTTCAAGTGGATCACATCCATATAAATTGGACAAAAAAAAGCATTCTAAATTATACAATGTTCCATTAAAGTCAAATGAACTGGGAGATCTGGGTTCAGGCCCCACCTGTTCCAAAGTTGTGGAATAACATCTCTGAACAGGCTGATTAGAAAAGAATTTCAAAGTCAAATGGAACTGAAGAATCAAATCTCATATTTAAAATGACAATAATTGCCATTCACCCCAGTCTCAAGTTCTTTAGTACCACATAATTTCAGTAGTCTTAAATATGATTTTGTTGATAGATAAATCCATGCTGACAAAGTTATAGAAAGGAAGAGTAGCCTCACAGAATAAATACCTTACATCCACAAAAAGGTCAACTGTCATACAGATTGCACAGAACTAAAAAAAAATCACTTTCAATTTTTAAATAACTCCAAGTTCAAAACAGTACTGGTCAAATAACATTAGATTTAAATCACAGATTGTAACTGTTCATCACTGTTCCTGGCTCAGCCAGCATATGTTGCTCACCCAAAATTGCGGGTCATTCTATATTGCTGTTTGGAATTGAGCTCCAGAATTTTGACTGAGCAACATGTTTAAGCAGTGACAATATAGTTTAAAATCAGGATGCTGTGGGGCTTGGAAGGCAGCATGCAACAAGAGATAGTCCACGTTTGCTGCCTTTAGCCACCTCAGGTGGTTGAAGGTCTGGATTTGGAAGTCGATTGAAGCTGCTTTGGCAAATTGTCACTATGTACTTTGTATATACAGCACACACTGCTGCTGTGGACAGTCAGTGATGGGGAACTGAAAGTTGTCAGATAGGATGCAATCAAATCTACTATGTCCTTGATACTGTCAAGTTCTAACCAACTGATCCAAGTGGAGAGAATTCAATCATACTGTTGATTTGTGTCTTTGCCATACTGAACAGGCTTTGGGGGAGAATCAGGAGCCATGTTACTCACCTCTGAATTTTCACTCACTACCTCATGTAGCCACAGTATTTACTAGCCAAACCAGTATAATTTAGTCTTCTAATGGTAACCCCCAACAACAGTAATCCATCTGAATGTCAAGTGAGAACAGTTACATTCTTTTTTTTGTTGGAGATGATAATTTACTCACACTTGTGGACACAAACATCACACTTTTTAGCCAAGCATGAAATATTGTCTGGTCTCACATAGAAACAGTGTCCAAATGCAAGCTGAGAAATGGTAAATGGTGTTGAATATCAATGAATGCGCAGCAAATATGCCCACCTTTTGATCAGGCAATTGAAGGCAAATCATTGATAAATCAGATGACTGGAATCTGACACTAGTCTGACTTCTAGTGTTGGCCTGGGACTCAGTTGATGAACCTCCAACAACCAAAACTAATTTCCAACTAGTGGCAAGTTTTCACTCATTGCTGCTTCACCCAATTTTGCGCAGGATCCTTAACTCCATACCATCAAGCAGGCCGTTACTCTCATCTCATCTGTCCATTTTTGAACCAAGGCCATAATGAGATCAGAAGCAGAGTAGTATTGGTTGTTCTCAAGGTGAGGTTTCTGTTGATCAAGTTCTGCTCAATAGTACAGTTGCTGACACCAACACTTTTCTGTTGATCATGTGCACGACTCATGGGTGGCAGCTGACATTTTGTGGAAAGCAAGACCTGGGCAATTTTCATATTGTTGGGGAGATGCTGATGTTGCAGATGCACTGGGCCAACTTGATGAGACATCTGAAAGATGAATCTTGTGTTCAATTGCCAAGATGCTGGCCATGGTCTTTCAAATATTCAGGAACTCCTACGGATTCTTGATATCACATGGAATAAATCAAATTATTGGTAATGATGGGGACCTCAGAAAGATGCCAAAATTGATCATTCATTCTGAGAATGCTTCAGCATAGTCTTTTGTATTATCTTTCCTAACGTTGAGTGAACAAAGCTGTGCATCCACCTCCTCCGGATAGTTGTTTTCACTGTTCATTAGTCACAACTGGATATGAAAGAACTCTAGAATTTTGATGTGATCCATTGGTTGTGACATTACCTAGCTCTGTCTGTCATATGTTGGTGCTGCTGCTGTTGTTTGGTTTATAAATTGTCCTTTGTTGTAGCTTCACTAGTTGATACTTCTTAAGTTACATCTGATGCTGTTCCTGATATGGCCTCCTGCCATACTGTTCATTGAAGCACAGTTGTCCCTAGGTTCGATGGCAAAAGAAGAGTGTGCGATGCAGAGCCCAACTCTGATGTGATAGTTTGTGGTTGAATAATTCTCCTGCTTCTGTTGGTCCACAGCACCTCATGAATGCTCAGTTTTGAGCTGTTAGATGTGTTTTGAATTCATTCCATTTACCAAGTTGGTGATGTCACACATTGAAAGGTATGCTCTGAAAAGATGGGGATTTTGTCCTCGAAAAGACTGCAGACATCACTCCTAGCTCAGTTGTCATGGGCAGTGGTCATGCTAGCTGCAACATATGGATGCAATGACAACAGTCTAGTAGCTGTTAGTTAGGCTTGTAAAATCCACTTGGTATTAGGAGGGAAGCTGAAAATTTATATAGTCAACTGCCTTAAATCACAGCTCCGAAGAACTTGAAGTCTTTCATCATCAATTCAAATTTTGATTTGCAGTCAAAGTGTAAACATATTAGTTCTGTTAAATTCCAAAACTAAATACAAAAAAATTAAGTCACTTACGAGTGCTACGTTTTCCAAGTGCGATTCTTGTGTTGGCCCTTGAATTTCCCTTTCCAGAGTGCTGTAGTTTGGTTTGACTCTGATGTTCATGGGACAACCTTCCAGCATTTTTCCTGCTGCCATTTACAAACATATTCCTGGTTTCTCCCAACCACTTCATGCCCACAAACGTCTTGAAACTGTTGCATTTAGTCTACATCAGAACAAGGCAGCCTCTCTTCTGAATAAATTCTGATCTTCTCTCTGTTGAAGCAAATAAATTGTATTAATATTACCACAGAATAGCCTGATCATCTGTAAGACTTGGAATAGCAATTTGTTAAAGGCTATTAAAAACTGCACAAATTATTTGAATAGTTATGAATTTTCTCACAAACAGTTTGATTCATGACTAAAGCAGCTTTGCTAAAAACCACCACATCCAGTTTTCAAGGCTCATGTGGGACTTTATTTTTCATCTGTCAAAAAGTAGCACAAATTGCCTCAAAAGTATGCATTTACAATTCTTTAGTTTATGAAGGATTGAACATTGCCATATGAAGATGATTCAAAGCCAGTTCAATGTAACTGACAGCAAACACAAAATACACTTCCCTCATTAAGTGCCTACTGCACATTTGCTTTTCTAACAGTGAAGCAATGTAAAACTGGGAACTGGTAGAATGAAAAGGAGAGCAAAATGCTAACTACTGGACAGGCCAGACTTGTAGCCACTGAAATTTAGAAGATCAAGAGGCAAATTGATTGAAGCAAACAAGATCTTGACAGGGTAGATGTGGATAAAGTGGTACCTCTTGCAGGAGAATCTAGATCATAGCTTAAGATGAGTCACCCATTTAAGATAGATGAAACGAGAAACTGTGATAATGCTTTCACTTTAATAAGGCTCTCTGAAATCTTCCCTGCCTGTAAGAACCTGTGTTTGAATTTATCTTTTTGCCGAGTGGTGTGTTTAATGGCATGCAGTAGGAATTGGAACAGCCCCTTTGTTAAGTTGCAGTGTCGAGTCAGTTGAGTTTTCAAATAGTTAGGTTATTCTAAATTGTATTTTCTTTTGTTTGTGTTTCAACTGTACAGTTTAAACAAATAGTTTTGCTTACAGCTGAGTGGTTTGACCAGCTGCATCACATCTACCTTTAAAATAAGAAAAAAAAGTTAGGAGACCTCCTTGAAATATTTTGAGGGGGTCCAGCCTGGTCCATAATTTTTTTCCCCTCTCAAAGTCTTTGGAACAAAGTCTTTCCTCAAAAAGACAAGAAGCAGAGTTGGAATCATTTCAAAGATAAGCCAGATAGATTCCTGATAAACAAGGTGGTGAAAGATTATCAGGGTAGGTGGAAATATGGAATAATCAGAACAGACATATTAGTGACTGACAGAACAAATGAGTGGCTTAGGTCTGCTCGTAATTCATATAATTTATATATGCAACGTACATACAAAGAGCAGATTTAAAAAGGAAATGCAAGTAGTTAAAGGGATTACTTAGAGATTTGGCATGCAAGTCCGAAATGTTATAACTAATTAAAAAACTGTCATCTTCAACAATTACCAAAACCTTGCTGTTCAAGGTGGCAGTATAAAACTAAAATCAACCTAGTCAAAGGTGATTCTTTTCTTTGCATAACTATAGCACATTGATCTTATTCCTCCTGCCTAAAATGCTTCGGATTCCTCACTAGAGGTCAGCACCGGTCTCTCTCATATTACTTTTAAGGTTCAGGATTGAATGCATGCACGAAATCTAGCAGTATCCTTCCACCTACCTTTCTTAGAAAATAAAAAGGTTTCCAGCAAGTGTGCTGACAATGTAACTCTTTATGGAGCAAAAATGCACCTGTGGTGGTTAGCCCAAAGTCACAGGAGCCCCATAACTGGGTACAACCAACAAGTGTCAAATTTGTCACAAACTAATAGGTCTCCATAACACTGAATGCAGCAATGTTACATATGTAGTATTAGTATCATTATATAGGGACAGCACGGTGGTTCAGTGGTTAAAGCTGCTGCCTCACAGTGCCAGGAATCCAGGTTCGATTCCAACTTTGGGTGACTGTGTGTGGTGTTTGCACATTCTCCTCATGTCTGTGCGGGTTTCCTCCAGCTTCCACCTACAGTCTAAAGATGTGTAAAGGTGAACGGGCAATGCATAGCATTCAGTGCGTTAGTCAGAGAGGGGTGGGTCGGTGTGGACTTGTTAGGCCGAAGGGCCTGTTTCCACACCGGAGGGAATCTAATCTAATCTGCAAAGTAGACTGAAATAAACATAAGCAATGGAGTTGGATAATATTCTTCGAAGTATGAATAATTATTTTTAAAATCCACATTGATGACTCTTGCACAGTACTAAGGAACCACAGCACTGTTGGAGATGCAATATTTTGGATCAACTATTTTATCTAGCGAAAGCATATTCCCAGAGCCAAGCTATGGCCTCATTTGCTGAGTGTAAAGGTGATTAGTCCATAGATGGGATAATACTTGGTGATGTTCATCATTACTTCTAGCTCAACACATGCATAAAGCGTTTGTGCTGAAGCCACAGCAGTGAATGTAAAAATAATGTTGTTTCTTCCTTCAGGTGAATTGAAAATATCCCATGCACTATTTTGAAGAGATGAAGAATGCTCTCTATTGACATATTTATCCATCAACCAACCTTGCAGAAAGCATACTGACTGCATATTTTTCTTTTCCAGCAAGAATCTGTCCAACTTAAAAATTTTCATGATCTCATCCTTCTAACTTTCAAAGTTAAAAATCACACAACACCAGGTTGTAGTCCAACAGGTTTAATTGGAAGCACACTAGCTTTTGGAGCGACACTCCATCAGGTGACAAAGGAGCATCGCTCCAAAAGCTAGTGTGCTTCAAACTAAACCTGTTGGATTATAACCTGGTGTTGTGTGATTTTTCACTTTGTACACCCCAGTCCAACACCAGCATCTCCAAATCATTCTAACTTTCCATTATTCTCGTTTCTTGCTTTCTGAATAATCAGAAATATCTTTATTGTAATTTGATAACCAGAATTTGAACATGTATTGTGTGAGTTACAGTTAAGGCCATTTTGATTTCTTCCCGGTTTCACACTCCAACCAGACCTATTTTCCTACATGCCAATCCTACCTCCAGCTATTCCCCAATTCACTTTCAATTACACTGCCAAAATTCCAACATTCTGACACCTTATTGAGTTCAAAACCAATCGTCCAGCTATTGCTGCTGCTTCTCTCCTTTCCATTTGCTTATGAGGTCAAAATCCCTCCAAAGGCTTTCCCCTCCTCCCTCCTAGCCTTGCACTTCAGCATTTGCCTCTTTCAAAGATCTTACTTCATGTATTCGTACGAGTTCATCTTGTCCATGGGAGTCATATCCAACTCCCTTGATCTTATTTTCACTAAACTGCTAGTCTCCATGTCAGTTAACTTGTTAAATGGTTTTCTCTTCATGAGTTTGCCTTTCTCCTTTACATCTTGCATTACTTCTCAAAAAGCCAAAGCGTTCACCAGTACAATAAGTTGAAAGGACATTTGACAACCTTCCTTTCCTCTCTCATCCTGGAGGTGGCATGGCAGCTCAGTGGCTAGCACTGTTACCTCACAGCACCAGGGACCTGGGTTCCACTCCAGCCTCAGGCAGTTGTCGGTGTGAAGTTTGCACATTCTCAGTGTCTGCATGGGTTTCCTCGGAGTTCCTCTCACAGTCCAAAGACGTGCAGGTTAGGTGGATTGACCATATTAAATTGCCCATTGCAGGTGAGGTGGACTAGCCATGGGGAATGCATCATTGTAGGGTAAGGGGGTGAATCTAGGTAAGATGCTCATCAGAGGGTTGATATGGATTTAATGGGCTAAATGGCCTACTTCCACACTATGAAGGATTCTAAGATGTCTTAAGATTTGCATCTCCCAAATCCACATCTTTTCCAAAAGGTCCATACACAGGTATCCCACCAAGCACCACACACTCATACAGGAATCCCGCCAAGTTTCTAAAAGATACTTAAGTGTTCTCAAAAATCACAAATAGCAGCCAGTGGGAGACACTGCTCAAGACAAAACTATTCCACTTTGTCTGCAACCTTTAACACAATTGACTAATTTCCTTTTATGCCTCTCTACAGTTGTCCAGTTGGGTGAGACTGCTGGATTCCATTCTTATTTATCTAACCATAACCTACAACAATTTCTCTTGCAGCTCCTTTACCAATACCGCTGGTGTCTTCCAAAGATCCACCCTTAGCCTCTCCTATTTCTCATCTTCACATTGCACCTTATGGGCCTTATCTGAAAGCCTAAATGTTCTTCTCATGTGTATGCTCACAACACACGTGACTCATCTTGCATCTATCATTCCCAACTTATCACACTACTGATCCAATTTCTAGTGCTGAATGAGCACGATCATCCTCCAATTAAACAATCGGGAAGACTGAAGTATTGTTATTTGTCCAGAACTACATTCCCTAGCAGACCATTCCATCATTTGTCCTGACTATTGTCTGAAGCTGAATTAGACTGCTTGCACCCTTAGGTTTGCATTAAAGTCCAAGGCGAGATTCTAACCACAGAACTACAATTAGCAAGGCTACGAATTTCCAGCTTTGTAACATTGCTTTGTTCAGCTCATCTCCTGATGAAATCTTCATTCATGTCTTTGTTACCTCCAGGCTTGACTACTTCATCTCACTCATGGCTAGCTTTCCATATTCTATCCTCCAAAAATATGATGGCAGTTCAAGTTCTATTGCCAGTGACCTTAATCAAAGCAACTATTGTTCATCATCCATGTGCCCAAGGACATATGCAGAATATCACTGAAGTGACCTTCAATATATTTCAAATTTTAAAATTTTCAAATCACTTCTCAAGATCCACATTTCATCTCTTGCCCTGTTCTCACTTAGCACACAGTTGCATTCTTGTAAACACTATCAAGCCTGCTCTCTCCTAACAAAAGAGTATAAAAATCCCAATATGACCACATTATCAGACAATGTTAGCTCTACTGCATATCAATCTCAACAGGTAGGTGATAAATACTCCATCTCATTTAAATAAATTTACCAGAAAAATTTGGTTCAACCAAGCAACTGTGAAGATCACTGCTGGATAAACTCCAAAGTAACACCTTTAGACTGATTCAGATTCAAAAGACGCAAAAGCAGATCTACACAATGGTAACAGTGCCTAAAATACAATTGACAAACAAGTCAAATTACTTGCATTCACACAACACATTTCATGACTTCTAGACATCACAAAGGGCTTAACAGCCAATGTAGTATTTTTGAAGCACAGTCACTGCAGTGATGTATGGAAGATTCCTCACAGCAAGTTCCTACAAAGAAGGTGATTCTGATCAGGTCATTTTTCTTTTCAAACTGACGCTGATTAAGAAATAAACATCCATCAGCAAACATGGGTTAACCCTCTTGCTATTCACGATATGGCTACAGCAGCATTAATACAGAGATTGCTGAGGGAGGTGAGAGAGGAAATAGCTGGGGCCCCTTTGTGGCATCCTTAAATACAGGTGAAGTGCCAGAGGACTGGCAGGCTGCTCATGTTGTCCCCCTGTACAAGAAGGATAGTAGGGATATTCTGAGTAACTACAGACCAGTAAGCCTGACGTCAGTGGTGGGAAAGTTGCTGGAGAGGGTACTGAAGGATAAGGATCTATTTATATTTAGAAAAGAATGGGCTTATCAGTGATAGGCAACATGGTTTTGTGTGGGGTAGATTGTGCCTTACCAACTTAGAGTTCTTCGAGGAAGTGACCAAGTTGATAGATGAAGGAAGGGCTGTCGATATCATGTACATGGACTTTAGTAAGGCATTTGATAAGGGCCCCCATGTAGACAAATGGAGAAAGTGAAGTCACATTGTCTGCCTAGATGGATAAAGAACTGGTTTAGCGACAGGAGACAAGAGAATAGCAGTCGAAGGGAGTTTCTCGAAATGGAGAAAGGTGATCAGTGGTGTTCCACAGGGGTCAGTGTTGGGGCCACTGTTGTTTGTAATATATATAAATGATCTGGAAGAGGGTACTGTTGGCAACGATCAGCAGGTTTGCAGATGACACGAAGATTGGTGGAGCAGCAGAAAGCATAAGGGACTGTCAAAGAATATAGGAGGATTATAGATAGACTGGAGAATTGGGTGGAAAAAGTGGCAGATGGATTCAATCCAAACAAATGTGAGGTGATGCATTTAGGCAAGACTAATTCTAAAACGAATTATACAATGAAGAGAAAAGCCTTGTGAAAAGTTGATGGACAGAGAGATCTGGGAGTGCAGGTCCATTGTACCCGGAAGGTTGCTGCACAGGTGGACAGAATGGTCAAGAAGGCATTGGTTGCCTTCATTGGTCAGAGTATTGAGTATAAGAGCTGGCAAGTCATGTTAAAATTGTACAAGACATTGGTTCAACTGCATTTAGAATACGGTGTACAGTTCTGGTCGCCACATCACCAAAAGGATGTGGATCTTTGGAGAGGATGCAGAGAAGGTTTACGAGGATGCTGCCTGGTATGGAAGGTGCTAGCTATGAAGAAAGGTTGAATAGGTTAGGCTAATTTTCATTAGAAAAAAAAGGAGATATGGGGTGGGGGGGGGGGGGGGGGGGGAAACCTGACTGAGGTTTACAAAATCATGAAGGGTATAGAAAGGGTGGATAGAGACAAGCTTTTTCCCAGGGTGAAGGATTCCGTAACGAGAGGACACGCTTTCAAAGTGAGAAGTGGAAAGTTTAAGGGGAATACACTCGGCAAGTACTTCACACAGATGGTAGTGGGCATCTGGAATGTGTTGCTAGAGGAGGTAGAGGCAGGCACAGTGGATTCATTTAAGATGCATCTGGACAGATGCATGAGTAGGTGGGAGCGGAGGGATACAGATGCTTAGGAATTGGGCAACAGGTTTAGATAGTACATTTGGATCGGCTCAGGCTTGGAGGGCCAAAGGGCCGGTTCCTGGACTATAAATTTTCTTTGTTCTATCCACTTTAGTAGACAGGACATTTAATTATACATTACATCCTACCAGACTTTAATACTCCAAGAACTGAAATGAACAGTCAAGGAGAAGACCGTTTAAGGCATGAAGTACAATATACTTGCAGCATTTTTACAAACATCACTTGTTTGTGCAATTGAAAAATGTTCCTGCTCTGTGTAGCTCACATATTACCAGCTTGATCTATTCTAAGACACTAAGTCAATCAACATAACGCTTGCTTTAAACACCAACATAGTCTGTGGCAGTAAGAATTTTGCTTTCAATTACAAAGGAACTTTGAAACTGAATAGTCACATAGTACATGCTCAAGTTCCAGCTACAGAAATAATAAAGAGCTAGGGCCTTATACCAATAAAGGTAGGCAGAGTGGTGAAGGTGGCTTTTTGCATATTCGCATTCATGGGTCAGAACACTGAGTATAGCAATTGAGACGACATAATGAGATTGTACAGGGCATGAGTGAGACCACTTCTGGAATATTCGTACAATTCTGGCCACCCTTCTGTAGGGAAGATGCTGGAGAGGATACAGAAAAGATTTACAAGAACGTTGCCGGGGCTGGAGCGTTTGAGCTGTAGCAAGGAGGCTGAATTGGTTGGGTTTTTGTTCCCTTGGAGGCTGAGGGGTAACCTTATGAAATCATGTGGAGCATGCATAAGATGAATTGCCAACGTCTTTGTCCTAAGATGGCAGGTTGAGGAAAGAGTCCAAAATTAGACAGCATAGGTTTAAGGAAAGATGGAAGAGATTTAAAAACAACTTGAGGGATAACTTCTTCCACACAGAAGGTGGTATGTACACGGAATGAGCTGTCAGAGGAATTGGTAGAGATAGGTACAATTACAACATTTAAAAGGTATCTGAATGGGTAAATGAACGGAAAAGGGTTTAGAAGGATATGGGCTAAATGCTAGCAACTGTCAGATTAGGATGTCTGGTCAGCGCAAAGAGAGTCTATTTCCATTCTGTATGACTGATTAGGTATCTTTTAAAAAAAAGACCATAAAACAACTAAGGGGTAGGACTTGCACAGGAAAAGATAAACATCAGCTCACAACTGCCTTAGATATCCTATTCTCTTCCACCACTGACAAAATTGTCAGTTATCACCTAATCATTTGTCTTCCCCCATTTTCTCTGCCCTCTCATATTAAAGAATTTGCCTATATGTAGGTGCTGTTGTACTAAATCCCACCACTAAGTCCTCTCCTATTAACAGCAAGCCTTTGAACTGTTTGCTCTTTTCCTTTCAAACAAATTCATTTCTAGACCCATCTCTCCACCCAAATTGTTCTTTCAGCTCTAAACTCCAACATCCAAGGTATTTGAACATGGTTGCCTTTTGGTCTCTCCCACATTGCTGATTCAAACTCTTAATCCAGTTTACATCCTGGTCTCAGCACTGCTATGATCTACAAAGGAAAATCAATTATATTCTTGGACTGCAACCACAGAGCATTAAACTTTCTTGAAATATAAAAATTAAAACTCCATGGACCTCTCCTCTTCCATATTCATCTCATGCTTATCACAATTTACAGTCAGAATCACATGCACACCGACATCAACAACTTTGTGTACACTGCTATGATTTGAATTTGATGGCATAACCTTGAATGAATCAGACCTTCCACCAAGCGACCAAAAAGCCAGAGTCAATAGTTCCTGGTTAAATCAAAAAACCTTATGCCTTTATCAACAACTCAGTCTCCCATCAAGTATAAAGAATTTTACATCATCTCTCATCCTTCTAAACTCTAGGGAATAACATTCCAGAAGTCAGTTTAGAGAACTATTATTGGTCTCTCTACAGCAGACATCTCGCAAGTGTAAGGAGACAAAAAAACAACAGCTAGTAGAATACCATTTATTATTGCTTTATTCCACAAGCTATAAAATTCACTGCATCAGAACTAATGTTCTTATAAATTTCAACTTTAATGGTTTTGATGGATTTCTCCCTCTCATTTGCAAAGATGATTTTTGTTTCAGTTATTACAACAAGCCTCTTTCAATACTGAAGTTCATAATTCAAGATCTGAAAAAAATTTTATAGCTCAGTTTAGTAAGCAATATCAAGAAAGGAATTTGTAGTTTACAGCAGATAATGAGTTAAGAGTTAGATAGGCTTTTAACTGGCAAGCAAGTACAACTAAAACAAGAATATTTTCAACTTAAATTGTAGGACTAATTTGTCTTACTAAAAGTGCATGCTCAACAATGCCTGTTTCAAATATAGCAAGTATTTGGAAGTGCTATTATTTGTTGTGAGGTAATTGAATGCAGCATTAGGGAGGTTCTACTTTAGTTATATAGGGAGCTAATGAGACCACAGTACTGACTACAACATCATTCTCTTTATTAAAGATCGGATGTACAGTCAGTCCCCAAATCACAAACAGGTTCCATTGTGGACTACATTTGCAAGTCAGAACACAATGCAAGTCAACAAAGTAAATGTTTGGATGTCAGGTCTTGACAATTACAGGCCTGTAAGGGGTTACTTTTGTAAGCCAAAGAGCCCCTCTCACGACATTGGAATGTACAGGTTGTCTTATGAACGAAGGTTAGACAGGCTAGGCTTGTAGCTACTGGAGTTTGGAAGATTAAGAGGCAACTTGATTCAAACAGAAGATTTTTCTTCCGGGGAGCGCATTCATCTTGACAGGGTAAGTACATTAGGATATTTCTTGTGGGAGAATCTAGAACCAGGAGTCACTTTCAAAACTCAAAAGAATCACCTATTTAAGAGGGATGAGGAGAACATTTCACTAGTGTTTGGAGCTTCCTTCCTCAAATGCCACTAGCAGCAGATTTCTTGAATATTTTACCGGCAAAGATGGATACATTCTCGATAAGTAAGCAGGTGAAAGGTAATCAACTGGTAGGTGAGAATATCAAGTAACTAGGTCAGCCATCATCTTACTGAATGGTCAAACGTGCTCAAAAGAGCCAAGTGGCCTGTTCCTAATTCATCTGTTTGTATATTATACAAAATATATAACTTTCTAAAAACAGCCAAAGTAACAAGCTGTAAAGTGATCATCAAAAACAGATATAACAATCAACTATTAATCATGCAGTGGGAGAAACAGAAATCACATCCTCCAGTGGTAACACAATCTTCTCAGATTATTGACAAAGATGTTTTATTGAATACACAACTGAAACTCCATTAAGTGACCAGCATACATTTTTACTTTTCTGAAACAGTATAAACTTTTGTCAGGATAAGGATACTTCTCTCTCTCTCTCTCTCTCTCTCCCCTATTTTCAATGCTAGTCAAATGTTCATAACTTCCCACAGCAAAATGTTGCTACAGAATCATGTTTGTAATGAATGGCTAATTTATATATTAAAAAAGGTGAAAGGAAACAGGTTTCTTTGTCAGTTGTGATTCTCAAAATGACTGAAAATGCATGAAAGGGACATTCTCATTGTTTGTGTTGGTGTCTGCAGTTTATACATATTCCAAATATGGTTCGGTTTGAATTTATGCACAAAATCAGTACAATGTGGTATAAAATTCATGAGTGAAGTATTTTTAAAACTGGAATTTAAATAGCTATCAATAGCTGCCAATATATTTTTCTTTGGTAACAACCTTGAGAACAAGCAATTTAGTTTAAAACTGAAGTCAAATAAACCACTACAAAAACCAATTATAAAACAGAAACACTACTGCAAGAGTACAAGCTTCATGTGACAAGCCATCCAATTATAAATTGATTAAATATTTTTCTTCTAGTACTTTCATGAAATGTTAAATTCCAGGTGACAATCATATTACTACAAGCACAAACTAGCAACTTTCATGTGCTTCTAAATTACATTGCTGTTGAAGTTACTTCAGTTACTGTCAATACTAAAGAAACATTAAAAGACACTTATGAATAATGCTCAGAACAACCCTGTAATACTGTAAAGCCACAGTTTACTTAAGTTAAAAATGTATGGAAACATGAGTAGGGCCTTCGGTCCCTCAAGCCTGCTTTGCCAGCTCATGGCTGATCTGTATTTAAGCTCTGTTTATCTCCCTTAGTTCCTTATCTTATTATAGACTTTATTCAATAGTGATTAATCTCCAGATTTTAAATTTGTGCAAGAATTTGTGGAAGACACTGCACGGAATTTGCACACAGGAAGGTTCACCAAATAGTAAATAATTGAAAAACAACATTCTATTTCTGATGCTGTTGGTTGAAGGATAGAAGTTTGCCAAGACACTGGTATTCATTCTTCTTGAAGACGATGGAATCTTGCGCTTCTATCCAAGTTAGATCTTATCTGCAAATCAGCACCCATAATGGTATGGGCTTGTCTCAGGACTGTTATTGAAAAAGTCACCCTGTATAATGAGATAAAGTCAAAAGTGGGGTTCGAACACAATCTTTTAAACTCAGATAAGTGCTTTGATTAAGCATTTTAGTTTGAAACTCAAGTCTTGAGGAGCTCCTGCTTTCCAACCTGTTTGATTAGTACCCAAATCTACATTTTATTCCAATTAATGCAGAAGTGTTCTGTTCAAAGTTACTAAACAACTCAACATAAAGAAATCTCAAGTGTTATGATTTTTAATTTGAGGTTTAGTCCGACAGGTTTTTAGAAGCACTAGCTTTTGAAGCAGCGCTTCGAAAGCTAGTGCTTCGAAATAAACCTGCTGGACCAAACCCTGGTGAAAGAGACTTTTCAAAACTTTGTCCACAACAATTCAACACCAGCTCCTCCAAATCATAAAGAAATGTCAATAAACACTCAAAATGGCAAACCTATTACTGATCAGATTTTCCACAATGATATCTAAATAAATTAGAACCGGACAATCAAGATGTGGTTCATTAAAATGATATCACCTATTTCAAGGTGGGGAAAAAGACTTGCATTTATAAAAAGTGTCTTTCACAATCTCAAAGCATCTGCACGCATTACAGCCAATAAAGAGTTTCTGAAGTGTGGTTACTTTTGTCATGTAGTGAATTTGTGATCAAGTGATCAACAAGGGCCCACAAAGAAATGAGATAGTGATCATAGAAATCTGATTTTGATGTTGGTTGAGATTATACACTTTGCTCTGAAAGCCAGAAGAATTCCTGATGCTCTCCTAATGTTGCCTTAGATCACTTACTTCCAACTGAGGGGGCACATCTTTTTAAAAAAGCTCAACACTGCATATTCCTATTATATTGTTCAAGCAGAAGGGCTTATGCCCGAAACGTCGATTCTCCTTCTCCTTTGATGCTGCCTGACCTGCTGTGCTTTTCCAGCAACACATTTTTAAGTATCATTCAAGCTGACACTTGCTTATATCATTCAAGAGTCAGCTTGAACGATATAAGCAAGCATCTGAAGGGAGTCTTGTACATTTCTTTCCAAGAATGCTATCACTGAGTCAAAAGCTGTTAACTAATTCCAGTTTTCATAACGTGTCCAGGTGAAGGTGGCTACTTGGTCTATCACCACTAGACAATACACAAAGATTGAAATATCACTTGCTCATCACAAACATTCAACTAAATCTTTAAATGTGTGAAGTAAATTCCACATGATCACTCTCTAGAAGCATGTCAGGTTAAGTCCTAAATGTGCCTTGAATTATGTTAAACCTGTGCATCTACTCCTGTTATTATACTAACTTTTAGTTGTGTTCAGATTTGCATGTTCTATAGTTTGCATAAGAGCTGAAAGTCTTACGGGTGAAAAATATTAAACTGAACAAGTAGTCTCTGTTGAAAATGTGTTGCTGGAAAAGCACAGCAGGTTAGGCAGCATCCAAGGAGCAGGAGAATCAACATTTTGGGCATGAGCCCTTCCTCAGAACAAGTAGTCTCTGTTGACAACTAAGTCCAGTCAGTCAGTCACGTAGCTTTTCTTGTTTAGAGCTCAGCACAGAAATGCCATTCTGTCACTTCAATTGCAAAATACATGCAAAAAAAAGGTAGTCTGACAAAAAAAAAGTTTAAGCATGATATAACAGCTCAAAAGTAGATAGAAAATCTCCAATTTGAATTAGGGTTATATCTTTGGGTATAACATTACAAAAGACTAAAGAAAAATGTTGACGTTCTTTCGTAAATTTAGATAGGAGCTAGACGTATTCATGCAACAAACAGATGGATGTTTTTCAACAGTTAATCATGTTAGGGATAGGCAGCCAGAAATATTCTAATCATAACAGCTCCGAAGTAAAATGAACAAAGGTCACGGGATTTGTCGCTAACGTTCAAAGTTACCCAACGAGTGAAGGCAAAACACTCCTTGTAAGTATCAATTGCTCTGTTGTATATACACCAACAGGTCAGGCAAGATTACTGACTAAACTGTACCATGTTGGCTCTGATACGACAGCAGCTTTTCTTTACCCTTGACCTCAACACGAATCACCGACGCACTAAGAGCTTGCACCTCCCTCTCTCCCTCTCCCTCTCACACTGATACCTCGCCGCCCCCTTCCGACTGAAAGAAAAAGGAAACCTCGGCAACAAAACCTTAAAATCTAGTTTATGGACACTTAGCCAAAGGCGAAAGACACGGGGGGGGGGGGGGAGAAACACGTCGCGGGGGATTTTTTCCCCCCTCTCCCTGGGTGGGTTCAAAGTAAAAGAAAAAGATTCCGAAACGGGGAAAAAAAAAGGAATTTAAAAGGGGATGAATAGTATTTAATCCTGATTTCCAAAAATGACGTTTTCATTTTCCTCCACCTGGCGGCGTGTTCCTTTAAAATTGGTTAGTCTCTTTAAATCGCCAAAAGATAGGAATATGTCTACGACATGAGATTGTAGAATTTTTTTTTTAAAAAAAACTTACACCCGTCAATGTCACCAAGTAGCACGGCAGGAACAAGATAAATCGGTACAAAAGAAAAAAAAGTTAGCGTAGAAATAAGTTACAGCTAAAAGCAGATGATGGAACGTGAAGTTAAAACCGGTTCCATTTTGTATGACTGACTTCGAGAGGGGTTTAGTATATAATCTAAAAAAAAAGGGGAAAAAAAAACATTCGGGCCGAAAGCAAAGCCTCGGCATAAACTCTCCGAGAAACAGGAATGGGAGCTCCATCCCCTCGGCATCGGCGTCGAAAACAGTCGCCGCTCGTTCAAGAAAAAAGGGAGCGAAAAAAAAAACAAAAAGAGAGAAAAAAAACAAAAATCCTACGAATTTCCTTGCTCGAAATAGACGGACAAGACAACACGAAGAAACCCGGCCATCATTTCTCAGCCCCTTTCCTTACCCCAATTTAGCTGCTTTCTGCGACCAGACGGGGCCAAGACACAAACATCCGAGCCGAGTCGTCTTTTTTTATAAAAAAATTTTAAAAAAAAACAAACTTCCTCCCCCTTTCGTCGTTTTCTTGTTTTAATTAAAAAAAATGGGGTGGGGGGGGGGGGGTCGAAAAAAAACTTCGCTTCTCTCCTCAGGACGAGCCGGGAACCTCTGTCCAAATTTGAGGGGCAATTTCTAGAAAATTAACATTAGAATCCAACATGGCGGCTGGCGTCGGCCGGCGGGCTGACAGCGGCTCCCGCAGCGACTGGCAAAATAATCCCGCAGCTTCCACCGCCCCCTCCCCCCACACTCACTCCCTCAACAAAAACACCCCATCCCCCCCCTCAACTGGAGGGAGGAGGGCGGAGGTGAAAAAAAAAACCACTCCGCTCAACCAACAAAGGCTTCCTCCCGGCCGCCTGGTGTTAGGAGCCGGGGCGCGGCTGCCTTTTACTTTAATTATCAGTTTAAATCCCCTCGCATCCAAACCGCGGATGTATACAATAAAAAGTCCCCCCTCTCTCTCTCTCTCTCTCTCTTCAAGCAATTCGTTTCCCTTTAACATCACACGATGATGACAAGATAGCTCGTCCTTATGCTCCAACTCTTCCCCAATTTCCATTATTACACACT
Source organism: Chiloscyllium punctatum (assembly GCF_047496795.1). Taxonomy (NCBI): domain Eukaryota; kingdom Metazoa; phylum Chordata; class Chondrichthyes; order Orectolobiformes; family Hemiscylliidae; genus Chiloscyllium; species Chiloscyllium punctatum. Next base: position 49,322,494 of record NC_092760.1, read on the forward strand.
TTATGAGTAGTTATTTACTTGCTCTCTCTCTCTCTCCCCCCCCCCCAATTATTTTTTGAGGAGAGAGAGAGAGAGAGGCCAGGGTAGTTTTAAATTATCACAGCAGAAGGTTAGGAACTTACGAGTCAGTAGAGCCTGGTTCTGCTCTGTTCTTTAATGTGTTTTCTTTGGGGCGTTATTTACTCCCTGCATCAAGTCGTGCACACAAAGCTTGTCGGTCTGTCCAATTGCGAAGTGAATCAAGCAGTAATCCCATGGGCATCCCCGTGCTTTGGAGGGAGGGAGAATTCGATTATAACGGGGAGTCGAAGTCTATGTCAAAAACTGGGGGCTTTGTCCTCACATTTCCACTAAAAGAACGAAGATTGTACCTTATTTCACAGTCACACAAAATTATTGTGGCTAAGGAACCTCTCAGACTGAGCTGACACTGGTGCTGTTAAATGTTATGGGAATGGACACCATTATAAATTTTGAAGTGACATTGAAGTATTTCCTCAACTTAAAAGTTCACAAGGGGTTATAGTCTAATTTTGAAAATATGATATTGACACTTTAAATGTAACTGGTACTTCTTTATGGTTTCTCTACAGAGTTACTGGCACTTTTCAACAATATATTTCATTCATATTTTCCACAATGAGTCATGACTTAAACCAATGTTAGGACAAATGAAATATCCCTCTTCTCTCTCTTGTACTGGAACCCATATGAAAGTTAAGGGAAATCAATCAATAAAAATAAATAATTCAATACTTGTTTTATATCAATATTAATCCGTATGAGGTACGCAGTTGATGAAGTTTTTTATAATGTTATGAAGAATAGAAGTAAAACCATAGATTAAAGAGTTTTAGAAACCAGTAAGAGGATACAAATATTAATAAAAATAGAAAATATAGAATTAAACTAAACTGGCCAGATCTGTAATAGCTTTTATGAGAATATAAAAAGGAGAGTAACCAAACATTTCTTCCTAACAGACAGGAGAAATAGGGAATGAAGAAAGAACAGAGGCCAAATGCTATACATTTACTGTTGAACAAATGTGACACATTAGACAACACAACCTGCATATGAGAAATAAAGTGTTACCAAATGGTGAACAATAGTGTAGAGCTTCAAATAATTAATATCAGAAGAGAAAAAGTTATGAGAATCATAAACCCCCAAGTCTGATGGCTTACATTTACAATTGTAAAAGTGACAGCTGCAGAGGAGTGAAAATAATAGTCATAGAGTCATAGAGATGTGCAGCATGGAAACAGACCCTTCGGTCCAACCCGTCCATGCCGACCAGATATCCCAATCCAATCTAGTCCCACCTGCCAGCACCCGGCCCATATCCCTCCAAACCCTTCCTATTCATATACAAATCCAAATGCCTCTTAAATGTTGTAATTGTACCAGCCTCCTCCACTTCCTCTGGCAGCTCATTCAGTTATTACTTTTCAAAATCTCCAGATTCAAAGTTAGAAAATGTAACACTACACCAAGAAATTAGGAGACAAAAAAACTGGGAAAATCCTGGAACTTATTCATAAGTAAATCTTAAAAATGTACTCAGAAAATTATATTGTAGTTTTGCAAAGTCAAATTGGTTTTACAGAGGGAAAATCATGTTATAAAGTCATGGAGTTATTAGGGTACATAAAGAGACCATTCAGCCCCTGGAATCCATATGCTTGAGAACTCAATCGCCCCTATTACACTGCTTTATCCCCATAGACTGTAAGTTTATTTCACTCAATCCTAGTATATAACGAATTCCAGGCCATTACCACACATTATATAAAAAAATTCTTTCTCACATCTCCAATGTGTCTGTTGCCTAAAACTTAAATTTGTGTCTCCTTGTACCATTAGCATTGAACAGCTTTTCTTTTTGTCTGGCCTCTCAAACAAAATCTATAAATGACATAGAAGAAAATATAGGGGGATAGGTAAGTTCAGAGATGACATGATGATTAGTTGACAGTGAAGAAGGAGGATATAGACTGTTTGGTTAGTAAATTTTGCATGGTCTGGAAGGAGAGGTAACATCCAAAGTGAGACACAGCCCTAGTGAGTAGAAATTTTGAGGAACTTGGAAGCAACATATGAACAGAACTGGATAAATTGAAGACCAGGATCAGGGGCCCAGAACAAAAGTGTGACATCATCGGTTACCCATAGATTCTTCGGTGGTGCTAGCTACCAATTTGACTATCTATTAGAAGATAATTTCAGACTGAAGGTAAACAGAGGAAATATTAACACACCACAAACTAAAAGATCAGTACAAAATTTTTTAAAATCAAATTAAGAACTAAGTAATTAAAATAGAGATGTTGGGCCAGGCGATATGTTGTAATTGCATGATGTGGGAGCTGGTGGACACCATCATAATTCATTATGACCACATTTGCAGCAAGTATTGGTTACTTAAAGAACTCTGGCTCAGAGTTGATGAGCTGGAGTCTGAGGTTTTAACACTGCAATGCATCAGGGACAGGGACAGTTACCTGGATGCTATGTTTCAGGAGCCAGTCACACTCCTTAGATTAACAACCTCAAATTCAGTCTGGGAATTAAATATCCAAGGATACAGGCCCTATTGAAAGGACAGTCAGTAGGGCAGAGAGGGAAGGGTTGCCTTGTTGGTAAGGAATTAAACTAAATTAAACCAAAAAGTGATTAGAATTGGAAGCATAGAATCTGTGTGGGTAGAGTTGAGAAACTGCAGAGTAAAAAAGACCCTGTTGCGAGTTATGTACAGGCGTTCTAGCAGTAGTCAGGTTGTGGGGAAGAAAATAAATCGGGAGATAGAAAAGATGTATAAGAAAGGCATTATTGCAATAATCTTGGGGTCTTCAATCAGCAGGTGGTCTGGGAACATCAGGATGGTAGCAGATCTCAAGTTACAAGTAGTTCTTGGATAATGCATGTTTCAACAGTGTGATTTGGCTATAACATTGCTGAATAATTAGGGAATGGTACTTTTGAGAATGCTTATCTCTGTTTGCAACAGTGCAATTCCAGTGGGGATCAGTTCATGTGCTTCATTCTGAGAATGCGCCAATGTCCACACCAAAACCTCCGCACTGTTCTGAGCATATGCCGATGTCCATGCTGAAGACTCTGAACTGTCCCGCACATGCACAATATCAGCGCCAGTCTTTGTGCCATACTATGCATGCACCAATGTCAGCTGCTGATAGGGCAGCTTTCTGTGAGAGGTACTGTAAAGATGCAGCTTTCTTACATTTTTTAAATGTACTATGTTAAGTTTCCTTTTGTTTTGTTAATAAATATGATTTCAACCTTAATCCAGGCTGTGCAATACTTTCTGTTAGACTCTTGTGTGATTTTTGAGCAAACATGAGTGATATTTTTTGCTGGTCTGCCCCAACCTCACTCTTCTCATCGGCACCATTATTTGTATTAAGCGATCTTCTCTTAAGCGCGGTTTCAAAGGAATTCAACTATGGCATTATAGGAGATCTACCTGAAAGGAATTCACGGAATGTCTAAGAGGTGGCATTTTTGGAGCAACTTGTGGTAGAGCCCATGAGGGAATAGGCAGTTCTGGATTTGGTGACATCAAATGAGGCAGATTGGATTAAGGAACTTAATGTGAAGGCATCCTGAGGGGCCAATGACAATAATATGATAGAATTCACCTGCAGTTTGAGAGGGAGAAGGTGGAATACAAAGTAATGGTATTAAAATTGAGTAAAGATAACTGCACAGACATGGGGGAGGAGCTGGCCAGAGTTGATTGCAAGGGGACCCTAGCAGAGAAGACATTGGAGTACAATGGCAGGAATTCCTGGGCATAATTCAGGAGGACAGCAGAAATATGTCCTAAGGAAGAAGAAAAATACTAAGGGGAGGTAACTAGGGCTGACAAGGGAAGTCAGAGAAAGCATACAAGCAAAAGAAAAAACATAAAATGTGGTGAAGATTAGTCGGAAGCCAAAACATTGAGAAGGCTTTAAAATCAGCACAGGATATCTAAGAAAGCAATGAGGGGCCAGAAGATGAAATATGAAAGTAAGCCAGCAAGTAATATAAAAGAAGACTGCAAGACTTTAGATATCTAAGAGGTAAAACAGAGGCAAGAATGGGCATCGTACTGTTGGAATATGAAGCTGCAGAAGATGTATTGGAAAACAAAGAAATGACGCAGGAACTGAACAGTTACTTTGCATCAGTTTTCACAGTGGAAGACATCTGTGAACACTAGAAATTCAAGAAAGTTGGTGAGTGTAGTGGCCATTGGCAAGAAGAAGGTGCTGGGGAAGTTGAAAGATCTGAATGTGGATAAGTCACCTGGACCAAATGGACTATACTCCAGTGTTCTAAAGGAGGTAGCTAAGGAGATTGTGGAAGTGTTGGTGGTGATCTTTCAGGAACCATTGGAGTCAGGGAAAGTACCAGAGGACTGGAAAATGCACTTTTTAAGAGGAAGGCACAAAACAAGAAACTATAGGCCAATTACCCTGATCTTGGCTATTGGTACGATTTTAGATTCCATTATTAAGAATGAGATCGCAGAGTCTTGGAAGTGCATGGTAAAGTAGGGCTGAGTCAGCATGTCTTTGTCAAGGGAGGTCAGGTCTGATAAATTGGTCAGAATTCTTTGAGTAAGTAAAGAACAAGTTCAACAAAAGAGAGCCAGTGGACGTGATCTATTTGGATTTCCAGAAGGTCTTTGACAAGGTACTTAATGGAAAGCTGCTAAATAAGACAATAACACATGGTGTTGTGGCAAGGTACTAGCATAGATAGAATATTGGCTGACTGGCAGAAAGCAGAGAGTAATCCAGTGACAAATGGAGTGCTGCAGGGGTTCATACTGGGACCACAAATATTCATGTTAAATATTCATGATCATGACAAAGTAACTGAGAGCATTGTTGCTAAGTTTGTATATGACACAAATATAAATGGAGGGAAACGTGGTGTTGAGGAAGCAGGAAGTTGCATAAGGACTTGGGCAGGCTAGGAGAAGGGGGAAAGAAGTGGCAGATGGAATACAATGTGGGAAAGTGTCAGGTTACACACTTTGGTAGGAAGACTAGAAGCATAGGCTATTTTCTAAATGGGGCAAGGCTTCAGAAATCTGTAGCACACAGGGACTTGAGAGACCTAGCTCAGGATTCTGTTATCATTAACATGCAGGTTCTGTTGGCAGTTAGGAAGGCAAATGCAATGTTGGCATTCATTTCAAGAGGGCTATAATACAAGAGTAGGAACTACTGCTGAGGCTGTATAAGGCTCTGGTCAGACTGCACTTGGAACATTGTTGGCAGTTTTTGACCCTATATCAAAGGAAACAACTACTGGCATTGGAATAGGTCCAGAGAAGGAACACACAAATGATGCTGGTGATGAAGGGCTTGTCATATGAGGAGATGTTGAAGAATCTGGTCTCTCCGTGATGGAGTTTAAAAAGATGAGGAGAATTCTGATTGAAACTTACAGAATACTGAGAGGCCTGGATAGGGTGGATGTGAAGATGATGTTTCCACGAGTAGGAGAGACTAGGATCTGAGAGCAAAGCCTCAGAGTGAGGGACGATCCTTTGGAACTGAGATGGGGGGGATTTCTTCGGCCAGATGATGATGAATTTATGGAACTCATTGTTGCAGAAGGCTGTGGAGGCCAAGTCACTCGAGTGTATTTAAGACAGAAATAGATAGGTTCTTGATAGTAAGGGGATCAAAGGTTACAGGGAGAAGGCAGAAGAATGGGTTGTGAAACGTATCAGCCAAGATCAAATGGCAGAACAGATTTGATGGGTTGAATGGCCTGACCCTAAGTCTTATGGTCTTATGGACAGAATAATTGCAGAGGGAATTTAACCTTGATAAGTGTGATTTGAATCACTTTGGAAGAAGTAATTAAATAAGACAGTATTCGCTGAATGGCAGAACATTAGGAAGCTGAGAAGAACAGAAGGATCTTGGGGTTCTTATCCACAGATCCCTGAAGATGGAAGGTCAGGTTAATAAGGCAGTTACGAAGTCATATGGGACACTTGCTTTTATCAGTCATTGGCATAGATTATAAGAATAGGGAGGTTATGTTGGAGCTGTACAAAACTGTGGTTTGGCCATGGTTGGAATACTGTGTGCAGTTCTGGTCACTGCACAATAGGATGGACGTGATTGCTCTGGAGGGGGTGCCCAGGGGATTCATTAGGATGTTGCCTGGGATGGAGAGTTTAACGAAGGAGAGAGGCTGGAGAGGCTCAGGTTTCTTTAGAATAGTAAAGGCTAAGAGGCGCCCTGTTTGAGGTGTATAAAATTCTGAGGGGCATGCACAGGGGTGATGGAAAACAATTGTTTCCCTTAGTTGAAGGGTCAATAACAAGAGGGCATAATTACAGGGTGAAAGGCCAGACGTTTAAAGGGGATTTGTAGAATCATCTTTTCACCCATTGGGTGGAGGAAATCTGGAAAGCATCGCCTAAGAGAAGGAAACCTCACAACATATAAAAAGTACTTGGATGAACATTCAAAATGTTGTAATATTCAAGGCTATGTGCAAAATGCTGGAAAGTGAGACTAGTGTAGATTTATAACAAAAAAACCTGCAAATGCTGGAAATCTGAAACAAAAACAGAAACTGCGGGAGAGCTCAGAGGATCTGACAGCATCTGGACAGCAGAGCTAACCTCTTTGGTCCAGTGACATTAACTCTGTTTTCTCTCCACAGATGTTGTCAGACCTGCTGAAATTAGTGTAGATTTAGAGTAGTTTTTGTTAGTGCAGACTCAATGGGCTGACGGGCCTTTTCTATACAGTATGATTCTATGATTCTAAACCAGTCTTAATTTTTTATACTACTAATAAATCTCCCTTCAATGTCCTTTGCTCCATGTAGAGTAACACCAGCTTCTCCAATTTAGCCTTGCTCCTAAATCCCTCATGCCTGAAACAATTCTGTAAATCTCCTTTGCATCCTGTCAAGGATCCTTACATTCTTCTGAAAATACATTGTCGAAATGGATGCACTATTCTTGTTGTGACTGGCCCTTAGCTTTATATAGTTCAGTACAATTTCCATTCTTTTCTCCTTAATATTTCTATTTATGAAGCTCAAAATCAATTATGCTTTGTAAATACTCTTTCGATATGTCCTGCCATTTTCAGAGACTAATGCACATAACCTCCATGTTATATCTGTCCTTGTACATCCGAGCTAAGTAACTTAGTCTATATTATCTCTGCTTATCCTGTTTGTCAAAATTCATCACATTCCATATTTTTGTATTAAATTCCAACTGCCACCTGTCTGCTCATTCTGCTATTTTATGTGTTTTATCGCAGTTGTTTAATATCTCTTTTACTATTTGACACAACATCTGTTTCAACAATTCTGTAAGACTTTTCATTGAGGATTTAATCATAGTGTAGGTAAAGCAAAGCCAGTTGGTGTGTCACATGGATTTCCATTCAATGTGGTGAGACATAAAATGTTAGTTGGTAATATATGTGATTGTGGAGTTGGGGGTAATATATTGTCATAGATGGAGGACTGTTTAATAGCTAGAAGGCGGAAAGAATAAGCAAGGTATTTTCAAGATGGCAGACTGCACCAAGTAAAATGCCACAAGGATAAGTGCTGATCCTCAACTATTTAGAAAGTATATTACAGATTCAGATGAAGATGCGTAGAGTAATTTATCCAAGTTTAAAATAAATAACACAAGAGGAGGACGTAAAGAGGCTGCAAAGAATTATAGATATGTTAAGTGAGTAGACAAAAAGGTAGCACAGGGAATGTAGGGAAGTGTGAGAATATTTACTATGGTAGAATGAATGAAGAAAACAGAATATCTTTCAAATGGCATGGAAACTTTAAAAGTTGACTTCAGAGAGACTTGTATTAGTGTAAATTAAGCAGGCAAAGGATATTTTGATCTTTATTACAAGGGACTGGAGGAGAAGAACTAGGAAAGTATTTGTGATGCCATATTTGAAGGATTATGCACTGTTTTGGTTTTCATTTCAAGAAAGGATATACTGGCTTTGGGGACAGCAAAGGTTCACTATATTAGTTCTGAAGAAGGGTCACTGGACTGGAAACTTTAATTCTGATTCCTTTCCACAGATGCTACCAGACCTACTGAGTTTTCTTCCAGCAAATTCTGTTCTTGTTCACTGGATTAGTTCCTGGGAAGAGTAGGTTGAACGATGATGAGAGGCTGTTTAAACTGGGCTTTATTCTCTGGAATTTAGACAAATGAGAATTCACCTAATTGTAAAATGCAGAATTCTGAAGAAGTTTGACATGGGTAAACACTCAGAAGTAATTTCTCCAACTGGGTAATCTAGAACACAGGTGCAAAGCCTTAGCTAAGGGGTCAAGATTTGAGATTGAGGGTGAGGAGAAATTATTTCATAAAGTGTTGTGAATAATTGGCATTTTCTCCCCTATAGAGTTGTGAAAGTTCCATTGTTGAGCAAAATGAAAACAGTTCTCGACAGACGTATGATCTGTATGGAATCAAAGGTTTTTGGAGTGCCAGAAAAGTAGAGTTGAGGAAAAATACCAGCCATGATCATATTGAGTGACAGGGCAGACTCGAAGGGCAGTATGAGTCTACTCCTGCTTACGTACTTTATGTGCTTAAGGTGTGAATGAGGCTTATCCATTGGACACAAATGGAAGATATTGCTTCAAAATCCTGAAGCATAGTAGATGACTTTTTTTTCGAAAAGTGAGCCAATATTAAATTATTGTACTGTAAAGGGATTTAAGGAAACATTTTAATTATTGGCAGGTTACAACTACTGAAGGAGTTCTAAATTTGTCCACCCCAACCCAACACTGGCACCTCCTTATCCTTGTTCGTAACAGTTATGGCAGTGGCCTCTACCCTCATGTGGGAGGATGTCCTGGCCCTGGGAGCTGTGAACACTGCTAGGACTCGTTGACAAGGAGCCATGTCAGATGCTAAAATAAAAGGTAAATGGGAGCAGCCTAACTGGGTGGGTGTGGTAATCAAGAGACCAAGGAGGCTTTAAGTTGGCATGGCTCTACTGGAGGTATAGCAACAGCTTTCATTTGGGAATATTGTAGGTTAGGGTTAGGGTTTGGGTTTGAACCCTCCCTCCTCTGAAAGACACAGCCAGGCCATTTAATAATGGTTGCTTCAGAGTCTCAAATTGTGCAAGAGTGGAAGGGCCTATCTTGCTTAAAGTAAAACAACAGCAGAGACAAATAAACGATCCACATGGCACACTTGTCATCCTTGATATTATCCTGTTTCTGGGTTGCCTCCTAAAAAACATTGGAATAGTTTTAGAAGCACAACATTCAATTACCCTGCATGACTATGAAATGTTGTGCAACACTGAGACTGAACTGAGAGGATGGACTTTGTCTCCTACTGATTGTTACCTCCCTATATGAAAAGGTTAGCATAAGTAAAATTGATAAATTATACATTGATCTTACTGCAAGACTTTCCTGTCTGTAAGTTAACTGCCATATGTGCTTAAATAAAATCAACACTGACAAAAAATGGCTATAAAAGGGGTTGGGGACATTCTGAAGATGTGAAAATTGCTATTTAATGGAAGCCATTTATCTTTAAAGTTCAATATACTTTAATCCATCTTTTCAATGATACATTAAATTGACACTTTAGGAGCGAGAGAGAGGAGGACATAAAGACTCAGAAACAATCAACAGTGCCTAAGAGAGTGTGGCAGGGAGAAAAATAGACACCTGATAAAACAACATAAGTTGAGGAGAAAAAGATCAAAGAATGATATCATTGGAAATTTGAGAATTAATTAACTAATTAATTCAGCTACTCCTCTTATAAGCTGTATTTCAACTCCAGTAATTCTGAAAAATGTAAAGTCTAAACTGGCAAAGGGAAAGTAAGATTTTATAGGCACAGGAGAGAGAAAGCTGATTTGTCTGTGATAGGGAAGAATTTCTACTCTCTATTAATCTCTACTTTTAGTTAATAATTCAAGAGCAAGGCTAAAAACATTAATGTAATTAAAGTTACAGTAAGTATCGGAGTTTAAAAGTATAAGGTAAATTATAGCAGGGCAGTTTGGCTAAACAGAATACCTGTCTTGTGGCATAGGGGGAGTTAGGAACACTTTCTGTGACCTACACAAGTCTATATGCGAAAAAATATCACTGATTGCTGAAGTTTGAGTTCTGTATTGAAGACAATGATAGAGTCACTGAAGTGTATCTGTGAGGAAGAGATCGAGCAGGCAGCGATAGAAACTGTGTCACATAATCTAAGAGCAACAGGCAGGTGGTGCAGGTATTCACAGAGGTCCTACTGACTATTTGGATTTCCTGTTCTGGATATTGGGGAATTTGATGGATCCTTGCAGAAGTGCAGCAAGAGCCAAGCTCACAATGCCAATAAGTGGCCTCGCTGGAGAAAAGAGGAAGGAGAAGAGTGCAAAGGCAATTCTTTAGTTAGGAAAACAAACAGCAGCTACTGTGATCATCAACATAAATACATGGAGTGTAACTAATAAGATTGAGGAGTTTACAGGATTGATGTGTTACCTCCTTGGTATGAGGTCAGGTGTTTCACAGAATGGCTGCAGGATGTTCTTCTGGGGGAAGGTAAACAGCCAGAGGATGTGGTCCATACTGGTACTAACAACTAGGTATGAAGGAGGAATATGGTCCTGCAATCAGAATATTGGGAGCTAGAAAATAAATGATCAAACAGACCTCTAAAATAGTAATATCCACATTACTCCCACTGTCACATGAAGGTTAGCAGCAGAAATAGGCAGGTAAGACAGATGAACGTGTGACTGGAAAGATGGTGCAAGAAAAATGGCTTTAGATTCCAAGGCCATTAGGACTAGCTATGGTGGAGAAGGCACAAGCTACACGGGTTTCAGCTGAACAGTAAGGGAATTGTGTTCCTTGCAAGTCATTTTGCTAGTACTGTTGGGGAGGGTTTGAAGTAACTCAGCCAGGGTGTGGTAACCAGGAGAGAATAGGAAATAATGTTAGGGTGCACAAAATGCTGGGAGAGGCAGATGGCTCCAGAATAAAGATTAGTAAACTAATATGTGAAGTTGGCTTGAGGGTGAAAGTAATGAAGTCGAAATCAGAATTATGCTGCATGTATGTAAATACATGGAGTGTAACTAATAAGATTGAGGAGTTTACATGCACAAATTGCCATATAGGAAGATGATGGTATGGTAATTATGGAGACCTGGCTCAAGAAAGGGAACATGCTAGTTTTAAATGTTCCTGGTTACATGGTGTTCAGAAAAGATGAGAAAAAAACTAAAAGGAGGAGTGGTAGCAAGGAAAGCATTGCAATATTGGAGAAAGAGGATGTTTCAGAGAGTTGAATAAGAAAATTGATTTGGTGTAAGCTAACAGATAAGGAGGGTGTAATGCTTACCTGTTAGCTCAAGGGTGTAATGCTTGGTGTAATCTGGAGACAACCAACTAATGGGAAGGAGCTGGACAAACAAATCTGTCATGAATTTACACGTGTAAACAATATGCAACAGGGACATTAATTTCCTGCATAATACCTGAGATAGCGGTAATGTAAGGGACAGTGAGGGGGCAGGCATTTCTAAATTGTGTTCAGAAGAATTTCCTTCAACAGTATGTCAAGTCCAAGAAAAAAGAAGGCACTACTAGACATGTTTCTTGAGAAGAGGTGGGCCAAGTGATAATAGGGAATTATTTGGGGAACATTAATCATTTCAAAGTAAGGGTTAGGATGATAGAGTTATAGCGTCATAGCGATATAAGTATGGAATCAGACCCTTCAGTCCAACTCATCCATGTCAACCAGATATCCCATCTGCAACCGGCCCACATCCCTCCAAACCCTCTCTACTCATATACCCATCCAAATGCCTTTTAAATGTTGCAACTGTACCAGCCTCCACCACTTCCTCTGGCAGCTGATTCCATACATCACCCTCTGCGTGAAAAAGTTGCCCCTTAGGTCTCTTTTATATCTTTCCCCTCTCACCCTAAACCTATGCCCTCTAGTTCTGGACTCCCCCACTCCAGGGGAAAAAATCTTTGTCTATTTATTCAATCCATGCCACTCATGATTTTATAAACCCCTGTAAGGTCACCCCTCAGCCTCCGATGTTCCAGGGAAAACAGTCCCAACCTCTCCCTATAGCTCAAATCCTCCAACTCTGGCAACATACCTGTAAATCTTTTCTGAACCCTTTCAAGTTTTGCAACAATAAGGTAGGGCAGGTGACTGAGGTGTCAGTGGGGGACCACTCTGGGGCCAGCGACCATAATTGTATTAGTTTTAAAATAGTGATGGATTGGACTGGATCTAAAAGTTAAAGTTCAAAATTGGAGGAAGGCTAATTTTGACGTATTAGGCAAGAACTTTCAAAAGCTGATTTGGGACAGATGTTCACAGGTCTTTACCAGGAATTGAAAGGAAGGAGACCAAAATTACATGCAATATTCCAAAAGTCACCTAACCAATGTCCTGTACAGCCGCAACATGAGCTCTCAACTCCTGTACTCAATACTCTGACCAATAAAGGAAAGCATATCAAATGCCTTCTTCACTATCCTATCTACCTGCGATTCTACTTTCAAGGAGCTATGAACCTGCACTCCAAGGTCTCTTTGTTCAGCAACACTCCCCAGAACATTAGCATAAAGTGTATAAGTCCTGTTAAGATTTGCTTTCCCAAAATGCAGCAGCTCACATTTATCTGAATTAAACTCCATCTGCCATTCCTCAGCCCATTGGTCCATCTGATCAAGATCCTGTTATAATCCGAGGTAACCTTCTTCCCTGTCCACTACACCTCCAATTTTGGTGTCATTGGTAAACGTACTAACTATATCTCTTATGCTCACATCCAAATCATGTATATAAATGACAAAACTTAGTGGACCCAGCACCACTCCTTGTGGCACTCCACTTGTCACAGTCCTCCAGTCTGAAACTCAACCACGACTCTCTGTCTTCTACCTTTGAGCCAATTCTGTATCCAAATGCTAGTTCTCCCTGAATTCCATGAGATCTAACCTTGCCAATCTAACCAGTCCCTTGTTGAACGCCTTACTGAAGTCCATATACATCACGTTGACTGCTCTGCCCTCATCAATCCTCTTTGTTACTTCAAAAAATTCAATCAAGTTTGTGAGATATGATTTGCCGCACACAAAGCCATGTTGACTATCCCTAATCAGTCCTTGCCTTTCCATAATCCTGTGCATCCTGTCCCTCAGGATTTCCTCCAACAACTTGCCCACCAGTCTATAGTTCTCTGGCTTGTCATTACCACCTTTCTTAAATAATGATACCATGTTAGCCAGTCTTCCAGCACCTCACCTGTGACTATCGATGATACAAATATCTCAGCAAGGGGCCCCGCAATCACTTCCCTAGCTTCCCACAGAGTTCAAGGATACAGCTGATCAGGTCCTGGAGATTTATCCACTTTTATGTGTTTCAAGGCATCCAGCACTTCTTCCTCTGTAATATGGACATTTTTCAAGATGTCACCATCTATTTCCCCACATTCTGTATCTCCCATGTCCTTTTCCACAGTGAATACTGATGCAAAATACTCGTTTAGTATCTCCCCCATCTCCTGCAGCTTCACACCAAAGCTGCCTTGCTGATCTGTGAGGAGCCCTATTCTCTCCCTAGATACCACTTTGTTCTAACTGTATTTGTAAAAACCCTTTTTGGATTCTCCTTAACTCTATTTACCAAAGCTATCTCATGTCCCCTTTTTGCCCTCCTGATTTCTCTCTTAAATATACTCCTACGGCCTTTATACTCTTCTAAGGATTCACTTGATCTATCCTGACATATGCTTCCTTCTGTTTCTTAACCAAACCCTCAATTTCTCTTGTCATCCAGCATTCCCTACACCTACCTGCCTTTCCTTTCACCCTAACAGAAATATACTGTCTCTGGACTCTCATTATCACATTTCTGTATGCTTCCCATTTTCCAGCTATCCCTGGTAAAGACCTATGAACATCTGTCCCAAATCAGCTTTTGAAAGTTCTTGCCTAATATGTCAAAATTAGCCTTCCTCCAATTTTGAACTTTAACTTTTAGATCCAGTCCAATCCATCACTATTTTAAAACTAATACAATTATGGTCGCTGGCCCCAGAGTGGTCCCCCACTGACACCTCAGTCACCTGCCCTACCTTATTTCCCAAAAGTAGGCCAAGTTTTGAACCTTCTCTGGTCAGTACCTCCACATTCTGCAACAGAAAATGTTCTTGTACACACTTAACAAATTCCTCTCCATCTAAACCCTTAACACTATGGCAGACCCAGTCTATGTTTGGACAGTTTAAATCCCCGACCATAACTACCCTATTATTCTTACAGATAACTGAGATCTCCTTACAAATTTGTTTCTCAATTTCCCACTGGCTATTGGGTTGTTTATAATGCAATCCCAAAAATGTGATCATTCCTTTCTTATTTTTCAGTTCAACCCAAATAACTTCATTGGATGTATTTCTGGGAATATCCTCCCTTAGTACAGCTGTGATGGTATCCCTTATTAAAAACGCAACTCCCTCTCCTTTCTTGCCTCCCTTTCTGTCCTTCCTGTAGCATTTGTATCCTGGAACATTAAGCTGCTAGTCCTGTCCATTCCTAAACCACATTTCTATAATTGCTATGATATCCCAATCCCATGTTCCTAACCATGTCCTGAGCTCACCTGCCTTCCCTGTTAGGCAAATTGTCTTGTTCAATCCTGAGTAAGAATAATAAATTGGCAGAGAGTTGGGAAAATGATGGAGTTGGGTCAGATTGAATGGAACTAAAGGTTGGCAGAAGAAATATTAGCTGAACAATGGATGACATTCAAGGAGGAAATGGTTTTGGCACAATTAATATACATTCCTTCGAAAGGGAAGGGTGGGATAAACAAATCCAGACATTTATACAATTCTGGATGACAAAAGAGATAGAAATATAGTTGAATAGAAAAAGTTCACTTCTTCAATAAAATTAAGAACCAAGATGGACACACGAGGTTCAGAAGTGAGATTTTAAAAAAGCATATAGGGGAGGAAAAGAGGGATTATGAGAGAAGATTAGTAGTTAACATAATGGCAAATCCAAAGGGTGGCAAAATGAATATGGCTGATTAGGGACCAAAAAGGGGATTCACACATGGAGGCAAAAAACATGAGTGAGGTGTTAAATTAATTAAATTTATCAGGATCTCCAGGCCATGGTGACTGAGGAGGAAATTAAGTCACTCGAAAAACTTAAAATTGGGAAGGAAGATGTATTGGATAAGCTTTTGGCAGTTGAAGTCGTCAAGGCAATGGTGCTGGGTGAGATGCATCCGAGGATATTGAAGGAAGTGAGAGTGAAAATTGCAGAGACATTGTAATAATCTATCACTCTTCCTTAGATTCACGGATGGTGCCAGAGGACTGGAGAATTGCAAGTATTACACTCTTGTTCAAAAGAATGCTGGAAAGTTCGGCTCCACAATTATGGACTAGTCAGTTTAACTTCAGTGATGGGGAAGCTTCTAAAAAAATTACATGGAATAGAATGAATAGTCAAATGAAAAAATATAGATTAATTTGGGAGAATCATTATAGATTTGTTAAGGGGGAATTGTGTCTAATAACTTGCTGGCGTACTTTTTTGAAGAGAGAGTTGATGAGGGCAAGCCTGTTGGTGTGTACAAGGAATAAAAAAAAAATTGATATAGTGTCATACAGCAGATATGTGAGGAAAGTGGTAGATCATGGAATAATGTGGATACAAAATTGGCCACCAGAAAGCAGAGAGTACTGGGCAATGGATATTTTTCAACTGAAGGAAGATTTGTCGTGGAGCTCCCCACAGATAATATTGGTACCCTATTATGGTCCAGGTCTTTGGGTTCAGAGGACAATTTCAAAGTTTGAGAACAACACAGAACTTGGAAGAATTGCCAACTGTAAGGAAGACAGTGTAGAATTGCAAAAGGACCTTTGCACATTAGTGAAGTAGGTGGATAGGTAGCAGATGACGTTCAATGCAGAGAATTGTGAGATGTTACAAAGGACATGGAGAGACAATATAAAAGAAAGGGTACTATCCTAAAGGATTTGCGGGAGCAAAGAGACCTGGATGTATGTGCATTAGTCATAGAATTTGGTAGGATAGATAGAGAGAGGTTTAATAAAGCAAATGTATTCTAGGCATCATTAATAGGGCCATAAAGTACAAGAGAAGGGAGGTTATGCTTAACTGATATAGGTTAGATGCCAGATAAAGAACCATGTACAGTCCTGGGCACGACACTTTAGAAAGGCTGTGAATGCATTGGAAAAAGTGTAGAAGAAAGTTACAAGAATTGTTCTAGGATGAGAAATTTAAGTTATGAGGATAGATTGAAAAATTTAGAATTGTGTTCTTTGGAGAGGTGAAGGCAAAGAGTTGATTTGTTAGAACCTCAAAGAAGCTTGCAAAATGTAAAGCATCTGGACAAAATAGTTAGAGAGAAATAGTTTCCACTCATGAAAGGATTGAGAATAAGCTGACAGAGTTTTAAAGTGTTTCACAAAAGAAATAAATGCGAAGTGGGAAAAAATTTTCTGATTTAAGAATGTAGCACCTGGAAATGTGGTAGAGGCAAGTTCAACTGAGCATTCAAGTGGGCATTGAATGATTATGAGAAAATGACTACTGCAGATAGAGTCATAGAGTCATAGAGATGTACAGCATGGAAACAGACCCTTCAGTCCAACCCGTCCATGCTGACCAGATATCCCAACCCAATCTAGTCCCACCTGCCAGCATCTGGCCCATATCCCTCCAAACCCTTCCTATTCACATACCCATCCAAATGCCTCTTAAATGTTGCAATTGTACCAGCCTCCACCACTTCCTCTGGCAGCTTATTCCATATACGTACCATGCTCTGCATGAAAAAGTTGCCTCTTAGGTCTCTTTTATATCTTTCTCCTTTCACCCTAAACCTATTCCCTCTAGTTCTGGACTCCTTGACCCCAGGGAAATGACTTTGTCTATTTATCCTATCCATGCCCCTCATAATTTTGTAAACCTCTATAAGGTCACCCCTCAGCCTCCGACGCTCCAGGGAAAACAGTCCCAGCCTGTTCAGCCTCTCCCTACAGCTCAGATCCTCCAACCCTGGCAACATCCTTGTAAGTCTTTTCTGAACCCTTTCAAGTTTCACAACATCTTTCCGATAGGAAGGAGACCAAAATTGCACGCAATATTCCAACAGTGGCCTAACCAATGTCTTGTACAGCCGCAATGTGACCTCACAACTCCTGTACTCAATACTCTGACCAATAAAGGAAAGCATACCAAACGTCTTCTTCATTATCCTATCTATCTGTGACTCCACTTTCAAGGAGCTATGAACCTGCACTCCAAGGTCTCCCTGGGACCTTACCATTAAGTGTATAAGTCCTGCTAAGATTTCCTTTCCCAAAATGCAGCACCTCACATTTATCTAAATTAAACTCTATCTGCCACCTCTCAGCCCACTGCCGCATCTGGTCAAGATCCTATTGTAATCTGAGGTAACCCTCTTCGCTGTCAACTTCACCTCCAATTTGTGTGTCATCTGCAAACTTATTAACTGTACCTCTTATGCTCGCATCCAAATCATTTATGTAAATGACAAAAAGTAGAGGGCCCAGCACCGATCTTTGTGGCACTCCACTGGTCACAGGCCTCCAGACTGAAAAACAACCCTCCACAACCACCCTTTGTCTTCTACGTTTGAGCCAGTTCTGTATCCAAATGGCTAGTTCACCCTGTATACCACGAGATCTCAGCTTGCTAATCAGTCTCCCATGGGGAACCTTGTCGAATGCCTTTCTGAAGTTCATATAGATTACATCTACTACTCTGCCCTCATCAATCTTCTTTGTTACTTCGTCAAAAAACTCAATCAAGTTTGTGGGACATGATTTCCCATGCACAAAGCCATGTTGACGATCCCGAATCAGTCCTTGCCTTTCCAAATACATGTACATCCTGTCCCTCAGGATTCCCTCCAACAACTTGCCCACCACCTAGGTCAGGCTCACCGGTCTATAGTTCCCCAGCTTGTCTTTACCGCCCTTCTTAAACAGTGGCACCACGTTTGCCAACCTCCAGTCTTCCAGCACCTCACCTGTGACTATCGATGATACAAATATCTCAGCAAGAGGCCCAGCAATCACTTCCCTAGCTTTCCACAGAGTTCTTGGTTACACCTGATCAGGTCCTGGTGATTTATCCACTTTTAACCATTTCAAGACATCCAGCACTTCCTCCTCTGTAATATGGACATTTTGCAAGATGTCACCATCTATTTCCCTAAAGTCTATATCTTCCATATCCTTTTCCACAGTAAATACTGATGCAAAATATTCATTTAGTATCTCCCCCATTTTCTGTGGCTCCACACAAAGGCCGCCTTGCTGATCTTTGAGAGGCCCTATTCTCTCCCTAGTTACCCTTTTGTCCTTAATATATTTGTAAAAACCCTTTGGATTCTCCTTAATTCTATTTGCCAAAGCTATCTCATGTCCCCGTTTTGCCCTCCTGATTTCCCTCTTAAGTATACTCCTACTGCCTTTATACTCTTCTAAGGAGTCACTCGATCTATCCTGTCTATACTTGACATATGCTTCCTTCTTTTTCTTAACCAAACCCTCAATTTCTTTTGTCGTCCAGCATTCTCTATACCTACCAGCCTTCCCTTTCACCCTGACAGGAATATACTTTCTCTGGATTCTTGTTATCTCATTTCTGAAGGCTTCCCATTTACCAGCCGTCCCTTTACCTGCAAACATCTGCCTCCAATAAGCTTTCGAAAGTTCTTGCCTAATATTGTCAAAATTATCCTTTCTGCAATTTAGAACTTCAACTTTTAGATCTGGTCTATCCTTTCCATCACTATTTTAAAACGAATACAATTATGGTCGCTGGCCCCAAAGTGCTCCCCCACTGACTCCTCAGTCACCTGCCCTGCTTTATTTCCCAAGAGTAGGTCAAGTTTTGCACCTTCTCTAGTAGGTACATCCACATACTGAATCAGAAAATTATCTTGTACACACTTAAGAAATTGCTCTTCATTGAAACCAATAACACTATGGCAGGCCCAGTTGATGTTAGGAAAGTTAAAATCCCCTACCATAACCACCCTATTATTCTTACAGATAGCTGAGACCTCCTTACAAGTTTGTTTCTCAATTTCTCTCTGACTATTGGGGGGTCTATAATACAATCCCAGTAAGGTGATCATCCCTTTCTTATTTCTCAGTTCCACCCAAATAACTTCCCTGGATATATTTCTGGGAAGATCCTCCCTCAGCACAGCTGTAATACTATCCCTTATCAAAAATGCCACTCCCCCTCCTCTCTTGCCTCCCTTTCTATCCTTCCTGTAGCATTTGTATCCTGGAACATTAAGCTGCCAGTCCTGCCCATCCCTGAGCTATGTTTCCGTAATTGCTATGATATCCCAGTCCCATGTTGCTAACCATGCCCTGAGTTCATCTGCCTTCCCTGTTAGGCCCCTTGCTTTGACATAAATGCAGTTTAATTTATTAGTCCTACCTTGTCCCTGTCTGCCCTGACTGTTTGACTCACTTCTGTTCTCACCTGTACCCGTCTCAGATCGATCTCTTTCCTCACTATCTCCCTGGGTCCCACCCCCCCACCTTACTAGTTTAAATCCTCCCGAGGAGTTCTAGCAAATTTCCCTGCCAGTATATTAGTCCCCTTCCAATTTAGGTGCAATCTGTCCTTCTTGTACAGGTCACTTCTACCCCAAAAGAGATTCCAATTATCCAAAAATGTGAATCCTTCTTCCATATACCAGCTCCTCAGCCATGCATTCATCTGCTCTATCCTCCTATCCCTGCCCTCACTAGCTCGTAGCACTGGGAGTAATCCAGATATTACTGCCCTTGAGGACCTCCTTTTTAAATTTCTGCCTAACTCTCTGTAATCTCCCTTCAGAGTCTCAACCTTTTCCCTTCCTATGTCGTTGGTTCCAATGTGGACAGTGACCTCCTGCTGACCCCTCTCCCTCGTGAGAACATGCTGCACCCTCTCTGAGACATCCTTGATCCTGGCACCAGGGAAACAACACACCATTCTGCTTTTTCTCTGCTGGCCACAGAAATGTCTGTCTGTACCTCTGACTACAGAATCCCCTAACACAATTGATCTCTTGGAAGCCGACATACCCCTCGTTGCATTAGAGCCAGTCTCAATACCAGAAACTTGGCTGTTTGTGCTACTTTCCCCTGAGAATCCATCACCCCCTACATTTTCCAAAACAGCATACCTGTTTGAAATGGGTATATCCACAAAAGACTTCTGCTCGAGCTGCCTACCTCTCTTACCCTTCCTGGAGTTAACCCATCTATGTGACTGTATCTGAGACTTCCCCCCCTTCCTCCCATCACATACTGTTGCTGTTGCAAATTCCTCATCACTTCTCTCCAACCTATCCACTCGATCTGATAAAATTCGCATCCAACAACATTTATGGCAGATGTAATCCACAGTAACCCTTAAACTCTCTTTAAACTCCCACATCTGACAAGAAGTACATATCACTGCAAAGGCCACAATCTTCAGACCCAGAAAATAACACCATCCTATTCCTCTACAAACATTGCCACAGGTTAAATTTATAGCTATGACTTATATTTTAAGTTTAATCAAGAGACTTATCTCCAACACATGTAATCAAGAAAGAATCCACTATTCCCACTACTGCAGCCTTTCTCTTGGAGATGTGGGCGCAGATTTTGCAATTCTTGCCGTGGCAGGTGAAGGTGCCGGGAGGGCCAGGTAGGTTGGTGAGGGGCATGGACTTGACAAGAGAGTTGTGGAGAGAATGGTCTTTATGGAATGTAGATAGGAGTGGGGAGGGAAATATATCTCTGGTGGTAGGATCCATTTGTAGGTGGTGGAAATGGCAGAGGAAGATATGATGTATCCGGAGGTTGGTGGGGTGAAAGGGGAGGACCAGGGAGTTCTGTCCTTATTGCGGTTGAAAGGGTGGAGTTCGAGGGCGGAGGTGCGGGAAGTGGATGAGATGCGCTGGAGGGCATCATCAACCATGTGAGAGGGGCAATTGCGGTTTCTACCACTTCCTCCAGACCAATAGGATAGCCATGGGCACCTGCATGGGCCCCAACAATGCCTGTCTCTTCATCGGGTACGTGAACCAGTCCATCTTCTGCAGCTACACCAGCACCATCCCCTGCGTTTTCCTCTGCTACATTGATGATTGTATTGGTGCCACCTCATGCTCTCACGAGGAGGTTGAACAGTTTATAAACTTCACTAACACATTTCACTTCAATCTTAAGTTCATCTGGACCATCTTGGATACCTCCTTCCCCTTTCTGGACCTCTCCATCTCCCTCAATAATGACCAATTCAATACAGACATCTTCTACAAACCCACCGACTCCCACAGCTACCTTGACTATACCTCTTCCCACACTGCCTCCTGTAAAAACATTATCCCTTGTACCCAATTCCTCCACCTCCACTGCATCTGCTCCCAGGAGGACCAGTTCCACCATAGAACAAATCAGATGGCCTCTTTCTTCAAAGACTGCAATTTTCCCTCCCATGTGGTCGATGGTGCCCACCAGCGCATCTGAGCCACTTTCCGCACCTCTGCCTGTGAACCCCACCCCTCCAACTGCAACAAGGACAGAACCCCCCGGTCCTCACCTACCACCCCACCAACCTCCAGATACATCGTATCATCCTTCACCATTTCCGCCACTTACAAACGGATCCTACCCTCCCCACTCCTATCTGCATTCCATAAAGACCATTCCCTCTGCGACTCTCCTGTTAGGTCAACGCCCCCCCCCGTCAATACACCCCCCCAGCCCGGCACCTCCAATGACACTGCAAGAATTGCAAAGCCTACGTCCACACCTCCCCCCTCACTTCCATCCAAGGCCCCAAAGGAGCCTTCCACATCCATCATAGATTTACTTGCACTTCCACACATGTCATTTACTGTATCTGTTGCTCCTAATGTGGTCTCCTCTACATTGGGGAGACAGGACCCCATGCTTGCAGAACGCTTCAGAGAACATCTCCTAGACACACATACAAAGCAACCCCACTGCCCCGTAGCCAAACACTTTAACTCCCCCTCCCACTCCACCAAGGACATGCAGGTGCTGGGCCTCCTCCATCGCCACATCCAAACCACCCGATGCCTGGAGGAAGAACGCCTCATCTTCTTCCTTGGGACCTTCCAACCACATGGGATTAATGTGGATTTCACTAGTTACCCCATTTCCTCTCCTGCCACCTTACCCCAGATCCAACCTTCTCACTTGGCACCGCCCTCATGACATGTCCTACCTGTCCATTTTCCTTCCCACCTATCAGCTCTACCCTCCCCTCTGACCCTTTGCCATCACCCCCAACTTCATCTACCTATTGCACTCAGCTACCTTTTCCTCAACCCCCTCAACCCCCAGCCCCACTTCCCTCTCATTTATCTCTCTACCCGCTTGGCTCACAAGCTCCATTCCTGATGAAGGGCTTATGCCCAAAACATCGATTCTCTTGCTCCTCAGATGCTGCCTGACCTGCTGTGCTTTTCCAGCACTGCACTCTCGACATTGCTACTATTGACATAATCATCCAATGTTCAAGATTTTTTTAGATTAGATTACATTACATTACAGTGTGGAAACAGGCCCTTCGGCCCACACCGACCCGCCAAAGCGTAACCCACCCATGCCCCTACATTTACCCCTTACCTAACACTACGGGCAATTTAGCGTGGCCAATTCACTTGACCTGCACATCTTTGGACTGTGGGAGGAAACCGCAGCACCCGGAGGAAACCCACGCAGACACGGGGAGAACGTGCAAACTCCACACAGTCAGTCGCCTGAGGCGGGAATTGAACCCGGGTCTCTGGTGCTGTGAGGCTGCAGTGCTAACCACTGTGCCACCGTGCTGCCCACTTTTGGGGAAAAGGCAGGAGTTTGACATTAAATCAAAATGCTTAGAGAGCTAATGCAGAAATGATGGAGCAAATTGCCTCCTTCTGAACTGTAACGAATCTGTGATTTTGTGGCCTGCCCATATATAATATTCCAAAATAGAAGCT
This sequence comes from Chiloscyllium punctatum, assembly GCF_047496795.1. Taxonomy (NCBI): domain Eukaryota; kingdom Metazoa; phylum Chordata; class Chondrichthyes; order Orectolobiformes; family Hemiscylliidae; genus Chiloscyllium; species Chiloscyllium punctatum. The sequence continues at coordinate 49,345,622 of NC_092760.1, forward strand.
GTGAAACCGGAAGTGATCCTCCACCTTGTTTAATTAATGCAAACAAAATCAGATTAGGTGGACGTTCATGCCATTTCCTGTTCACAGGATACCATTGTGAAAAAGTTCTATATTTATCTTTAAAATAATACTTGCATTTCAACCGTAACTAATTGTAAAGGGCTGAGATGTACATGATAAAGTGTTGTATAAATAAAGTTTTCTTTGCTTGCTCTTGTGTGACTTTCATTTCATTGAGAAGTATCATCCATCAAACAACATTTCCATTTGTCACAACAGACACACTCCCTTTAAAACAAGACTGGCAATGTCTTCTAATTTGTCCTTAATTATTTGTAGTTTTACTTGTGGAATATTTGTGGAATGAATATTATTAATTCACTGGGAATTCAGTTAATGTTGTGTCTAAATTAACTTCACTTGAGACCTGAACAGGTACATTGGATACAGAACTGGCTCAATGGTAGAAGACAGAGGGTGGTGGTGGAGGGTTGATTTTCAGACTGGAGGCCTGTGACCAGTGGAGTGCCACAAGGATCGGTGCTGGGTCCACTACTTTTTGACATTTACATAAATAATTTGGATGTGAGCATAAGAGGTACGGTTAGTAAGTTTGCAGATGACACCAAAATTGGAGGTGTAGTGGACAGTGAAGAGGGTTACCTCAGATTACAACAGGATCAGGACCAGATGGGCTAATGGGCTGAGAAGTGGCAGATGGAGTTTAATTCAGATAAATGCGAGGTGCTGCATTTTGGGAAAGCAAATCTTAGGAGGACTTATACACTTAATGGTAAGATCCTAGGGAGTGTTGCTGAACAAAGAGACCTTGGAGTACAGGTTCATAGCTCCTTGAAAGTGGAGTCGCAGATAGATAGGATAATGAAGAAGGCGTTTGATATACTTTCCTTTATTGGTCAGACTATTGAGTACAGGAGTTGGGAGGTCATGTTGCGGCTATACAGGACATTGGTTAGGCCACTGTTGGAATATTGCGTGCAATTCTGGTCTTCTTCCTATCGGAAAGATGTTGTGAAACTTGAAAGGGTTCAGAAAAGACTTACAAGGATGTTGCCAGGGTTGGAGGATCTGAGCTACAGGGAGAGGCTGAACAGGCTGGGGCTGTTTTCCCTGGAGCGTCGGAGGCTGAGGGGTGACCTTATAGAGGTTTACAAAATTATGAGAGGCATGGATAGGATAAATAGACAAAGTCTTTTCCTTGGGGTCAGGGAGTCCAGAACTAGAGGGCATAGGTTTAGGGTGATTGGGGAAAGATATAAAAGAGACCTGAGGGGCAACTTTTTCACACAGAGGGTGGTACGTGTATGGAATGAGCTGCCAGAGGATGTGGTGGAGGCTGGTACAGTTGCAACATTTAAAAGGCATTTGGATGGGTATATGAATAGGAAGGGTTTGGAGGGATATGGGCCGGGTGCTGGCAGGTGGGACTAGATTGGGTTGGAATATCTGGTCGGCATGGACGGGTTGGACTGAAGGGTCTGTTTCCATGCTGTACATCTCTATGACTCTATGACTCTAATTAAAGATAACATTGATCACAAGATATATACAAATGAGGAAGAGCATTTGGTCAATCATAATTTATCCATCCAGGATATACTTGCACTTGCCAATTGTTTCTTAAATAATTCTAGGGTTCTTTTTCTGCACTCCACTGCTTGCAACTGTATCGTACATTATGATTGTGTCATGTATGAATAATTATTTCCTATATGAATCACCAGATTAAGTTTTACTAGTATAAAATTGCATCAGTTAAGCCAACTCCTGCATCTAAAGTAATGTGTCACAGCCAGCTGGAGTCTGATATCACATGGTAACACAATATTTGGGGCCTTACTGAATCATGGAAACAAATACAAATCATCTTAATCAATGAGATTTAGGGATTGAGAAACGAACAAAGGAGTGACTGAGCAAGATAATTTATTAAAGGCAAATTCATAGCAAATAACTTACAGAAAGACAAATAAAGTTGGAATTGAAAGAGAGAGCAAGAGAAAATGAATGGAAAAGCCAAAACATTTACAATTTGATATCATGAACATTTGACAATTCCAGCAATTCACTATCTGAAGAAATGATAATGTGCGTGAGTTTAAGAAACAAAGTACAAATGCTTCACTTCATGCAATTCACAGATTAATTACAAGATACTTCTTCATCAAAACTAACAGCAGAGTTACATAACTTGTTTAGCATGTCACAATGCTGGTCTTTTTACCAGGTTACTATGCCCTTGAGTTTTCTTTCCAGAGAAAGAATAATTGGCCAGGCTCCAACTACACTGGGTCTGAAAGGTTTATTAGGGCCCATTTTGTTTACCCCTAACAGATAATGCCTCTGGCCTAAGCCTTTCAAATCTTTAAAAAAACGGTCTAATTAAAGAGGAGTGGCCAGCTAGCTGTGTAGCTAGCCTTCATTTCGATTAGAGTTTTTGATTCAGTTTAGCAGCAGTGTGTGTGTGTGAAGAAAGGCTGCTGGTTCTTTCCTTCCTTTTGAGTTTGTAACCTGCAAGCTGTTGTGTCACTTTTACTCTTTGTGCTAAGGGGTCTGTTTACTGGGACTATTGCAGTATTCTCAGAACAGCACTATTAAGTCGGGGTAGTTTGTTGGGTTTTTGGATAGAATAAGTTATCCGGTATTCTATTTTCTGTTCTTTGTGTTTCATTCTGTAAGATCGTAAATAAATTCTATTTGTTTAAAACTTGGCAGTCGGATCAGCTAATTCACTCTGGGAATATCCACTATACACTTACCGAAAACAAATAGCAAAGTTACGTTCTGGCCTACCTGCTTAGAAATGTTTTATTGAAAAAATAGATTTTTAATATTACAACAAGTACAAAACAATACAATTCAAAACAGTACAAAAAACCCAAATAATAATTTAAAAAATCCCCAACCCACCTTCATGTACAAATATATAAACATAAATTAAAAAAAGAATAAAAAAACCCAAATTGACTCTTTAACTAAATAAATAAATAACCAACAACAAAAAGTGATAACTCAGCCCAGCCAAACAAAACGCTCATATGTTCACAGTTCCTCCTCCCTGGATATTGGACACATAAAACACAATCGTTATGGCTATATAAAATCCCTTGTTAGCGTGGCAGATAAATCTGTGTCCAGGTATTCCAAAAAGGGCTGCCATGTCTTGTAAAAATTCTCAGTTTTGTCGTGTACCATATTTGTGAGAAAATCCAGGGGAGTATGCTCCATAACAATCTTCCACCAACCCGACAGGCCCAGAGGGTTTTCGGATATCAACATTGCAAGGTATTCTTTCTTGCACTGAACGTGAAAATATTGAAAAGTCTTTTCTTATGTGCGTCTGCAGGAAATACAGAGGGCAGACCCAAAAGGAGAGAGATAGGGTTCTTCTCCACCCTTATCCTCTCAATTGCACCCGCCACAGCACTCCAATATGTTTAAAGCCTATCGCAAGACCAGAGACAATGGGTAAGAATGCCCGTGCAGACCTTGCACTTGGGACATGTTGAAGATACGTCTGCTTTAAATTTTGACATATGGTCTGGAGCCAAGTGAACCCTTTGAAGAATCTTCAACTGTAAAGCATGGGTCCTATTGCAAATTGATATCTTCCTTGCATTCTCCCAAATATCCTCCTATACCTCTGAGGAGACTTCAATTCCCAGCTCTCTTTCCCCCATCCTGCAGAGTCGATCAAACTCATCTGAGGTGGCACCCCCCAACTGATTATATAAAGTACTGACAGAGGCTTAGCACTTAGCACCCCCTTCTCTTTGTCGGATTTGCAGGGATCAGTCTAAAGTGTGGTCTTTATTTGAATAAAATCTCTAACTTGATAAAAACGAAAGAGGTCTCTATTAGATAACCCATACTTCCGTACTAACTGATCATTACATCTCCCTCAAGTAAATCGCCCATGCAAGACACAGTCCGTGCTGTCCAACGTTTAAATCCTGAATCTATCACACCCTGTTGAAAATCTGGCATATCCACTAAAGGTGTAAACAAAGATGTTTTGCCAATATTGCCTTCCCTGTGCCGAATTGCCCTCCATGCTTTATAACGGTATTGATAACTATTGGGTTATAGCAATATTCTCTAACAGTCCTCATTTTGTTTGGAAACATCAACTGGTAAGGGGGCACCATGCCTGGGAGGCTTCAATATCTAGCCATATTGAAAGAGGATCTCCACAAACCCAATAACTCTTGTCAGACGAAAGCAAGTTTAATTGGTAAGTTTTAATGTCTGGAAGATCCACTCCCCCCCAATCTGTGAGGCAAATGCAGTTTGGCTAATTTAGAGAGTGGTCGCTTATGGTGCCAAATAAAGGAGCTGAACCAGCCGTTCAGCCTCCTGAGAGTTTGCTTATTGAAAATCAGGGGGAGCATCCGTATAAGGTATAGCAAACGAGGGAGAATATTCATCTTAATAAGCGCTATCCAACCCAACCACGAGACTGGAAGAGCCTCCCATCTTTGAAGATCTTGTTTAATTTTTCCAAGTAATTGGATAAAATTGGCTTTGAACAGCCTATCCAGAAATGGAGTAATGAATATGCCTAAATACACAAAACCCCACTGTGACCACCTGAATGGGAATCTATAGTCGCCCTCAAGAGCTAGCTCCTTCATAAGACCACCCATAGGTATAGCCTCCGATTTAGCAAAATTAATCTTACACCCCAAAAAAAGCACCAAACACGCGAATGCATTGAATCAGGTGAGGCACTGAAACTGCTGGATTTGTCAAAAAAATTAGAACATTGTCTGCATACAACAAAATCTTATGTAATTTTGACCCCACTTCTGGAGCTGATATATTGGGATCCCCACGAATGGTCTCTGCCAATGGTTCAATCACCAAAAAGCAATGGTGAAAGGGGACAGCCCTGCCGGCTGCCCCTAAAAATATTAAAATTGCTTGATCGTACCCCGTTGGTGATGACCGCTGCAAGAGGGCCACCGTAGAGAACCTTTACCCATCTTATGGAGACTTTGCCCAAACCAAGCCGCTCTAGAGTATAGAAAAGGTACGGCCACTCAACTCAGTCAAATGCCTTCTCTGCATCTAAAGTGATCACCAATCCCTGTATTGACTGCTGTTGGCAGGCTTGAATTACATTAAGCAGCCTCATACCATTATTGGAGGATCTGCGACCCTTTATAAAGCCCGTCTGATTCTCTTTAATAATAGAAGGCAACACAGTCTCCAGCCTTAACGCGAGAGTCTTAGAGAGGATTTTAAAATTCACATTTAAGAATGAGATGGGCCTGTTCAACGCACAGTCTTCCGGGTCCTTCCCTTTTTTAAGGATAAGTGAAATATTGGCCTCTCTCAGAGATGGTGGGAAACAATCATAAATGTATGAATCATTAAGCATCAGGCCTGACAGTATGCTTATAATTTCCTTATAGAATTCACTGGGAAGTCCATCAGGACAGGGTGTCTTTTCACTCTGAAGCTGCCTCACAGCTTCCTGTACTTCTTGCTCTGATAATGGGACATTGAGAAAGGACTGTTATTCGGGAGTTACACCCGGGAGCTTCAGATCTCTAAAAAAGGATTTCATTTTGGCCTGCCCCTCCTCACAATCCTCAGATTGGTATAACTAAGAGTAAAATCTCTGGAACGCCATATTAATCTTTTTAGAATCACATGTTAGGTTCCCAGACCCTTTCCTAATTGCCATAATAGCTTCTGGGGCACTCCTCCTTCTGGAAAGATACGCGAAGTATTTGCCTGACTTATCACCATGCTCATGTAGCCTTTGCTTTGCAAAAGCCGACTCCTTTGCCGTCTGCGTGAGCACGGAATTTAATGCAGACCGCAGCGCTGTAATCCTCTGTAGTTTGGCCAATGACAGTCTGTCAAAGTAAGCCTTCTTGGCTGCCTTCAACCATGCTTCAAGGAGACCTTGCTGCTCACCCTTCTGCTGTTTCCTGCTGGCAGAGTATGAAATAACTAACCCCAACCATAGGCTTTGGCAGTTTCCCAGAGAACAGATGAGCTATCAACCAAGCCTATGTTGATGTCTAGGAATGCCCAAAATTCTCTAGAGAAATACTCCACAAACTTATTATCCTTGAGGATAAAGGGATCCATTCGCCATACCTTGAACCCACTGGAACGTCCTTAGTCTTAACCATCAGATACACTGGAGTATGATCGGAGATGGTAATATGACCAACCATACAAGATGCCACCAGATGCAGGGTTATCGCAGAGGCCAAAAAAACATCAATCCTCATGTGGCATCTATGCGAATTGGAAAAAAACGTAAAATCCCTACCTGTAGGGTGGAGATTCCTCCAGACGTCCACCAATCCCAACTCCCTACACAGACCCACTAACTGTTTAGATTGTACAGAGGTTATCGAGGGACCTTTGGACAACCTGTCTACTGTGGGATCCATGAGACAGTTAAAATCTCCCCCATAATGATGTGCCGGGACTCAAGACTTATCAGTTGAGAAAAAGCATCTACCAAATATTTAAGTGGATGAGCTGGAGGACAATAAACATTTAAAACACCATATTCTTCCCCATTTATCAAGGCTTTAAGAATTACAAACCTCCCGTGTGTGTCTTTAACACACTCCAACAATTTAAATAGGAGATTTTTCATAACCAATATCGCCACTCCCCTACTTCTGGTATTAAAAGATTAAAAATAAACTTGGTCAAAGCCATTCTGTTTTAATTTCTGATGCTTCTTGTCATCCAAATGGGTCTCCTGGAACAAAGCAAAACCGCCTTCTCCTTTCTAAGACTCAAGAGTACCTTCTTCCTCTCAATTGGTGAGTGACTTCCTTTGATATTCCAGGTACACCATTTAATCAAATCATTAGCCATAACCTTCTGCAATAGCATTTAAATTCCAGAGAGGAGGAACCCAAACCATAAACTACTGAGCCTTAGTGTCACAAGAGCCAAATATAAAAACTACATAAACTAAAACCACTACATTTAACAAACTTAAAATAAAAAATAAAAAATAACAAATAATAAAAAATAAAAAGAATAAAAAACCCAACAAAAACCAAAAAACAAACCAACATATAAAGCGCCAACAGCACTGATTAGGGGAA